>NW_016690210.1:2097015-2280090 GCF_001604755.1 Lepidothrix coronata | reverse complement strand
ACTGGCTCCCATGCCCAGACCTGCCTCTTCTTCAAATTTGATTCTCCCTGCAACCCCTTTGTTCTCTTCTGCCTCGCCTGCACTTCTTTAGATAGGAGTTCACCGATTTCTTTTGAGAATGTACAAATTAAAGTCAAACTAATTTAGTTTCTGTTTCATCTCTTCTCCCAGTGATCTTTAAAGCCTTTCTCAATGCCTTTCCTAACTTGAATTTTCTTTTCTCCTCCTGCTTCCCATTGCGTTTCCTTCCCTTCCTGCCTGCCACTTTCTCTTCCCCAGCTCCCCCCTCACACACAACAGGTGTAGGAATTCCTCATCTGCTCTGTTTCCCCCTCACCCCAGTAATCCCATCTTCTGGTCTCCTTTGTAGTTAAAGTTACTCCATCCTTTACTCTCCTCAGCCTCTTACACATTTTGTGATCTCAACAGACGTTTTAACTCCCTCGATCTTAAAGCGTGTGATCAGAATGAAGAAAGCCTGGTTCCCCACACATCTGTGCCTCATGGTGTGTTAACTTTAGGGTCTAAGGTACAAGCTTGAACTGAAATCTCTTCCAAAGTTGAGATGTACTTAAGGTCTCTCTTTAGACAGCGGATGCTGTTGCCTAAAAAGCTCCTGCTGCAGCCTTTCCATCATTCAGGGAGTACATGACACATCCTCCCTGCTCCACAACTTATTTTCATGAAACTAAACTATTCTGACAGCTTTAATCCTGTCTGGAGTAAGCCACTAGGTTAAAACGTTATTAACCGATGGACACACCCCAAATATACCTGTACCTACATGACATGACTGTATAAACCTCACTCCCACAAGAAAGTAATCTAAAAATCATTCTTGATCCAACTCGTGCCTTCCAGCTCGCTGAAAGAACTGACCCCACCCGCTGTCAAGAGGTCCTTGCTTTTCAATTTGTCTTCAGTTGTCTCTGACACAGCCTCTGCAGGCAGGAAAGCTAAGCTTAAATTTTTAAAATGTCACAGCTGAAATGGCTCCAGGAGATGAAGATTTAAGAAAGGCACTAGAAATTACAGGGCTTCTGAGAGAAGCTGGCAACTTGGAAAACAGGAGCAGCAGTGGAAAAGGATGATAAGTAACTGATGTGTGGTTCAAAGGCAAACAACAAAAACTCCCAATAGAAAGTGATAGGACAGGTGCCCTTTTCTTTCTCTGTTTCTAATTGTTCAAACTGTGTTGTCCCTCATCACTTCTGCAAAAGAACAAGAGTCCAACCCATAGGATGGAAGACAGCACTCGTGAGGAAATTCTCCATACTACACATCTTGTAAGGATTATTACACAACTGATGAGTTTTATGCTCTGAACTCCCATTGGTATGGGTGCACTCACTTCAATGCAGTGGTGAGAGGGCTGCTTTTCTTTCTAAAAAAGCAAAAGCCACATTCCAGGGTGAACAAAATGCCATTTTAATATTTTGTAATAGCAAGTTACAAGTACGTAAAAATGAGGTTTGGTAATATTCAGGCAAATAACAGAACACTCAGATTCTCCAACTTCTGTTACCTTCTTTACATTGTACGTATTAAATAAGGTTATAAAATATAGCTCATTACCTAAAGCATGCCCAGATATGTTTGTGGGGTCAGGACCTCACTTGGTTACTGAGAACAGCCCCTAATATATAAGAGCATTCCTCACAGTTGGCCCAAATATTTGCACACACTAAACTCACCAAACGAGACAGGCACTCTCCCAAATCTGTTCACTGAAACACACTTTCAGTAGCAATTTAGTGACAGGAGGATTGTGTAGGTGTATTGGAGGGCAAAACTGTATCCTACATAGAGCTGCTAGAGGAATTAAGCTTAGTCTGACATCCTTCAGTCATTTTCAAGATCTGAATATTACAACTGCGTGCATAATATAACATTAACATGCACTTAACCTGTTCAGAAAATGATCTCTTCTTATGGCTCTTGACTGTGTGAATTGCAACTCTTTCATAATTAAGTTTTCAAAGGAAATATTTGCATAGAGGTGAAGGGATGAGCTTCCATACAGGTGGCAGTAATCTGTATTCATAACTCGTGGCATAGAGATTGTAATTGCAGTGATAAGACTGGAATAATCTAAACAGAGCAGGGTTTTCCCCAGATTTCCATAAAAATCAGGTGAGTTTTTGAGTGTTGATCTCCTGACAGTGGGAGGCCTCTGCAGAAAACCAGTTTCTCCTTTTGTCACTCCAAGGGAGCAAAAAGGATGTAGTAAGACATGTCAACAGCTCTGATGTCCTCTGGCTGTTTGAAGAGCATTCCAAAGAGCAGCCTCGGTACGCCCTGTTTGCAGGCACAGCACATTCACATCTGCAGCCACAATTTTACGTGGTCTAGGAGGAGCCTGGGAAAAAAATGTGTGACTTACTTTATAATGGATATAGCTTTTAAGATTTTAAAGCCGAAATTAATGAGTTAACTCAGTCTAAATAAATGTCAAGCTTTGCTTGAACTAGATCATGGAGATCTGCGTAACTCAGCTGGGAACACTCCCTCTGGAGAAATTAAGAGCTCATGTCCCACAGCAGGACTTGGGCTCAGACCAAGAGCTGGCACTGCAGTGCAGCACTACTGCATGGAGTTTCTGTGTAGGGATCAGGATGCCATCCTTTGGATGAGCTGTTATTGTCTTATGTTTTTCCACCCTCTCTATTCAGCAGAAAAACTTAAAGTCTCCTTCAAAAAAAAAAAAAAAAAAAAAGAAAAATTATAAATGTCTTATTCAATATTTCTCCTCATTTTAAATCAAATTTGAATTTTCCAGAGCTGTACATTAGCTGAATCACTGGCTGCACACTACTCACTCCATCTGTTTATATGGTTGAGTCACTGCATTACCAATATTTTAACACGTTACTTGGAAAGAATTTTCGGTGATCTGGAGGATAAACCCCCAGAGCTCAATAAGATAATGTTCCCTTCTCGGCGTTCTGTAGCACCATACTCTACATTGCTCCCTTTCTGCTATCAGAGATGTTAATTGGAACAAACTGCTATTTTAGGAAGAAGAGCTTATCATAAAGTACAGCTTCCACTTAAAGGCTGGAGAACGAGCTGTGATGTAGAAATCCACTGTCACCTCCCCACGTGCCATGCCTCGCCCTGGGAACTGTGCGAGGAGTTCCGTGGTGTTGGCACAAACATCTTTCGCCACCCAAGGTATCTTTTTGACACTTGAGACACTATAAGCAGATTACCTTCTGAGGGCAGACTGTCTGCTTTTAGTGATGCCAAAAGTCGAGAGTATCCTATTGTTTGACTGCAAAGTTTCTTAAAAAATGCGTTAAAAGAAATTTTTATTCACCTCACTGGGGGAGAGGGGAGGCAAAAAACAGAGCCAGAAGGACAGCGGTAGAATTGCTAATACACATCTTATTTTATGAAAAACATAAAAAGAGAATATTTTGAATGAATGTCACCATGGAGGACTATGAATGCATTCATGCTATTCTGGGAGTTGAGAAGCAGAAAGTGAAACCAACTGAAATAAAAGAAAACCAGTGAGACTAGTTTTACTTTTCAGACCAGGGGTTAGATCCAGCTCTTGCAGAAGTCAGTGGAACAATTCCCACCGGCTTGAGCAGGATTTGGATTCAGCGAAGTGAAATGCAGAAAAAATAACCAGGAAGCATTAATGAGAGGTTCTCAAACACTGGTCTACAGAGCACTTTCTTCAGCCTATAGAGACCTGACTTTCCTCTCCATTACTCACTTACTTCCAGCTGCTTTTATGGGTTTCTACGTTTTGGAGCCTAGAAGGACCGAGAGGTGTTGGGAACAGGGAATGAGAATGGCCGGCCAGCCAAGCCAGATCTTTTGCAGTTGGAAGAGGAAAGGATTCAAACTGCTGAGCAAATAGAGAAGAAATAAAGAAGGGACTATCTGAAGGAGCAGAAGGCCATTAAGCTGAGAGGATTAGGTGGCCTTCAGTGAGGATTAGGTGCTTTGCTGCCTAATGCAACTGTCTAGCCAGGCACCTGAGCTTCCAGCACAAAGCAAGGGAAAAGCTGAGCTCCACACAGATGTCTTCGCAGAGCTAAAAGCAAATAGGAAATGCCAAGGGCAGGAGCATTCCACAAACATTCCCCTCCTCGTCTCCACCAAGTTGGGATTTGTGGTAACTGCCGTGCACTCCCACCCCTGGGCTGAAAGTAGCCAAGCCTGTCTCTGATGGTCCTCACTGCACCATATCCTCCAGGCCCACAACCACACTGTCATTCCAGAGGTGACCCACATTTCTATCACCACATCTAGCTGAAGCCCTTCCTCTTTGGAGCAGCCAGGCATCTGGACCAGGCTACGGATCAGCTGATGGTTTATGCTTGGGGCAGCATTCCCATTAATGCTTTCAGGCTCTTCCACAACAGAATGGCTGTTGTCATCTGAGTACAAGGATACCACATCCAGGCGTGACAGATCAGATGGACAAAGTTGGCACCTGGCTCTTAAGTGCAGGGCAATCCTTTCCTCCACATGTACGTGTGGGTCACATGGCCCTGAGTCCCACAGCAGCCAGTAGTTAAGTGCTTTGTGAAAGAGTGACCACAACTGCCTCAGCCCTCCTCTGGTGTTTCTTAGGAGCTCCTGGGGTTGATAGTTTACAAAGTCACAGAATCATTTAGGTTGGAAAAGACCTCCAAGATCATCGAGTCCAACCTTTGACTCATCCCCACCTGGTGAACTTGACCTCAGCACTTAGTGCCACATCCAGGCATTTATCGAACACCTCCAGGGATGGTGACTCCACCACCTCCCTGGGCAGCCCCTTCCAATGCTTAACAACCCTTTCCATGAAGAAATTCTTCCTGATGTCCAACCTGAACCTCCCCTGGTGCACCTTGCACCTTTCTAAATCAGAAGTTGCAATCAGACCATCCTATTCCATAGCCACCGGCAGACTCCTCCTCCATTAATTCCTTTATTCTTTTTTTTGAACCCACTTACAGATTGCAATTCTATAATGCTCTTCTGCCTGCCAGTGGCTTATATTACCTAAGTCAGCCTTTCTTCATAAGACAGAGGAGATAGAAGAGTCTTTCTGGACAATTTTTCTAAGATTCATTGTTGAGAAAATATTTTAGAAAAGCAAGGCTTTTGTCAGCACCTTGCAGAGCAATAAGGTACAGAGATCCCCATACTGGCTCTGCATGAAATAGCTTTGGATCTGGAAGCAGTAGGAGAAATACCAACCTCATGCTGTGTCCTGGTTAGTTGGTGGGCTGGGAGGCAAACTGGCTTGAGCCTGAACACTGCCAGCAAAGCAGTGCTGCTTCTGGGATCCAGGCTTGTATCCCTGCCAAGGTCTGCTTCTTCCTCTGAGAAAACTGGCCCATTCAGCCCTGGACTGGGGATCAGCAGCACAGAGATGCTTTGTGTCCCAGTGGCACACCCCTAGGGGCTTTCTCCCAAAGCTCTGCAATGCCTGGAGATACAGACCCACCTTCCCCACGGACCATCTAACAGGCAGGGTGAACTGCTTGGTGTGCCCAACACCACTGGCACACACTGCTTCCCACCCGTGGGACCTTCCTGAGGTTCTCCAGCAGACCTTGCTCTCCTGGTCAAGACTTGTCCACATTGAACAAGTAACTCTGGTCTGGTGAGCAGCACATTTACTAGGGAGAGGGGACAGCTCGGCCCCAGCTCACTTCCCCAGTCAACAGCCAGTGCAGTCATGCTGGGTGGCTTTTTTCCTCTCTTATCCAAGGAGTTTTGCCCAGAGAAATTGTGGATGCTCCATCCCTGGGACTTTGAGCAACCTGGTCTAGTGGAAGGTGTCCCTGCCCACGGCAGAGGGTTGGAACTGGATGATCTCTAAGGTCCCTTCCAACCCAAACCATTCTGCGATTCTGAGCCCTGGAGAAGAGACTTATTAACAACTCACTCCCTTTTACTCATGTAAGGCATAAGTTACATCAGTAAGGGCTGGAATTTCCTTTTCTTTTTTCTTAAATCTAGTAAGTTAAGTTCGTGTAGATTGTATATCTTTTCTAATAATCTGTATATTTTGATAGATTTACTTTCATAAATATGGCATTGATCAGGGTCAGACAGAACACTGTGAAATCAGCAGAGACCTTTCAAACAGTGCCAGAAACAATACTGCTTATGGCTTTGTAGCTGTTCATAGAGAGCAGGATCAGCACTGAGGTCCATTTCATAACTAACCTCTACACTCCATAAGTAGTTTAAAGCAACAGAAAAGGCAGTGATGAAATATGCTCTTCATCGAGAGGTGACTCCTTCTCCGCTCCCTCACCATTGCAGAGATTTACAGTTCAGCTGCCTCCAGGGTTTGTTTCCCTCAGTTCTCCTTCCTGACTATTATCCCCGAACCCAGTCAAAATTGTGCTTTTGTTTTGCACTGCCTTCTCCAGTTCTCTTCTAAAAATGGTCATGTTTCTGCTTTTCCAGTCGCACAGGAATTGAAAAGCTGTGTCAAACCCAGCTTGTTTATCTCAGTACAACATCCCACGTACAAAACGTGTGCCTATTTTTGCTGTCAATCTTCATTATTTTCTCTACTTCAATCAGACCCAGGAAAACAATCACAAAACACTCAGGGGATTTTTTTCCCCCCCCTTCCTCTGTGTGCATCCAAAGGATGCTGGCATTCCTTTGGCTGCTAAGTAAGTGTATTCCCTGACTTCACAGCCTCCATAGGCAGCAGTACAGCTCCCTTGCTGCATAGTTTGTGTGACAGACCGTGTTTGCACAGTGAGATTCAATCCTGTCTCCTTGGAGGGACTGGGGCTGCCTTTTTCTCTTTAAAACTTGTGAGCAAAGTTTTGCATTATCAAAGGTTTGGTGTTTTGTGTCCCCCCCCCTCAATTAGTATAACATAAGTTGCATGTAGCCGGAATCTGTGGTGACTATAAATTCCAGCTGCTCCCCTAGCAGACCACGGAGTGGTAGGACACTACTCAGACAGTTAAACATGGAAAAAAAAAAGGAAGCTTTCAGAACCCCCATTTTCCTGTCGTGCCTAGACCCAGCCTTGCCCCTTTCTCATACTCCAGTTCAGTTTTGTATCACCACCTCCACTGCTGACAATACTTTTTTCAATGGGAATATCAGAGCCACAGCCACTGCCAGAATCTCTTGGCAAACGAGCTGCTCTCTGAGTCAGAGCCTAATGCCATTACAAGGTCTGCAACAGCTGCAGCAGTCATACATCTGCAAGTCATTTGAACATTTTATGATGAATAAAAACTATCCATTACATAGAACTATACATTATATATTAACCCTAATACTTATTCAGTTACACTAACAATAACCTTTTCCCTCTGCATGCTGTAAACTTCTTTGGCTGCAGCACATGTTAACAGAGGGACTCAGAGCTCCAGTCCATGGTGGAGCAGTCCCTGTGTACATATTACCTAACTTTTCTACCTATTTAAACACAAAATGATGGAAGGAAAGAAAGAAAGCGAATGCAAAGCTATAAAAATTCATACCATGCATAAGGAAAACATTTTTATATAATTGTATGAGACTGCACACACTCACAAAAATAGAGAGGACACAAAACAATGAGAAGTGCAGAGAACATGGACTCAAAGTGTCTAGTTAAGAGATCTGATTATGCCATGCACAGATCTCAGACCCATCCAGATGTCTCCAGCCAGCAACACGATCCTCAACAGCACAGCCAAGATTTGAAATCTACAAAGTCAGAATTCCGACGGCGGGGCAGCAGGGCTCACGGAAAAAGAAACTGGAATTGTGAGGAGTTAAAATCCTTTAAAATAATAACGAGAACAGAGAAGCATAAATGTGGTTTCATGAAGGAAATGTATACAGAGCCGCAAATTATGAAGTCAGCCCTCCAGGACATTACATTCCTCGTGGAAGCTGCTGAGCCCGCTCTACATAAATAGGTGTAAAATACACTCACCGGCTTAGTGACTTCAAGGATGGAGTCCCATATGTGATTCCCCACCAGTGAGTCTTCTACATATGTACACTTTTACAACAGTAAATGCGAACTGGGCAAGACATACCTCCCTATGAGTTTCACCATAAGAGTTTTAAAGAGACAAGGCGAAAGTGTGGCGTGACAGAAATTATCATAAATTTTCCATTCACCCAGAGCCAGAATTTTACTACCAATCCATATGCATGTCAACGTGATTTCATGTTTGTTTATTATGTGTCATTTGCAAACTCTTTGGGATTTTCAGAAATACATCCCTATTGTTTCCCATTCACTTTTACTCTGTGTTTCATGGAGCAGTTTAGTGCCCATCATAACACCAGTATTGCTTTGGAAGCACAATGTCCATTAACTTGCACTTTCACACTGAGTTAAATGTGTAGATTAGTAAACTGCAGAATAGTGTAGGTTTTAAGTAAGAATCAGCCATTAGAATTGCCTTACAGTCAGAGAAGTGACTTTTAGGAAATGTTTTCTTGACTTGATCTGCTTCCTCAGTGCAGTCAGAGGCCAAACTGTTTATTTTACTGGCAACCCATTTTATTGCTTGTGCTGGCTTTAACACTGCCATTCAGACAATCCACACATTAAATATGAGAAGGATCCTAACATCCTAAAATCCTAATAAGGTTACAAACAGTTCATTTAAAGGGGATTTGAAAGGAGTCCAGCAGAGATCTTTCTTTTTGAGGGTCAGAAAAGCACTGTACTTCAGGGCTGAAAAACCACTTTGCCCCCGATGGATGGGACACTTTACTTGACATGGCCAAATCCCTGTGGTCAATTTGTGGAGCACCTACCTCCCACCAAAAAAAAAAAAAAAAAAAAAAATATATAGAAAAGGGGGGGGGAAGTCCTGGCTCTTCTGATCACAAAGATAACTTACCAAGCCTGACGTGACGCAATGATGTCTTTCTAAGTCAGCAGCCAGCCAGCTGTCTCCTTGCTGCTGCTCCTGCTTTTCCCATGCTCCGGCGGAGCAGAGCTGAGCAGCCAGGCCAGTTGCACAGCCGCTGTTGAGTCAAAGGGCAAGAGCAAAGCTTAGAATAAACACGTTGTTTTCACTCGCTCGCTTGAAGTGCTGCCAAATCTCTTAACATCAGCGCACATAAACCTCGGGCGAGTATCATGAAGCCCGAGGCCCGAGCAGCTGGAATCCTGGAGTGGTTACCTGGGATCTCAACGTCCAAAAAAATAGCCTCCCCATTCCTCGAGGCTGTGTGGAAAATCTCAGAAAACACAACCGTAAAAGCACGACTAACATCAAGGAAAAGAGCCCCCAATTACTTCTTCCTTCAGTTCTCTTTTTTTATAGTCATCTCAAATTTTCAGGGGTAGGGGAGTGGGAATGGGGGAGTCTTTCTGGAGATTCTTAAAGATGCTGGTTTTCCCAGACTGGGCAGAAGAAAGCAGTCATTGATTCTGGAGATAAATCCTGAGGTTATTCAAGGGGAGGAAGACTATGAAGATAAGCAGCTCAGGGCCCAGCAGTAAACAACCAAACAGCAGGAGCAGCTGGAGGAAGGGTAGAACTGGTCCATTTTTCTCTGTCCAATGGCAACCTTCAAGAAGCAGGAGTGGGGCAGAGTAGTGATGTTCCTTCCCTGGACTCCAAAGTTCAACAGCTTTGAAACAGTTCTTCAGCAAGGACTTGAGAGAAAAAGCTCCTTCTCCATATCCAGCCGCCAAGAGAAAAGGAGTTGAAAAACACCGATCTCTTATGGCTAACGGGAGGGCAATATAAAAGATGGAGTCCATTGACTGGTGTCCAGAGACAACAACCTGGTATGAATTCCAGCACCATTCCACTTCCCAGCAGCTGGATTTCTCACCAGGGTGGATTGCTGGTTTTGGACACCTCCCCATTTTTTCCTGTCTGTTAACAGTCTTCCACTAGTAAGTATTTGGAACAGTTGTAAAGCTTTTTTTGTATCTCAGCGGCCTCGCCATTGCCTGAGCGCAGTTTCAGAATCGCTGGCATTGCTGTGCAGACTATCTGAAGTGTATTTTTGTCACGCTGTTAATAAGGGTTGTGTCTCCTGGGAGAACCTCGGCTCGCTCCGAGTTCCTGAACGACGTGCGCGCTCGAGACAGGAGATGTGAGGAAAAAAAGCTTCCCCATTTTAAACTAGTTTTTATTCCGAGTTGCTTGCTAAATACACGTGATGTGCGAAGAAAAAGCTGGGACCACTCTCCTCATCTATAAAGCAAGGATGAGAACCCAAGGAATTATGTGTCTTGCCAACACAGGCAACCAGAGGTCTCACAAATGATCCAGAACCAGCCCAATACCTGAGTCATAAGGACAATCCTTGCTCTCAGTTCCCACATTATCCTTCTGTATTCTGCATTCTGAATTTGTTCCCAGCTCCCCTCACGTTTTTCCCAGCCCTCAAACAATCAGATACATCTCACTTTCAGGAATACCCCAGGAGAGTTTGGGAAACATCCACACAGTTCAGGATGGCCTTGCCTGGCATGATTTTAAACTAAAAAAAAAGCAGAGGATATGCTTTTTGGAAAAGGAGCACGTGGAAACGAGCAATGAATGCATGAAGAGGTGGCTCTCTCAAGTCCCTTTCCAAGCCTCCAGGGAAAAATAACTCTTGCCCCCTTCTTTGAGACAAGACACGAGCATTTGCCAAGCACAAGGTGTGTTGTGGTTTGCACGTTCCCTCTCCTGTGCTAGACAGATGCTGTCACAGATTTTAGAAACCAAGTGTACCCTCCACTGCACAAACAGCCAAATGGAATGCCAAGAGCATCTCATAACCATTGAGAGAGATGAGACAGAAACAGAAAACCAATCACAAACTCAACCAACAAAAAAAAAGAAAGCATAAATAATCTTAATTAGGTCATTTTTTACATTACTGTGTGTTAACTGCATTAGGAACTGTCTATCCAGGCTTGGTATCTCAGATTTGGAAAGGGGCACTGCATTTAACCACATTTCAGACTGGAGTAACAAAGACAACTAAGAATTTTAGGTGTTAATTTTAACTAAAACACATGGCACAGGTTCTGTGAGTATTAGAAGTTAACTTGCATAAAGGCTGTACTCTGTGATGCTGCAGATTTACTGAACCATGTTCCCGCTCATCTATTTCTCAGTTAAAAGTTTGTTGAGAGCGCAGGAGACACCAAAATAAATTTTGAGAGTTGACCCACTGACTCCATACACTGAGCCAAAGTTTTGGGGATATTTTATTATAAGCACACATATTTATGTCCCTAACTTTTCACTAATGCAGTCTTTTCTTCTTTTCTATCCCAAAGCTGCCACATATCCTAAGACTTCCAGAGGTGGGTAAGAATTTCCAAGTGTAATAGAATGTGTGTAGGCAAAGCAAAAAGAAAAAGGAGCTCAAAAATATGTGTAGTTTGTATCAGGAGTGCTACCATCCTGAGCTGAACACTAAGGATAATATATAAGCACCGAGACCATGGAATCATAGAAAAGACAATAAGTATTTACAATTCAGTGAAGTAAAACCACTTGAGAGGAGAAAGACAATCTGGAAACCTGACAGGATATTTTGTTTAGAGTCCTAAGTTTAATTAATATTACTCAGAGTTTAGAGGAGTTTCTCTTAAAAGGATAAAATTAAAACAAATAAACAAACAAAGCTGCAGTGCGAGAACGCCCTGGTTGTGAAGTTGATCACTCAGACTTCCAAAGGACCTGTATTAATCCTTGTTTTAGCTCCTCGAGCCTAACTCTGTGTGCAAACAGCAGCAAGGAAACCAATCTGGAATAGCACAGGAGGGCTGTAAATCCCAGGCAGATGGCAAAAACTTGGGCCAAGAACGATTCCAAGATTTTTTGTTTGTTTTTACAGCAGAGGGGACGTGAACCTGCCCCTGCAATGCTGTCGCTGCGGAGCAACTTGAGGAGCAGGAGTCTCCCAGGTTTCTTCCCAACCACTTTAGTGTGGAAGATTCCACACTAAAAATTAAGAAAATTAATATAAATCCCCTTCTAGCATGTTATACCTTGAAGCATAAGCTCTGGGGAGCTCTAGGGAGATCAGAGACCACTTAGGCAACCTGTGTTGCTACAGAACATGCTGGAGGTACACCGTGACCACATAAATACACAAACGGGCCTGGAATTTGTTGCACAAGATGAGCCTGAAGGAACAGGAGTTACCGGGTCTGAAGAGGAGAGTAAGGGGGACCTTATTGCTGCCTTTAACTACTCCTTGGAGGGTTTAGAAAAGAAAAAAGCCAGGCTTGTCAGGAGGTATGTAGTAAGGATCAGAAAACCAAAAATTCCAGTTAGATAACAGGTAAAGGTTTTGTTTTCTGGGTTTTTTGTCTTTTAAATCATGAGGGTGTCCAAATGCTGGAGAAGGTGACCAGAGATACTGTATGATCTCCATTCTTGAAGATATTCAAAACTCAACTGGTCAAGGTGCAGGACAACCTGATCTAATTGCACCTGTTACAGAGCAGAGCTGATCATCTCAGGACTTCCCTTCTGACCTCAATTTGCAGAATTCTGCTACAGGATACTCAGGATGCTTTCTGCTCACTGCACTCATTGATTAGACTCACCAGGTATTAAATCTGTTTGGAGCAGACGAGCAGTGCAAGCAGCTTAGGTGATGGCATCTCATGTGGTGAGAGAAAAGACAGGTTTTTAGGTCTTATTGAATGTGTTTTGATTGTTGAACGTTGGGGACATACTGTGGAAGATCTGTAAGTGCACCCAGTTAAAAGTCTAATTTCCCAAATTTAAAAGAGATCTTGAAGAGATCCTTATATATTTCAGTTCTCATCATGACTGGAGGCAAAAGCAAGCACCAGAAGGACCAAAAAAGTCTAGAACTAAACTGATCACCACAAGCTCTGTTTGCATTGTAACTGCTGGACCTTGGATTAGTGGGTTTTCAACAGGTGTCCAGAACCTTCTGGGCTCCAAGTTACTTCAAAAGATTTAAGTGGAAGGGAATTATGAAAAGCAATTTTATTAGCACTTTGCTACACTTAAAAAAAAAATAAATTGAGGGATCTAAAGTTTAAAAACCATTCCCTTTGAAAAGGAAAGTGGCTGCTTCATCTTTTTAGGGCTAGTGAATTCCACTTTCACGATTTTCATGTACTCCTCCATTAACAATATTTACATTGAAAACCTCTCTTCTGAAATTTGTGTTGGTTCTGAAAAGCTGGTTTTCACAATAAATAAGCTGAGACAATTTCTTTCACAGCTGTGGTTTTCCAGGCATTATGTTAATATCCTGGATTCTACGATCTTCCAAACAAGGTCACCGACTGTATCTAACAAGTGCCCAGCACAGCAAGACAAAGTTACTAATGTTACAGAATTTGAGCATTTTGTGTCACACCCTGCTTGAAATGTTAGCGTATGACTCAAACACAGCAACATCTGATAATGGCCAAGGACAAAAAAAAAAAATGAAGCCTTTTTCATTGAAGTCCAGGAAAATACAACGGTGGGAAAAAAATCTCAGTGCCCTTCCTCACATTATCTGTCCCTCCCAGAGCAGATGGGCTCGCTGAACTGAGCAAACCTAAGACGGGCACCACAAGAGCTGTGAAGTTTGTTAGACTTCCAGCTTCATTTTAGAGGTGCAGAAAGATCACTGGAAGACACAGAGATGGGATTGCACGGATAGGAAGGACATTCACTGTTAATTTCTGCTGTGATCATGAAACCACGGCAGCAAAATGCCCAGCCCAGAAACAGATTGGAATCTCCTTAGTTAAAAACACAGGAGAGAGTAGGAGTTGACTGAAAGCAAGACACGCTGTTTCAACTCATTCCTGACTGCATTCGGGCAGTGTTTATAACACCAACCCTCCTTGGAAGTAAAAAGGGCACAAGGTGAGCAAGTCTGACTCCAAACTGCCAAGAGTCACAGCTACTGGGGGCAGGCTGAGTAAACAGACATTTCACTTTTACTGTTTAGGTTCTGACAACTTGCAGCCTCCTTCCATAATCACAGAACAGTTCAGAACACAGCTCAGCACCAACACGGCTCCAACCTAAAGGGCTCAGGTTACAATGTGGAGTCTCAGGTAATAACAAAACACAGCGGCTTCACTGGGGCCCTCAACAAGGGAAGACCCCGATTCTTTCATGTTTTTAATGTCAAGAGCAAATTTCTCTCCCTTTTACAAGCACAGTGTACGTGGTACCACTGGTGTCTCCAAGTGACTTTCTGCTCTTTATTCCCCAGCACGTGGGTTTACACATGAGCCGATTTTTAAATTTCAGTTGGAGTCAGTAACATGCTTTTGAGTTTTTACAGGACAATAAAATTGCTTGCCAGGGGTTTCTGACTTAAAAGTTCTACACAGCAGATTGAGGTAGGCCTCTTGATCCTCCTTACCACATTTTTGCCATGTTAAGAGTATAAAATATCTGTTCTACTAATTGCACCCAGGGATTCACATCCAATATCCAGATAGACTCCCAAAGCTGACTCTGTTTACCCTTTGATCTTGCCTAGTCTGTTGCTTGAAAGAATACAGACAGGTGATGGGAAATGCTGGAGCTATTGCAAGAACTGCTTAAACACTAATTAACTCCAAAAAACCCAGAATGAACAAGAAGCCAAAATGGAACTAAACCCACAACAGCTGGTGGTCATCAAGGCGATTTTCCCAGAAGGCAGAAGACTGTTACTAATAGGATGGAAATACAGAATTTACTGAGACCAACTGGAACTGCTGATAACATATATTGAGAAATGCCTCATTTCTCACATTTTCTGCAGAGCAAGAGTGAGGCTGAACAACAATTTTAACTTTCAGTGTGGGAAAAAATAAGTGGAAACTGAAACACAGTCCCAGCAATTAGTACCAGGAGCTAATTTTACTGTAATGCTATTTTCATCACATTTAAAAATAACGTTCAAGCGTTTTTATCCATAGAAATACATTTTTTTTCCTCAGAGTTTAATCAATGCAGTATAGTTCATCAGAATCTGCCCACTGAGATTCTCTTACATTTTAAATTATTTCAATTACTGCAGAACCTGGATGCTGGAACCCCCAACAGATGATTAAATAAAGTTGTGTGTTCTGTTCTCCCTTTACGACAGCGGAGGTTTTTGAGATGTTTCAATCACATTACATAAACCTGCATTCCTCCACTAACACAGAACATTCACTCTTGCCACAGGAGACAAATACTTCTTGTGCTGCTCCCAGCCAATGATTTTAACTTCAAATCCAGAGTAAACATAACCTCTTCAGAGCTGGGGACACGTCTGTGTGCAAGGAGAACAGCCCACTGCACTGCAGTGATAACAATACCAAAGGAAACCATGGCATGTTCCCTTGAGCATCTGCCAGCAAGTGAGGGACTCTAAGAACCAGAACTGCTCAAAAGCCCAAGTTGTTATGCATTTATTTATTATTTATTATCTATTATCTGACTTAAATTATACAGATGAAGCAACAGTGCTAAACAGAACAATTCATCATTCTGCCTGGGCATTTGCTTTAAACGTGGTTCTTTCAGTGCCTTGGTGATGGTCTTCCAGAAGATGGCTGAGGCTGCCTGAACTTTGAGAGAACAGTAATATAATCAGCAAAGGTGTAAGTGTGATACTCGTGGTGCTGAAGGTTCTTGTAGGTGGAATTATCCATTTCCTCCGGAGCAGGCTCACCAAGTGCTGCGGTCTCTGTGAAAACAAACAGTAACTGGTGACTATAAGGATGCCACACCAGAGGACAATGTTCTTAAGCACAGTCAGCCTTCTTACACTGCCAGATCCCTCAGCCAGTCAACTTTTAAAAGAAAAAACAGTCAGCAACTACAACAAAAGGAGAATTTACTGAGTTCTGCTGGTTCTTTGTCTGGTCCTAAAGCAGCACATTAATGTGCAGTGGGGAACAGGAATCAGTACAAGGCATCTAATACAGCAAGGTCTTAAAACCCAAACTACCACCTAATGCTGGGGGTGGACAGGGCAGAACATTTCATTTATCTTTTGAAGGCATATGTCTGCATTTCCTGGCTTTTTCCATCGTTGCCTTGGTTTTCACTCCAGCCAGAACAGTAGGTGACATTCTCAGCAAGCCAGGAGAGGCAAGGAGCAGTACAAATGATTTATCATCACTCCAGGCCACGAGATAAAGCCATTAGAGCTACTCTACAAATTGAACTTTTTCCATAAGGAAAAGTGAGGGAATTAGCAAGATCTCCACAGTTTAATTTCAAATGTGGTTATACCAAACCGTGACACATCAAGAGCCTTTGATGTGAATTTCCTTTCTCCTAAACTTTGTATCAGCTCTTCTTCATAAAAGAATAACTCAATAAAGTTATTTAGAACTCCTTACTTCATGTTAAAGCCAACATTAATTCTAATGCTTTTAGACTATTGTGCAAATGGGAACAGAATCATTTACATAAAAGGTTCCTGGTGTAGGCTGATTTTACAACCAAGGAAATTGCAAGAAATAAAACTTTACTTCCCAACAATAATTTATTCTCATATACCCAGAGTTTTAACAGTAGGCAAGACACACAATCTAGTGAAAAGCTTCACCACATAAATTTGTATGTGGTGGCTTAGGTTAGATTGTATAAAGCTCTTTTTGTAATGTGTCCATCCATAATAAAAATACAAGAACTCGAGCAACTGAACACCAGGGTTTCCCTTTGCTTATGACATAATTATTGCAGTGTAAAGTGATCAGATTAAGAGCAGAATCCATAACATTTAGCAAGACTCGCTTATAAATCCCAACGTAGTAAGCCATGGTTTCAAAGCCTGTGACAGGAAATATCCCTGTGCCTGCTGCTCAGCCCCTACTGAGCCAGCTCATAGGAGACAGCACTGCAGAGAGAAAAGCCAGATGAAGTCTTTGCTGCAAATAGCCCCAAGAACAGGCAAGCGTAGGCAAGTGTACGTTCAACCTGCAAGAGACAGTTGTTCCAAATCAAGAGGCAGATGCTCAGGAAGAAAAGCAGATGGAGACTCATTTTTCCTGCCCAAATACACTGTACTTAGCTCCTAAAAGGCAAAATTTATTCCCGAGTTCATCCTCCCCACGCTTCAGTCTTCATCTCTGCTTTGTCTCTTAAAGAGCAAAGCACTTCACAGGCTGTTCTTCCGAAATGAATCACAGGCACATTTCTGAGTTACCACGCTACTACTTTGCTACTTACTCAGCAGTTCAAGTCAGCAGTTTTTGCTGACTGCTCTACAAAGGGATGACATCACCTGAGCATCCAGGTTTGTAATGAGAAAAATTCCTTGTATGCCTGCCCTGTGCCTGCTGCAGAGTTTGGAGATGAGCAAACGAACACATGGACGGGACAGAAGCACGAAGCAGTGTCGTGAGCTGTGAACATTAAACACGGAAAAGCAGAAGCTGTTCTCAAAGAAGGAAGAGAGAACTGGATATATCTGGAGACAACAGTGCTGATTTTGAACACAGTGTAGCTGGATTTGAGCTGGGACCCTCTGGCACCCACAGACATCCCACCAGCAGTACAGACCTTGCCTGTACCAACCTCCAGCTCTCCTAGAGCCACTCCTCTGGCACTACCCAGCAGAAACTTCCCTGCTGCCACAGCCTGACCACCTTCACAAAGCAGGAAAAGCTCAACAGCAAAAGTGCCTTTTTTAGCAAAGCCAGTCCTACCCAAAAAGGTTTTGCTGGTGCAGTGGTGATGATGGGTCTGAGGCACAGTGGGATTATTGCCCTGTTGATACAAATCTGCAGGAAAAATTTGTCATGTGGGCCTAACCTTATTCTGGATTTACAGCACCAGAGTAGAGGAGGCTGTTTCATAGACCTGCGATGTGTCATAACCTGCACTTTTAATCAGTAGCACATTTTAAGACCAAGTCCTCCGTTACTTGAAGTTAACTGAACTCATTATTTGTGTCTTTGTATTTCTTTCAACGTGGAATTAAAAAAAAAAGATGCTTGAGAATCTAGAATTCCACTGTGGATGAATGGGAAGAAAAGCATCATATGTAGATAAATCCAAATAGCCCTTCCCAATTTTTTTTTTAAAGAAAGTTTCTGCTGCTGGCTGCAAGGAGGAACAAGCAAATTAAAATATCACTTGCAAACAGCGCTGCATTTTATTATTTGAATCACAGAATCATTTTGGTTGGAAAAGACCTCTGAGATCATCGAGTCCAACCTTATACTGATCACCACCTTGTCAACAGGACCAGAGCACTGAGTGCCACATCCAGTTGTTTCCTGTCATCAGGGAAGAAGGTAAGCAAAGGAATCAAATTAAGAACCAACTAACATCTCAAAACAGAAGGCAGGTCTTTTACTCAGCACTATCTCCTGGAAACTGATGTACAAAAGCAATTATTTGTCACGTAACCTGGTTAGACACTTCAGTCACAGAATGGTTGAAACTGGAAGACACCTCTGGAGGTCATCTGGTCCAACCCCAAATTCTCAGGCAGGCTTAGCCTAGAGCAGGATGCCCAGGACCACATTCAGACAGCTTTTGAGTGTCTCCAAGGATGGAGAGTCCCTCACCTCTCTGGGCAACCTGTGCCCAGAGTCCTACCACTCTCACAGTAAAAAAAGTGTTTAGTGATGCTCAGGCAAAACCCTGTTTCAGTTTGTACCCACTGTCTCTTGTCCTATCACTGTGTACAACTGAACAGTTTTAACTCTGCCTTCTTTGCACTCTCCCTTCAGGTATTTACACATTGATGATATTCTGTCTGAACCTTCTCTTTTCTGGGCTGAACAGTCCCAGATCTCTCAGATCTCCCCTTTCCTCACAGGAGAGACACTTCAATCCCTTCATCATTTCAGTGGCACTTTGCTGGACTCCATCCAGCAGCTCCACATCTCCCTTGTGCTGGGGAGCCCCAGAGTGGACACAGCACCCCAGGCACCCCTCACCAAGAAGGGGCTGCAGCTCCCTCAGCCACAGTCCCAACACAACCCAGGTCACCCTTGGTGGCCTTTGCTGAGAGGGCACATTCCTGGCTCTTGTTCAACTTGCTGTTCCCCTGGACCCCCAGGGCCTTTCCCTCAGGGATATCACTTAAAGGATGATATACAGCAGCTTTACAATTATGCTGCTTTTATTCCAAGTAGGCAAATTCTTCAATTCAAAGTAGCAGCGAGAAGGGGGGGGTTTAAGAATGGTATTTATATACTGCCTAAGTTGAAGGGCAGGAATGGTGACTGTGACAGATCAGGAAAAAGGGGCATCTGCTACTGAAAAACACAAAATGAGGTAGGTTAACAGGATGGCAGTAAATAAGAAGGGTAAATTAGGTAGGGAAGCAAAGCTAAGGAGATGATTATATGATGCATGATGGTCTTTCCTAAAAACATACTGCTGTCTCCTCCCAACTCACTACAAAAGTTAACTCACTGCTTCCACACTGGTTACTTACAACCTTCCAGTCTCAGAATCAACACCTGTTTCTGGCATTATGCTATGATTTCCTGAAGTCTACTGGAATCTGAAACACTGAAAGACTGAAAAAAAACCCCAAAGCCTAATGCAAAAAAAACCAAAACAAAACCAGAAAGACAGCAGAGTTTAAGCAACACTCAGATGGCCTCAAATTCAGGTCATGAGACAAATACTTCTGAGAAAAAATAAAAGTGAAAAAAAATTTTGTCATATAAAACCCATGATTTTGCTCACAGTGGAAACAATCTTGTTTTCATTTTATAAGTAACTGGTTTATGAAACTATAAATACAGAGAAATGAAACCACTTCCTTTCACAACATAGCTGGAAACTGAGCATTACTGACAGCTTATAACAATTAGCAATGGACAACAATTTATCTTCCAGAAAGTCACTGCCACACTGTCAGCTTCAGCATAAAGATCAGAGAAGATGTGGAAACCCTTTAAAAAAGTCAAACCCTAGCCCAGATGAATCAATACAGTTCAAACAATTTAAAGTTGTACCCTCTGTTGTGCTGCTTTCTCCAGCCTGGACTCCTGCTTCCTGAATGGTCTCCTCCTTTGCCGTGGTGCCCATCACCAACCCTGTGCTTCCAGAAGTCTCTTCCACCTCAGGAGCAGTTACTCCTTTTGCTTCTGACTCCTGTGCCTCCTTCACCTTTTTCTTCTCTCCTCTGGATACCAGTTTTTGCTCTTTGTCTTCCCGTGTAGCTGCTGAAGTTTTCAGCTGAATTGCTGCTACTTGGGTTCCGATGGACTTTTCCTCCAAACCATCAGATTTATGAGTGACACCGGTCAGGTCTTGGCTTCTCACCACACCTGGTTTTAAGACCAACTTCTGCCAATCTGCTGCTTCTGGAGTGGATTTTACTTTGGGGTCTCTTGCTTTTGATTTTGATGTTTCCTGACTGACTGGTTTTTTAGAAAATTTGACCTGCTTTACAGGAGATACAATTATTTCTGGTTGGCGTGACAGCTTCTTAAGTCCATACTCTTTGTGGGATTTCTGGAATAAATTCTCTTTTGCTAGCATTGATGCCTTTACTGCTATGTTCTCAGAAAAGATGGGATCTCGCTTAGGAAACTCAACTTTAGTTTTAACAGCAACTCCTGAATCCTCATTTTCTTCCTCAGAATCTGAGCTAGAATCTGACTCTGAGCTGGATGAGGACGAAGTCTGTTCCTCGACTAACTCTTTCCTCAAGCCTCCTGTTGCAGGTGCAGTGAGCTTTTCCTCCTCAGGGGAGGAAACAACTCCTCGCTGAGGAAATGCAACCACAGTTTTTCTTGACATGAACCTCCTCGTGTCTTCAGCAGGTTTTGAAGCTTCCTTGAGGCTGGTACTAGATATGCTCTCATCTTTGTCTGTGGACAGTAGGAGAGAGCTAGAAGACAACATTTTAGGAAATTCACCTGGTGCCTTGGTGGCAAGCAGCTTGGTGCTTCCCTGTGGTGCCACTACATCTGGGAAACGGCATAAAGAGGATTATCATCATCATATCCCACACCGCTGTTACTCAGTGATCTCAGTCACACAATTCAAACTTTCCAAGACAATCTGGCACAAAAATAAACTGAAAGGAATTGTTATACTAAATACAGGCACTGCGAAGCAGGAAGTTTAAGACATTCTAAGTTAAAGAAGCTGGAGTTCTAGTAGCAGTTAACAGTTTTTGCTGCTGCAAGGCTGAAACTCATGGGATAAATCCTTATGCTCCTTCCTTTGCCAAACCCCTCCAAGAGCTGGTTTTCCCTGTGCTTCAGCTCTGCATCACTGAAGCAGTTTGCAGACACCTCCCTACCTCAGGTGAGTGTTAAGATGGCTTGTTAGCCAAGCTCTTCAAATACGCTGCTGCAGAGACAAAACTTGTACGTGAACAAGGCAGCAAAGCAGAAACCACAGTAAACAGACACAGCAACAGCTGCTGGCAATAGTTAACCTGGAAGCAGAAGGGAGGGAGGACTCCCAAAAGGCAAAGTACTGGAATAAGAGATACCTGAGGACATACATGACAATATTAATTGTTCATTGCCCACATGACCTGCCAACTGAATTGTGTCTCCATGGCTTAACATTATTTCCCCAAGAGACTTTAATCTCCTCCAGTCTTCACTTCATATTTTTGGTTTGAGACCTCTTTGTAAAACAAGACTTAGAAGATCTCCTGATGCTTCATGTTTCATAGAATCATAGAATCAACCGGGTTGGAAAAGACCTCTGAGATCATCAAGTCCAACCCTTGATCCAACCCCGCTGTGGTTACCAGACCATGGCACTGATGCCACATCCAGCCTCATCTTAAAAACCTCCAGGGACAGTGAATCCACCCCCTCCCTGGGCAGCCCATTCCAATGTGTGATTACTCTCTGCAAAAAATTTCTTCCTAATATTCAACCTAAACCTCCCCTGGCACAGCTAAAGACCATGCCCTCTTGTCCTACTGCTGGTTCCTGGGAGAACAGACTGATGCCCACCTGGCTGTGGCTGTTTGCCTCTCTCTCCTCTCTCTCATGGATACTTGCAGTAAGCTAAATTCTCCAGACAAGGAGAAGAGGAAGCAGCAATTTTTGGGCCCTTTCAGAGAGTACCCAATCCCCCTTGGATGCTTGTGCCAATATCATCCTCAAGAGGCTGAGCAACAGCAAATACTGTTGTGGTTATAGAAAGCAGGAGTACAAAGAGGACTGGGAATACACTGAGAAGATTCACTGCGGCTGAGATTGGCTGTAGTGAAGCCAACTCCATTATGAATTGCACCACTTCCAACCAGCAGAGTAATCCAACAGATTTCCAGCCCGTTATGCAGATTTATCTGCACAGTTTGGAAACTCAGATCTACTTTGTAAGACCATAAAACACAAGCAGTTTTCCCCTCACTAGTATTTTACAGTAATACCTTGTGTGATTCAAGGAGTTATTACCACATAGTTCTGAATAGAAGCAAGTCTTCAGCAATGTCCAAATGAAAACACCACAGAAAAGACAAACACACGAAATTAAAAGCAAAGTATTCAAGAAAGAAATAAGAGGTTTTATCACAATGAAATACAAATGAAGAAAAGTATCAAGTTTACTCTACAGTTAGTATTTGGAATAATTTCAAGCACATACTTCTCTCTGTCAGCTGGAAGGTGCAGGGCAGGAAGGAAGAGCAGAGGGAAGCAGGAGGATGGGAAGCCACCTTTGGAAGAGATCTGACTCCCTGCACAGCCTGACCCAGCCAAACAGCAGCCTGGAGGAACTAACACGTGAGGAAACATCACTCAGGATTGAAGAGTTCTTCAGGGAAGCAAACTAACACAAGACTGGCCAAAGGGAGGGCAGACAAGGGAAAGCTGAGCAAAAGCCGAAGAATTGTTAATGTTAAAACATCCTAAGAAACCAAGAAGGCAGGTGACACTCAACTTGCCTATTAACAGTAGGTGCTACTGTAAAAGTACTTTAAACACTTAAGCTTGGATATGTGAAAAACACAGACTTTATGATTAAAAGCTAAAACATGTACTCCAAACTTTGCACCAGCTGATCTGTATTTGCACCACTTTGCCAGAAGAACAACACATCCAACTCAGCAACAGGAATATCACTCCCAGATGCATTCTTCCTGATGCCTCTAACATCAGCATCGTCACCAGAATGTGTTTAAATCACGTTCTCGCTCGGAGAGGTGACAGGCAGAAATGACAGGTCTATTTCCCTTCATTGACTGTGTATGTGAACCTGACCATTTTATCCAAGCAAGGACAATTTGCACATCCTGTTCCAGCCAGAACCTGGAAAAGGCAGCTAAATCCTTTCCGTCTTAATCAACCTGAAGTAATCGCAGGGGAAGCAGCTGGAAGAGGAGGCCTAAAAGTCTCCTGACACAAACTGGAGCTGCAGGACAGTGAATCCAGAAGCTGATACTGAGGTACATCTTAAATACACTTAATGCAAAAAAGTAAATTCTAATAAAAAACAATTTGCTGTTCAATGAAGGTTATATCGATCTATGCAGTGAAGGCTTTCTTAATGGAACAGCCAAGCTTTTATTTGCTTTTAAGAGGATGCCAGAAGAGGATGCATTCAACTCTTTCAGTGATCCTTTCAACAGCAGCCAACAAGCCTGGCCACTCCTACCTATGGCTCCATGAAGCTTTGCTGTTAAAGTCCCTGAATCTCTGAGACAGGAATCCTCCCTGAACCAGTGCATCTTCACTTAAAACCAGCATTTTGTACAAGATACCCTTGTTTGAAATTTCTATTCCTGCTTTGACTTTGGTCAGGGACAAAAGGGGCTCAAAAACTCCTGAATGTGGAGTGCAGTGCAGCACTCAAACCCAGGTTCAGGCATTGCCCTGCTTGGAAAACCTATGGGGCAGGAACCATTACAACCAAATTTAACACATCAGGGCTGTGGCAGCTTCTCAACCTGCTGCCTTTTAACCCTGATAATCCAAACATTTCAAAGGACAAGGGCAAACATCTAAAGTCGAAAACTAAATTCTGCACCTCATTAAAAAGAGTGGCTTGGTACATTCTTTTCCATCAAATTTCAGGCAGCTTGCAAAGCTTCTTTATATTAAGACAAATGTAATTAAATCTCTGCTTAAATCTGGTCAGGCATCACAGCAGTTAACGTATTACAAAATTATAGAATGGTTTGAGTTGGAAAGGACCTTAAAGGTCATCCAGTTCCAACCCCCTGCCACGGGCAGGCACACCTTCCACTATCCCAGATTGCTCCAACCTGGCCTTGGACACTTTCAGGGATGGGGCAGCCACAGCTTCTCTGGGCAACCTGTGCCAGGGCCTCTCCACCCTCACAGTAAATAATTTCTCCCAAATATCTAATCTAAACCTCCTCTCTGTCAGTTTGAGGCCATTCCCCCTTGAACACCTTACACAGTTTGACATTGCCCCACCCAGCCTGGCCTTGAGTATTACGGTGAAGGCAAACAGAAAAGAAGTTGTCAAAATCACAAATATAAATATATATGCATTTATATTATTCATAAAAAATACACATATATGGCCTAAAAATAGAAATACATCCCACATAGCCACGTTCCTACGAGACCTTTACTTCTACTGTACTTTTTACTTTTTACTGTACTGTACTTTTACATTTACTTTTACTATATTGTACATTTTATCAGAAACCCTCGTTTACATGGCGATGACCTTCCACTCCTTGGATTTCCCAGCTTACCCACCTCTCCCGAGACGCGACCATCCTCAACCTCTCCTCACCGATCCCTTTTACTGACACCCCGATACCACTCGGAATCAAAAGAACCCTCTTACTCTTTTTTGACGGCGTCCCGCTTTGTTTATTTGGCTTCGTGCAGAGCCCGCGCGCCTCCAGCTGCAACACCTGCAGGCCGCAATACAACAAGAATCAAGAAAGCGGGACGAAATGCCCCGAATTGAGTGGATTTGGGGAGGGGGGAGGAGGGGGGAAGGAACTGCGCTGAGAACCCGCTGTACCTGGCGCGTCGCCGCCCTCCCACCGCCCCTCAGCGCCGCGGCCGCCGCCGCCATCTTGCCCGAGCCCCTCACGGTGGCTCCGCCCCCCCGGCGGTGGGCGGGGCCGGCGCGGGGTGAGGTCGGTGCGCGGCGCGGTGACGTCACGGCGTGCGCGGCGGCGCGGGCGCATGGCGGGCGCTGAGGGAGGAGGAGGAGAAGGAGCCACCGGCGATGGAGGCACCGATGGAGGCACCGATGGAGGCACCGGCGGAGGTCGCAGCCCCGCGGCCCGCCCGGCCCTGGCGCTCCGCGGGGCCGTGATGGTGGCCAGCGGCGGGGGGCGGCTGCTGGCGGCGCAGTGTGGGGAGCCCGGGTCAGTGCTGGGCGGGTTTGCGGCGGGGCCTGTCCGGCCGTGCGTGTGCCCTGCGGTGGGAGGTGAGGGGAGAGCCCCGGAGCCGCTGCCCGCGCTGCTTTTTGTGGCTTTTCCGCGCTCCTTGTCGGGGTTTTCTGCTACAGAGACCTGGCTTTTAAACTTTTTATACTTTCACGGTTTTCCTCCACCAGGTGCCGGTCACTGCCTCGTGAACGACTGTACGTAACATATAGATTATATATGTGTTACGTACATAAATATATATATGTACACGTATAAATGCGCACATTTATATATGTGTACACATATACATATATATAACATATACATGTAGGCACATAACATAGATTATGTCATTCATGGCGAGGCTTCGCGAACGAAGATTTGGGAAGGCTCTATCCACATTTGCTACAGGCACGCTGGTGGCTTATGAGGCCAATACGTGACAGACATATCCGATTGCAAAAGGCACAGCAGAAAGATTCCTTAGATGGTGTATTCTGCAATTTACGGTTCTTTCTGCGCTGCCTTTTTTCCTCGAGAGTGATCCTGCGTGTGTTCTCGAAGGAGACAGCTGCGTTATAGATGGCGTGTCTCCAGGCCTCCCGATTGGAGGCCAGAGTAGACCAGTTATGGTGATCAATATGGCCAAGGCTGAGATGTTGTTTCAGGGAGTCCTTGTATCTTTTCTTCGGGCCTCCTCTCATGCGGCAGCCAGTGGCAAGTTCACCATAGAGTAGGATCTTAGGGAGGCGGTGGTCCTTCATCCTTGAGACGTGCCCTGCCCATCGCAGCTGCGTTCTCAGTAACATGGCCTCAATACTTGTGACAGCTGCTTGCTCAAGAACAGATGTGTTGGTCACATAATCTGACCAGTGGATGTTTAAGATTGAGCGGAGGCAGCGTTGATGGAAGCGTTCTAGGAGACGCAGGTGGTGGCGGTAGATGACCCATGATTCGGAACCATATAGGAGAGTAGACAACACTATGGCTTTGTAAACACTGATCTTGGTGCTTTTCTTCAAGTGTTTATTACGCCATACCCTTTTGTGGAGTTTTCCAAAAGCACTATATGCCTTTGCTAACCTGTTGTCTATCTCTCCATCGATCTTACCATCTGAGGAGATGAGGCTACCGAGGTAATTAAACTGTTGGACTGATTTGAGCTCTGATTGGCCAATGGTGATGTAGGGATGATGAGGGACTTCCTGAGGTGCAGGTTGATGGAGGACCTCTGTCTTCTTTAAGCTGACTTCCAGCCCAAAGAGCTCAGCAGCATCTGCAAAGCAGGATGTTAAACGCTGCAGGGCTGCTTCTGTGTGGGCCACAAGGGCGGCGTCATCAGCATAGAGCAGCTCCCGGACAAGATGGTTTAAGGTCTTGGTGTGGGCCTTCAGACGCCTTAGATTGAATAGACTTCCATCAGTACGGTAACGTATGTAGATACCGTCCTGATCATCGAGGTCTGCTGTGGCCCTTTGGAGCATCCTGCTGAAGAAGACGGTGAATAGGGTAGGAGTGAGAATGCAGCCTTGTTTCACTCCATTCTTAATTAAAAAGGGCTCAGAAAGTGTGTTGCCATATCTGACTTGGCCGTGCTGATCCTCATGGAGAGAGATGATCATTTTAAGAAACTTGGGAGGACAACCTAAACGTTCCAAAAATCTGCCACAGACCTTTTCTGCTCACAGTTTCAAAAGCCTTGGTGAGGTCGACAAAGGTTACATAGAGACCTTTGTTCTGTTCCCTACACTTCTCTTGCAGTTGTCTGAGGACAAATACCATGTCTGTGGTGCTCCTGTTGGCTCTGAAACCACACTGACTTTCAGGAAGGATTCCTTCTGCTATAGTGGGTATTAGTCTGCTCTTTTCTATGGTGCCCAATGACAGGACAAGGAGCAACGGCCATAAAATAAAACACAAGAAGTTCTGCCTCAACATGAGGATGAACTTCTGTACCTTGAGGGTGGCAGAGCACTGGGACAGTTACCTGGGGAGGACATGGAGTCTTCCTCTCTGAAGACATTCCAAACCCACCTGGACGAGTTCCTGTGTCACCTGGCCAGGTGACCCTGCCTTGGACTGGATGATCTCCAGAGGTCCCTTCCAAACCTGGCAATTCTATGATTCTGTGACTGGGTGAATGCTGCTGACAGATACGTCAAGTCTGACACAAGTGAAATATGTGTAAAATACAGGGTTACTTTGCCAGCAGATGACGATTTCTTTTTTTGGCATCTGTGTGCAATCCAAGGTTTTAAGCTTTGGCCACATCTGCAGCACTCTGGGAGCCCCCTTGGGCAGAGGTTGTCCCTCAAGATGGGGGTCAGCTGTGCAGGTAACCATGAAATGAGAGCATGTTCCAAAAGAGTTGCCACCCTTCGTAGTTAAGCTCATGGTTGTTCTAGTCCCAGTGGGTTTAGTCTTGTTTTTATTTTGCAGTGGTGAGAGTCTCTTCGTGTACGATTGTGTCAGCGCGGAGAAGAAGACCTTGGGAGATAAAGGGTGAGGAAATCTGCTCTGGCAGTCTCTGTGTTCCTGGAGGGGGCATCTCCTCCTGAGGTGGTGTGGCAGCAAAGGCAATAAAAGAGTCACAGGATGACTCCTTGAGCAGGTGATGGGTTGGTTTTGCTAACTCTGATGGGTTTGTACATATGTTTTTCTTTGTTTCGTTCCAGAGGTGTCACTGTACTCCTTTTTATTTTTTAGAGAAACACCAGTAGTACAGGGAAGCTGTGGATGCCCCATCCCTGGAAGTGTTCAAGGCCAGGCTGGATGGGGCTCTGAGAACCTGGTCTAATGAAATTTTCCCTGCTCAAATGGCAGGGGAGTTGGAATGAGATAATCTTTAAGGTCCCTTCCAACCCAAACCATTCTGTGATTCTGTAGTAAATGAATCTCAATGATTGTTCTCATTCAAGACATTTATGTAAAAATGCTGCATTTTTTATTCTACCATCTAAGACAAAAAGATACCACAAACCAGTTACATAACTTCTCCTTCAGGTCTGTTCTCTAAGTCATGAGAGTTCAAAACTGAAAAAGTGTTTTTCTTAGTTTAAATTCATCCAGTGGACATTGTTTTACCTGTAGCCAGTTTTACTGATTTCACCTAACTTTGAATTAAGCTCTGAAAGCACAAACTCTAGTGTGGTTTGTTTGTTTGTTAAAGCAAGTATTCAGGTAAGGCTTAGACTTTATATCAGTTTTCTTTTCCTTGACTTTTTTCTTTGTATTAATGTTCAAATTGGCTGAACCTCTTAAGCATAAATAAAACTTTTTAGGATTTTGCTTTGTTCTTCACGAGCCTTCGTGGTGGTGTAAGAACAACCTTCTCAAGGACTTTAGTGTCTCTTGTTGTGAACTATTCCCCTTCTCTCTATTAGGCAGGATGGAAAAGCAACAGATAAAGGAACTGATGACATCCTGGCTTTTGCCTTCTCCCCATCAGGGGATTATTTTGCCTTGACAGATGACAACAAACGCCTGATCCTGTTCCGGACAAAGCCCTCCTGGGAATGTGTTAGCGTCAGGTAAGGCAGCAGGATGTTGCATGTCACTTTGGAGTTATGGCTGATTGATTCAGAGTTCTGAAATAGGAGTACTTGGTTTGTTGATATTTGTTATCACTAAGCTTTTTTTGGTTGTTGTTGTTGTTTGGGTTTTTTTGCTTGTTTTCCCTTGCTCAAAAGAATTTAATATTTTTGGGACTTCAGAGATATTTGTTAAGAAATGATGCATGGTCTGCCCCACACCAAGAGTGAGACTGCAGATATTTATATCATTGGCCAAGGAAGAATAATCTCTTTTCTTATTCCAAAAGACAGTATTTGTATCTTTAAGAACTGAAACTTTACCCACTCCTAGTGAACACTTAAGATTGGGGTCTGTAATAGTGATGCTGAGCAGTTCAGTGAGTGCATTGTCTGTTTTGATTTGGAGGAGATGTTTTGGGGAGTTTGTGACTTTTTTTTAAAGCCATCTCTTTAGAGGTGCTGCAGCTGTTTTCCTTCTGTACATTCCTCTTGAGGAAACAGCCTGCAGCTGTCCACCAGAGGTCCTCCAGTTACAAGTTTTCTGCTGCTGCTTGTGACAATTGTCAGTACCAAAAAAAAAAAAAAGGACCAGGAAGGGCTTTCTGAGAAAGTAGCTGAGCTTGTGAAAACTCTGCTTTTGGTGGTCTCTGACAAACATGAGGCCCTGGTTGCAAACCAAAATGGAATGTCTGTAGCTTGGCTGTGTGTGTAGGGTGCAGGATGGACCTCTGGTGGGTTAAACAGTGTTGGAGTGAGGAAGTAATCGTGGCATGAAGCTGTGTCAGGGAGGTTTAGGTTGGATATTAGGAAAAGATTCTTCCCCCAGAGGGTAGCTGGGCACTGGAACAGGCTCCCCAGGGCAGTGGTCACAGCACCAAGGCTGACAGAGCTCAAGGTGCAGGGTCAGGACTTTGGTGATCCTTGTGGGTCCCATCCAGCTCAGGATATTCTGTGATTCTGTGACAAAGCCAGAAATGGCAAAACTCTGTTCATTCTGTGTTCTGCCTTCCCTGCTGCCCTGCCTTGTGTGTCTTGCCTGTAACGTGCCCTTGGATAATTGTTTGGTGGTTTAGTTTCTGCTAAAAGGTCAACTAGGACCACAGCTGGATTTTTTGGGGAACGTCATTACCTCCTATTAGGAAACTGGGAAACAGACTAAACACTGTCTGCATGGATAAAGGAATGCCAAAATTGAGCTCTGTAACTTATATCTGTGTTTTGTGGCAAGCTGTATAAGTTTTGTGTGGTGCTGCCTTTTGTAGTCAGCTCATTTCAGACAAAGAGGAACTTTTGAATCTTTGTGCTTAAGATCCCGAGTAGAACAATGAATTTGGAGCAAGACTTATTCTTGTTGGCAAGGTAACCTGTTTTGGAACTGTGTTGCCTGGCCTGCAGCGTGTTAGTAGGCATTCTTGTCCTATACAATTCCTGTTGTTGTGGTGTTCCTTTAAACAGCCCCTAAAAATGATTAGAATTTCTGTCTTCCTACCTGAAGTGTAGTATATTGGTTTTTTGCTTCCAGATGGCCACTGGATTTCAGAGTGGGTGAATATAAATGTCCATTCCACATGATCCTTGGCGTCCACAGGCCTGTGTTAACAAACAGGACATAAGTTTTCTGGCATATTTCTGGCATATTCCTTACATTTATCTGAGTAGTTGTAAGAAAACTGTTACCTGCTACACTGGTACGACTGGTGGCAACTGGAACTGTAAGATGCTGTAAGATGCTGGCAGATGGGAAAGTCAGAGTTCAAGTTCAGGGCTTTGCCTGGACAAGGTGCCCTGAGACTGTGACTCTCTGACTCAGGCTGTGAGGAAGGACTTCTTTTCACAGCACAAAGTGGTGACTGAAAAAGTAGTTTCTACCCAGTTTTTAAACATGTTGCTCCAAAGGACAAATCCTACCTTGTCTTTTCTGCATGTTTAACTTGTATTTTTGTTATGGAGAGTGCAAGAAAGATCATTGGCCTTCTTTAGAGTCCTGGCATGCTGCCTAGGCCAAGTGCTCAGTTGAGTAGGTACCAAAGCAAAATGCAGTCATGCAGCTTTTAATGATCTCCTTTTTTTTTTTTCTCCCCCAGGTGTTTGCTATTACATAGTTCAGACATTCACTCGTTCTCAAAAGAGCTATTTCAGCCCCATAATGTTATTCTCATTGCTGCCATTTCGAGCATGTTGCATTTGAGAGGGTTTTTTTTGTACAGTCTCTCAGTGTGTTTTACTTTCAGACTTGCTGAATCTGTCCTCCAGAGCTGTTCAAGCTGTGCCATTTTTCTTTCAGGTTTGTGAACAGGAGATGCACAGCCCTGGTTATTACAGCTGCAGAGGATAAGATTTTCGTTGCAGACAAGTCTGGTGATGTCTATTCTTTCTCAATAACAGAACCTCAGGCAGATGGAAAACTTGAGCTGGGTCATGTGTCTCTGCTGTTGGATGTGGTGAGTGTGTGCATTGTGTATCTACTGTACAAATCTGCATTCCTGCTTGTGTTTGTCCCAGATTTATGAGGGGTTGTTGCTTTTGTCCCAGATTTATGAGGGATTGTTGCTTTTGTCCCAGATTTATGAGGGATTTTTTTAATATAATGTGTGTGGACTGGATTACTTCTCACTTGAGTTCGTGTCATCAAAGTTTGGCAAGGAAAGAAGCTTATCAAAAGGGTTATCTGTTCTGGGAATGTTGAAAAAGATTTGGTGATGGAATATATATGGGAATTCACCCAGTCTGTCATGTCAGTTGAGCTGTTTCAATGTGATAAGTTTCTTTTTAGTGTCAGTGGGATTTCTACCTGTACAGTGGCTTTCAATGGACTTGGAAGTCAACATCACTTGTCTTAGTGAGGGAGAAAATTACTGCATTTAAGCATAAAGATTTATGCTTAAATTGTCAGGGGAAAAGAGGGACTTAGTGTTTTCAGCTGCCTTTTGGAGTGAGCAGATACAGATAGTTTACTGCTTTTCTGTTTTCCTAGTTAAGGAGAATTACAAACTTTAAACTAAAACTCTCCCTTTACCAACAGGCTCTGAGTCCTGATGACCAGTACATCCTCTCTGCAGACAGAGATGAGAAGATCAGAGTCAGCTTGACAAAGGCTCCTTACAGTATTGTATCCTACTGTATGGGACACAGAGAGTGAGTTCATTGTGGGCAAAAGTCATTGTGTGCAGCCCTTCCCTGCACATCCACCTTCAGCCACCCTCAGTGTATGAAATTGTCTCCTCAAATCATATTAAGCAAGACCCTGGTCTGAGATAGAGTCATTGAACGGTCTGGGTTGGAAGGGACCTTTAAAAGTGATCTAATCCAATCCCCCTGCAATAAGCAGGGACATCTTCAACTAGATCAGGTTGCTCAGAGCCCTGTCCAACCTGGCCTGGAATGTTTCCAGGGATGGGGCATCCACCATCTCTCTGGACAGCCTGTTCCAGTGTTTCACCACCCTCACTGTAAAAAAAATTCCTTTCTTGTGTCTAATCTGAATGTAGGCTCTTAGTTTAAAGCCAGTACCCCTTGTCCTGTTGCAGCAGGCCCTTCTAAAAAACTCTGTCCCCATCTTTTTTATAATCCCCGTTTAGGTGCTAGAAGGCTGGAGTGAGGTGTCCCCAGAGCCTTCTCTTCTCCAGGCTGAACAACCCCCAGTTCCCTCAGCCTGTCTTCATTTGCTCCAGAGGTGCTCCAGCCCGTTGATCATTTTGGTGGCCTCCTCTGGACCTGTTCCAACAGGTCCATATCTTTCTTGGACCTGGGGACTCCAGAGCTGGACACAGCACTCCTTGGGGATCTCACCAGAGTAGAGTAGAGGAGCAGAATCACCTGTAGTAAGGGAGCAGAATCCTGCTGGCCACAGGAGGCTCCAGAGCCTGGAGATTGTTAGTTCAGGATGGAACCTACCTTAGTCCTTAGGAAGTCTTTGTGGTCTAAGCATATGATAATTAATTTAATGGCATCTCAATGCAGAGCTCAGACTTGGAGGTTCTGCCTGGACAGTAGACTGTAGTGTGCTGGAGACTGAAGTATGATCCCATGAAATATATTCAAGGAAGGGAGCCTACAAGAAAGATGGAGAGAGACTATTTATAAGAGCCTGGAGTGACAGGACAAGGGGAAATGGCTTCAAAATGAAAGAGTAAGTTTAGATATTAGGAAAAAGTGGGTGGTGAGGCCCTGGCATAGGTTGCCCAGGGAGGTTATGGATGCCCCATCCCTGGAACTGTTCAAAGCTAAGTTGGATGGGGCTCTGAGCAACCTGGTCTAGAGGAAGGGGTCCCTGCCCATGACTCAAAAGGCAAATAAGCTTTTAAGTCTTTTCTCTTTTACATTTTGCTGCTTAAAATGTCTATCAGTTGTGGTATTTTCAAATTCTTTTGACTTTGCCTTCCAGCTCTGCATGGTTTTGTTGGGTTTTTGAGTAGGGTAGGTGGGTCATGCAGTGTTTTTTTTTTTGTATGGCTACTTCTACATTTTGAAGTCACACTGCCCTTGCACATGGTGGAGAAGGCATGTCATTCTGCTTGTCTGGCTGCTGAGTTATTTGGGGATAACATCACCCTTCCACTCACATTCTTCACATTCTAAGATGATGCAGCATGGTGCAGTCAATTCACTCTGTCAAAAACAGGAGCTAAACAAAGAATGTTACTGGAAGCTTGAGTGATGAGTAGCAACCTATCTAAACTGACCCAGCAAGGTGTTTGAATAGAGCATTTAAAACACAGATTAATTTGGAGTGGGAGTTTGATATTAATAACATAATTTGGGGGGTTAAGCTGTAGAATTTAATTGAATTTGTCGAATTGTATAAAAGAAAAAAACTAATGTTAACGATCCAAGTAGTCTTTGATCAGGTGTCTGTAGCATATTTACAGATCCATGTCTGATGTTTCCACCTTCTGTGTACACAGTTGTACTTTCTATGAGTAGAACTTGATGGTCAGAAAGACACTTTTAAATGGGGGCTGTTGTGTCTGCACAAAGAGTTCGTCAGTGGTTGCAGAGTGAAAAGGCACTTAGTGTGAAATGATTGAAATACATCTAAAAAATCAATATTTAAATTAGGAATGCATAAGAAAGGGTTACATAAAGCAGCTGTGATTGTCTTGTTTCATAGTCCTGAATTTTTTCCTCTCCATGGGGCATGTGGTGATTCTTGCTGGATCTATTTTGCCTGCAGGCACCTGCCATTTCTGCTTTGACCTGAAAGTTTGTATTACAGTGACCAAATCTCTTCTGTTTTTTTACTCCATGGCCTCAAAATTGTGCCTGTTTTCAAAAGCAAGACTGTTCCTCTCAGGTCATGTTCTGCTCAGGTCACTGTGCTTTAGGTTGCTGAGCTCTAGGATAATAATGAACTCCAAAAGTTCAGGTCCTCAGTACTCACCGAAGACAAGTCATGGTAGACACAGCAGTATTAAAACCATCACTGGTGTGTTTTAAAAGAATCTGTTGGTTAATGTTTTTAATGTGCATCATGAACTGAGAAAGGACAACATGCTACCTGAGTACATCTGTCTCCACTGGCATTTTTTGATCTAAATGACAGTGTTCTCAGCTGGGAGGAAGTCAGTAGAATTCCCTGAGTGCAGATGGGGAAATATATTTCTTTATTAAATAGAAAGTCAGTAGTTTGTGTAGTGCATATATACTAAGTACCATAGACCTGTTTTTTTCTTCCTCCTCATTATCTTGATGTGGAAAGTCTGTTTGTTTATTTTAAGGTTCTCTTTAAAATTGGTGGTTTTTCTTACTCTGTGTGTTTAAAGACCAGAGTGTCATGCAAGAAAGTTCAACTTTTGACTGCTTTCCCTTTAGGTTTGTAAGTAAAATATTTGTAATACCCAACTGTCCTGATCTGCTGCTGTCAGCCTCTGGGGTATGTATTGCAATTTCGTTGAAAAAAGTGTTTTGTTTTCTTTTTTTTTTTAAACTTTAGACTAGTGGTTTGGCCAAGTTCCTTGGGATATTTGGAATAATCTTTCTTAGTTTACAGCACAGCCTTCTTCTCTCCTTCCCTCCTTTTCTTGGCTTTCTGTTCAGTATTCAGCTACTCTATTGGTAGATCATATAAGAGCCTTTTACTGTGCTTATAGTAAAAGCCATCTCTGGGATGGCAAAATCAATGTCCTGAGTATTTCTTCAACATGAATGCTTGCTTTGGAGCACAGACAGACTTCAATCATTGGGCCATTGAAGAACTTTGAATCAAATGGGTTTTGTGCCAGCCTGCCATGATGATGAGTGTCTTGAGAATGAACGACTTAGAATCACAGATTATTATTTTTTTGAGGTTTAAGATGAGGAAATTGTCCTCTCTACACCCTCCCATGTGCTTTCCCCTGTGAGACTCGCTCTGAATTATGTTCTTGTCGGTATGTCCTCATCCAGAGCATGTTGTGCAGAGGTTGCAGTGCAGTGCTGCACAGTCCTTGGGTGAGGACTGAAGAAGGGAGTTTTCCCTCCTTTCCCTCCCCAGCCCTTTTCCTAAATTGATGGCATCCTGCTGCCATGCCAGACCTGCACAGAGCAAGTAGATGGTGTTGGTCTAAAAGAAGGGAAACAGTATTTTTTGTTTCCCAGACTACCAAAACTGCATAGGAAACAAACAGTGTGTTCTGTGAAGATGTGAAGATCATAATAATTCTTAGCATTTGCTTCCCTGAGGCTCTTGTCCCTCTAATTATTTAAGCAGCTCTAATGTTAGTGCTGTGCACGACTGTATTTCATTGTTAGCAAATGCCCTTTGATGACTCTGTTTTTCCAGAGAGGTGTTTAACTTCTCTCCTGGAGGTTACTAAATCAAATGAGAATTTCGATGATAACAAGAGCAGGGGGCAGAGAAGGGCAGCCTGAAAGAATTGCCATTAGAATGCTGAGCACATGTGTTACTGTGCTATTGGAGACAGGCTTGAAATGCACTTCTCCAGCTACCCAATTTCCACTTCAAAAGGGGAATTAAAATTAGCATGATTGAATAATTTAGAATGGAGGGGAAAATTATGTTAATTAAAATGCTTTATCTGCAATTTGAGGTCTTAACTAAGTGACTATTTAGCAGCTTCTGTGGGGAGCTCTTCAGGGAAATAAGGTTTAGCTGAAGGCCATGAGTGGCTTCTCTTTGCCTGAGGTGCTGTTAGTAATAGACTTGTGTCCACTTCCATCTGTTCAGGACTCAACTCTGAGACTCTGGGAGTATAAAAGTGGAGAAGAAGTGCACTGCTGTCAGCTAAGCAGCATCTGTGGGCCTGAGGCAGCCAAAACTGACCAGGTAATTTTGTTAAAAGTGTCTCCCTTCAGTCAGTGAGTTTAGAACTTATGTGAGACCTAAAAACTGTTACAGTAGCCTGGGATTTCGGGAAAGGAGGAAAGTCCCTGAAATCCATTCCTGTGTCTTGTGTGCATTTATAAAAAGTACCAAGCAGTGACCAGAAGAAGCTGCTTGTAATTCTTCCCAAGTACAAGTTCTGTATGGTGGACAAAGCCTTCACTTGAATTTTTTTCCAAAAACACAGGTGCTATGTTAACCAGGCAATATCTTGTAAAGATCTAAACATTCACCCATTTTTTAAAATGCTTAAAATTTCAAGTGAAGTGTTAAAGTCGCAATTTTTCTGAGCAAAAAAGCAGCTTTGTAATATTTGTAACCAGTGACCTGCAGTACTGCCCTGTGGAGTCAAAACTGGGCTTGTTCCTTTAGGTTGTTCTGCAGCTGGATAGTGTCCAAAATTAAAATCTATGAGTCTTACGTGAAAACTGAATACCCCAGGAGCTCTCCTGAGCTTCCAGCCTGTACGTGAGTGGTGTCACACACACAGTTTGGGGTGCTGCTGTGATCTGAGGTGTTACTCTGATGTGAGCAGTCGTTCTGGTTGTGTTTGATCTCTGGTTTTGTTTTTTCTTGTGCTCTGGTGTGTCGTAAGACCTGTTAGCAGTGAAACAGCACCAGTCCCTGTCCCTGCTGTGTGGATGGTGTTAAACCAGCTGCTGACCTGTTGGGTTGTTTAAGAGTTACCACCCATCCTGCTGGGTGTGTTTGTCGTGGGAATGTCTAAAAACACTTCTTTCTCTGAAGACCACAGCTGTTTCCCAGGTGTTAGGTAATGGGAAGCCTGTATCCATGCATGGCTTTTGAGACAGATCCACTGTGGAATCCATGTCCAAGCTGAAATTGAACTGACAAGCTCTGTCTTCCCTCCCTTGTGTTATGTTGTGGTTTCGGCAGTCAAAGTATGTTGTGCTTGGCCTCTCCACACAGTTGGGAGCCACTTGGATCACAGCTTTCAAGGCTCAGATATTGGAAATCTTTTGGTTTTGGCCCAGAGTTCCTGTTAGCAGGGATTCTGGGTGGTATCTGTATGGACAATTCCACCTGCTCCTGAGCTTGAAAGTGTGTTTTAAAGCACACCTCAACCAGGCACCTGTCATGCACATTCACAAGGCCTTTGGCTCATTCCAACTTGATGTTGGTGCTTGAAATATTTGAAGAAGCTGTTGCTGGGTTTTTTCACAAGTAAAAAACAGGGTTACAGAATGAGGTGATGAGCCCATCTAGTTGGTATCCACTGATAGTCTGGGTGCAGCAGGATTTGAGTGAGGAAGGGAGAACTGAGTGTGAGGCAAACCTACAGAATTACCATGTACAACCTTCTGGAGATAAGTGGCTCAGGGAGTAGCTAATAAGAGTGCTTTGTTGAAACAATGTGGTTTGGTAGCCATGCAATCCATGTCTGCAGCAATATTGCAAGGCACTTCTTTTGGAGGGAATAATGGTTTTATTTTAAAATATTTTGCCTTCTAGGTTTATAGGATCACTGAGGACTAGTAAGCATCCAGCTGTGAAGTGGGGAATCCAATGATTAATTTTAAAATTGCTGCTTGTTGCTTAGTCTGGCTTAGCATTTAGTAAAATGGCTTACATGTAAATTAACAGTGCTTGGTCTCACACTGAATCTTAACTTCACTGCTTACAATTTTATCAAAATAATATTAAGCTATATAATGGACTATAAATGTAGCATCAGATAAACTAACAAATTTCAAAAAACTTAGTTACTGCAGGCAGGAATTGATTTAAAAATATTTTTTGACTCTTTCAGAATGTTTTTGAAGGCTCTTGAATGCAGTTTAATAATACTTGCCTTGTCTCCTAACACACCTGATAAAGTCCCTTCCATAGGATACTCTTTATGCTGATGTCTCAGGAGAAATCTGGGATGCCCTTTGTTTGAGGAGTCTCTGTTTAGCTTCTTTACCTCGGTGTGAGTAAGCAAAGACAGAAAGGGAAAGCCCACAAACCATGAGCTAATAAATATAACAGCAATCATTTAATAAACCCCATTCCTGCGGTGTTTTGCACTTGTTCCATCCACTTCCATGTGTCTCCTGATGGTGGTTTTGGAAGCCCCAGGCTGTCCTGTTTCTTGAATCTGTGCAATCCTGCTGAGTGCCCACCCTTACAGGTGTTTTAGAGGGAGAGGAGACTTGTGTTTTGATGGCATCATAGTGCTAGAAATGCCAGAGGTGACGTCTGGTGACAGTATTTAGTCATGCTGTGCATCCAGGTGTATCACAGATCATCTTCACAACCTAGTGAGACATTTAACAGTCTGAATTTAAGGAAACAATCTCTTGAGTCTGCACTTTACAGGTTGTAATTAGCACATTGTCTGCAAATGAGTCTGCAGCCAAAGATCAGGTGGGGATAGAAGTGCTTTTTCTTTTCTTTAGTGTTATATTTCATTTTTACCATTAATAAACACTGTGGATGCTCTGGAGCTTGAGACACAGCTTGAAGCACAATGAGAATGGAATCATCAGTAATGATGGGTCATGTGAGCACAAAAATGTGGGCTTATTTTGCTTGGCAGATGATGAATATGTGTCTGTTTTGGGAATGTAGGAGTGTTTTGAGCAGTGTAGCATTGGTTTCAGCTGATGGGTTGCAGATCCTCAGTTCATTTTCCCACTAGAATGGGAGTAATTCTCTAATTCCATAGTGCTATATAAATGTTTTTCCTGCTTCAGAGCTTTCACCTCATCTGATCCTCTTGACAGCAGAAGCTTGTTTAAAGTCCAGAATGTGAATTGCACAACTCTACCCCAGTGCACCAGTACAGTAATTTCTTATAGGGTCACCTCTTCTCCCAGATGACATCAAAATATAATTTTAACATGTTGCCAGGCTGATAACAGTGTTGCATAAACCCTGATTAGTTCAGAGAGTATCAAGTGAACATCTGTTTATCACAGACTGTTCCTTTAGCACTTCCTTAACTGATTTCATGGGCTTGTCCTTGACCAAGATACTACTGTAGGTCTTGCATTTCCTTTGCTGATTGTTAACGTGCCCACACATGGGAAGGAAAGAGCTTGGAAAGAAGTTACATTTTTTTGTCTCTTTCCAATAAAACTTGGTTCAAAGCAAAAATCATCCTCCTCCTCCCTCCCCCAGTGAGTGTGGGGGAAAGCTGCTGCCTAATTGAGGTTCACAGAACCCTTTGTCTCTCTAACAAAGCACTTGGCTGTGTAGGTGGGCACTTTCCTGCATGTTTGTCAGGCAACAGGTAGAAAGGCAGAGCTTTATTATTAGAAATAAATATCACAGGTTTCAGCTTTGTTAATATATGTATCTCTTGGCATCTTCCCTCAAGTGTCTGAAGAACCCACTGGTGGTTTACAATAAATAGGAGCTGTCAGTTCTGCTCCAGAGCTGTGGTGTAAATGGCTCTGTACTGCAGAAAGTACATTTAGACTTAGTAGCTACAGAGAACCTTTCTGATTCAGCCCACTCATCCTACCAGGTATTGGGAACCATAAGCATTTTTTATGTCTGTGTGAAACAGGGGTCCTGGGTCCTGATGCTAAATGTGGACTAACAACTTTGTGTTTCTCCAGAGTAGCAAGAGATTAGTCCCATCTGTTCCCAGGAGCCCTGAAACATATCAGTCCTTTTGATAATGGTTTTTATAAAGTGCTCCTCTTCTGTACAAGCAGGCAATGAGTGAAAAGTGTGTGCCTGCTGTTCTTGCTTCCCTCCCATGAGATTGTGTCACACAGTGGATCTTTTCTTCTCATTTGCTGGAGATGCACCATGGAACCCTGGTTTTCAGCTGTATTTATACCATTAATTAACTTTCTTTCCCACAGTTGGTTTATCTTTTAGTAGTTGCATCATGTAATGTTGACAAAATAGTTGTCTTCTGCTGTTAAACCTCCAGACTTGAATATTTGGAAGCTGTACAGCTTGCTTTGCTTCCTTACATTGATTGCAAAATTCCAAAACAAACACCCTGACAATGCCTATACAGCTGGTAGCTCCAAGGCTAAAATCCCGTGGTTACTCCCAAATTCAGCTTCACTTAGTGAACCAGAGGTTCTGTCTAGTGACCAATGTTGTGTTAGGGAAAGAGGTGAGGATAAAATGAAAGAAGACTTGAGGATGCATCAGAATCCTGCCAGCAGTGTCAAGATGTATTTTCCCTGCCCTAAAGGAAATAACTCACTGCTGCTCCAGTAGTAAGGTTTTAGTCATCAGAAATGCTGGTGTTGTCACTGCTTATAAAATATTCTTGAGAACCTGCCTTCTGCTGTTGCAGTTCTGTCTTTCACGTTATATAACAGATACTTCTGAAAAAGGCACCCCAGGACATCATCTTGCAGGTTCTCTGCTCCTCTCAAGTTCTTACTTCCCACTCAAGGAGCCGCAAATCAGTTGTTATATATTTCAAGTAGTATGGTTTGTGCAGCAAAGGTATTTCTCTGCTTCTCTCCCAGACAAAACGATATAGCTTCTAAATTAGGAGTGTGATGTGGGTTTTTTTGTTGTTGTTGTGTTGGTTTGGTTTTTTTTTTTAAGGAAGAAAATGGCCTCAGGCAGTTGTTTCTTGTTCTTCAGAACACGTTTTCTGTGGAGCAGTGTGGCTTCACCCAGACACAGGTTGAAAACAGCACAGCAGGGATATTAGAGATATTAGCTATGCATCACTGTCTTTGTTTTTTAACAAACATAACAGCAGCTAATAGCCTGTGTTTGTAATATCTAAGCTGCTGGTGTGATATTCTGGCAGAGCAGGCTCAATGTCAATGTTTTTGCCATCAGCATTTGTCATTTGACAGCACTGCAGGAGAGAATGTTTGAGGGTGGTGTACTTTTCCTTCATGTTAGTTTGTCTGCTAAGAGTGGTTCACTCAAACCTTTACATTGGATCTCTGGAGAGCGTGGAAGGGAAAACTTTATAAACCAGCAAACACTGGTACAAAAATAAATTGGACTGCACTTTGAAGGTAATTATGTTGCTTAACTTGCTGTAAATTAAGACATCTGCTAAACTTTAAAGGCTGAGACGTGAAACGGAATGTGAATTTCCTGCCCATGAATGGTCTTAACTTACAAGGATGTTTCTTTTTCTATTCCTCATAGAAATACACCGTGTCAAGAATAACCTACTGCTGTCAAGGTGGTTATGTTGCCATTCTGTGTGACAGGTAAGAATAAATGGAATAATGCCCCAAATCCTCACAGCTCCTGCAAAGGCAAGAGCAGCTTTCCTTGCTGGCTCTCACAGCATTCCCCCAGCCTGCAGTACTTGGTACTGTGGATCTCCAAATGTCCCAGGCATGCCTGTGGCCTCGCAGGGAGCCTCTGAGTCCTTGTTTGCTTGCTCTGAGCATAGAGGTGAGTGAAAGGGTTATCCTGCTTGGTTCAGTTTGGCAGATTTTGTGATGCTTTTCCCTCACAGGAGGAAACTCGAGGCTTGGATGTACCAGAGCCCTGTTCTCCCCAAATTGCTGTGCCTGACCCTGTGGTTTGGGTCCTGTTTTGTTCAGGGTGCTGTGGCAATGGAGCAACCAAACTTCTGTTACCCGTAAATGGGTTCAGCCATTCTGTTTAAAACTGTGGAGAGGCCACGCTGACTTTTGGGTTCAAATGTGTGTGTCTGTGTGAGGAGAGGGTGCTCAGGAGCTGATGGGCCTGAGCACTGGGGAGCCTTACAGATGCATCTGGTGGGGCAATGTCCTGTGGGGATGGAAAAGCCCTTTCCTCATCACCTTAAGTCTGCTAAGGAAGCTGTTCTTCCTGACAAAAGCTTGCCAACAGGAAAGGGAGAGATTGCCAGAGCTGCCTGTACAGTGAAAGAGGCAGTTTGTCCCCTCAGTGGACTTTTGCCAAAGTAAGGAGCCTTAGCTGCTTCCCATTACACCTTCTGCATGGACATCCACACTGGCCCTGGAAGGGGAAGCCCTGTTCCTTAGCCCAGGGGCCACATTGTGCTCTGCATCAGGCTTTTATTTTCAGCTCCACAGCCCAGTAGTTTTAAACAGGGCTGTCATGGGGACCTGGTGGGACACTCAGGAGGGAGCTTAAGTGTCCTGCCTCTCCAAGGGAGGTCAGGAATCTCTGCATGTGGAGACTGTGGTGGTTAGAGGAGAGAGTGCTGATGGGAGAGGTGGAAAAGAGAACAATGGCAGAGTCCTGTTCTTCAGCTGTGTCAAGGTGTCCTGTCCCTCTCATTCCTTCCTCCCCTCCCTGGCATGTAATTCCTTCCTGGTTTATTTTGACTGGCGTTCAGCTACATATTCCTTCAAGCCCTGTAGGTCAGTGTGCCATGATACAACATTCCTTATATAAATCTTTAGTAATCCTTATGAAATTCCCTTTACTACCTTTTCTTTTAAAGAGAAGTCAGCACTGACTGCTTTTTTTTCAGGTAACACTTGAAAAGCCATTTGACATGTTGGGTATTTACAGCTTCTGACTCAGATCATGTAATCAAACTGCACTTGAAGTGCTAGAGTATTTTTTTTTTTTTCAGTTCCTAATGACTTTGCTTTGGCTCTGCTTGGAATTAGAGTGGGTGTCCGTAGTTTGCTGTACAAGTGATGGATGTAGGTGGATTTTGCAATGATGCTAATTAAGTTTTCCCTCTTGAAAAAGTATTCCCACAGTCTACGTCTTTCAGCTCGATGCCACTGCCCAGCAGCTCGTTTACAAGCAGCAAATCCCTTTGCAGCATAAAGGTTGGGACATTGCATTTGGGGAAACGGGAGATCTGTGGATTTTGCAGGAAGACAAGGAAGCTCCTCTTCAGTTGTACAGAACACATGATGGACAGTGGAAGGTACCTTGCTAATGCTAACATCCTAAATGTTTTGTGTTGTCTTGAGGCCACAACAAAAATGGAGTTAATTATGTCTCATGAAAGCTGAAAGGCACTTTTCTCTATGTCCTGAGAAGGATAAAAGCCATAGATATGCACATCTCATTCTGTTTCTCACCTGTATTTAACTCAAAGGTGTCAGGAGCTTGTTATGAATACCAGTGTATCCTCCAGCAAAGCTGACATCTGGAACAGCAGGATCAAGCAGAGTGGTTGTCAACCATTGCACTCAGTATTTTAAACTGTTTCCTGGGTTAGATAAGAAAAAAAAATGGAACAACCAAATCCCTTCTGGTTTGCTCAGGAATGCTTTTCACACAGCCTTCCTTGTGCCTGCCTCTGAGGGATCCTTTGAAGGACAAGGCATTCTGGGAGTATTAAGGGAATTATTTTTTTTTTTTTCTCTACTGAGAACAGGGAATAAATTTGGAAGGATGTACTCTCTGATAACAGCCTATTAAACAACTGGAAACTCATTTGTTATGCTTGTGAGTCCGCAGCTAATTATGGTCTGGTTGTGAAGTGGTTTTAAATGAAACTTTTCAATATGGTCTTTGACCTTACGTGTTCTTGTGATGCTCCTTTTCCTCACAGATTAGTAGGTGGGCATCCATTTTCTTTTCATTTGAGCCCCAAAGCTTTTCCAGCAGAACACGAGAGTTCAGTCTGGGTTTCAATACCAGTCCTGGGAAAAAGGAGCCCCAAAGAGATCACGAAGGGCTTACACTTGCTCTGTGTCACTATACTCTTCTGAGAGCTGTTGCATTTTTCACTGTGCTGTGAAACATTGAATCGTTTAGTAATCCCAGAATATCATGCAGCATTCCTTCTATTCCCAGGCTGTAACTGACGACAAAGGATTGCAGAAGATGTCAAAATATATTCAAGACAACTGGACGGTGTTTGAAGGTGAGAAATTTGGCCTGAAGGCCCAGGGAATGCAATTTTTGCAGCTAAAGAACATGATTTAGGAACAAGATTAGAGTTGAGGTCAGTTCAGATGTTTTCTCAGTTTCATCACTGGGAAGTGAATGTAGATCATGAAGTGTGTTCAGGTTACTGTTATCACAAAATGATGTAGGGATTTAGAGCTGAATTGCAGGATTATAAGTGTTTTCCGTAAGACACCTTATCACAGGGATGTGTCTCAACACCCTGTGACAGAACTGCTGGAGTCTGTCTTCCTGCTGTCATGTCAAGTACTGTTGTTTGTCCTGTCTCTTGCCTGGGTGTGACACTTTTATCAGAGGTACAGTGGAGCCAGTTAGAATGGAATAACCATGGGAGGAGCAGCTTTACTGTAAAAATGGGCCATTCAGATCCACCTTGGCAAGGCAGAGTACGTGGAGCCTGCTGTGGCTAGAAGGTGTGACCCTGGATGATATCACAGATGACATTGATTAATACCAGGGATGGCTCATTTTGTTCTTAATTTCTGCCCAACTTCCAGTCTCTGGCAGAAAAAAAAAATAATGCCCCGTTTACTAGTTCAGAAGCACCCAGGATTTTTTTGTGTTTAAAGAACACCCAGCTTTATTTAGAAGCTGAAATAATGGCAGTGGTGGTGCAGGGTAGAGAAAGGTTGTGGTATATACTAAAGTCTCAATTATGTATTGAGACTTTATTAATTGAAATTTCTCTCCTGTACTTTGCTGGGAGACTGGGAACCTTCCTTAAAGAAAGTGTTACAGTTCCCCCCAGTCTTTTGATCTGTTCACAGTGGCCATATGTAAAGATGGAAGAGTTGCAGGAATATGCAGTCTGGTGTAAAGTCTCCTTAATATCTAGTGTTGATTTAGCATGTAGCTGTCATTAAGTTGGTCATTAAGTGGTAATTAAGTTGGTACAGTCTTTGAAATCTAAGTCAGGTACTCCTCTAGAAGGGAGGTGTTTGCATGTAGATGTTGCAGGCTTAATAGTTCACAGCCAGGCAGATAATTAGGAGTATGAGGTCTGAGTGAAAATGAGCACAGAGAAGGAAAAAGAGCAGGCAGGGGAAGAGGTTCTGAGCATAATTAGCCCGTGGAACAAATGACTCTGATAGGAGGTACCCGGCTGCGTCTGCAGCTGGGAGAGGGAGGACGGCTCAGATGACAGGGTTCGTTATTGTTAATTAGTAAGGGGAGGCTCACTTGATGAGCACTTATTCCAGTGCATAATTAGTGATTCAAAGGTAGTTACATCTCCTCAAAAAAGTGATCATTACATTGTTTAAATCCAGTCTTACATTGCTTAAATCCAGTCTTAATGCCTGCATATTGTCCTTATTTAACCTGGCTGAGGATTCTGTAGGATTTAAGACACATCAGTCAGTCTGGAAGTATCACAGAATCACAGAATGGTTTGGGTTGGAAGGGACCTTAAAGATCATCCCATTCCAACCCCCTGCCATGGGCAGGGACACCTTCCACTATCCCAGGTTCCTCCAAGCCCTGTCCAACCTGGCCTTGGACACTTCCAGGGATGGGGCAGCCACAGCTTCTCTGGACAACCTGTGCCAGGGCCTCATCACCTTCACAGGGAGGAATTTCTTCCCAACATCTAATCTAAATCTACCCTCCTTCATCTTAAGGCCATTCCCTCTTGTCCTATTACTACATGCCCTTGTGGAAAGTCCTTCTCCAACATTCCTGTAAGCCCCCTATAGGTACTGGAAAGCTGATAAAGTGGGTAGGACCACAGTAAATGAGTTGAAATGCCACTATCCATAGTTACAGTACAGGAACTAATTGATGAGACTGCTAAGGGAATTAACACTTGTGTTCTTGCTTTGCCCAATTGCAGGTTTTGTTGGTGCAGGAAGCTACTACAGACACCTCTACAAGGCTTCATTTGATAACATGGATGAATATCTACAGAGGAAGGAGGAAAGGTTACAGCAGCAGAAAAAGAAAAGGCAGAATCTGCAATGTGGTTCCAATGGACAGACAAAAAAAAAGATGAAGGCTGAAGAGTCGTCGCTATGACTGTTGTTAACTTGTACCTTTTGCCTTGATGAAAGGTGGTGATCCAACTGCAGACTGTTTTTATATGTAAAATGTATTCTGGAAGAAGACTGGTTTAAACTTTTATTCAGGTTTTCAGGTAGGCTGATGTGACAACATCCTGCTTGCAGCACATAATGCATTTACAATATGCCTAAGCTTTAGCAGCACACAGTGTTAGTGGTTCAGTCCTGGGAATCTCTGATGCATGATATATGAATATTGGAGATGGTATTTTCCTTTAAACAGGATCTTCTTTTTGCCTACTGTGTCCAGGCTTTCTTCAGGTGGAAACACACCTGATGTGATTTTCTTTTGGTTTGGTTTTGGGTTTTTTTAAACTTTCTAAAAGTTTTCTTAGTTAATGTATCTAACTTAGTGTACCTGGCTATGGGAAAGGGAATGTAGCAAAATTCTTGCTGTATATGAGAAGTTTTAGCTGAGAATTTCCCTTTGTCTTCCCTTCAGTCTATATGGTTGGGATTCTGCCTAGTTTCTAATCCATTGCTTCTTACTTGTGAAATATTTCTATAGGAAGAAGTGCAAAAGTTGATTTTATATCTACAAAGTAAAAGTAAAATGTGTCAGTCAACTTCTGTGTTATTGGAAGACCCTTCTATTGCAATATGATCCTGCTGTGTCTGTGAAAATCATTTGAGAGGCCTGTGAGCAAAACCTGGAGTGCATCCTGCTTTCTTGAGCAAGAACTCTTCCATGTTGCAATTAGCCAAGAAATACATCTTTTTGAAAAGTTATCAGCCAGAGGCTTAGGGGATCACTTGTTGCTTCATCATGGGGCAGAAGATGTGTTCATCTACCAGATGGTATCATGTCCTGTATGGAATAAAATGTACTTTACAAAACCAGGTGTGGAAATCTGTACAATCCATTAAAAGCATTCAGAATGAACCTGTGAACCATGAATAGTTCTGTAGGTCTCTTTATGTAGCTGTCCCCTCTGGAGTACCTGGACACTTAAAATTTTTGCTCTCAAATTCTAGCTACACTAATGTTTGAGACATTTTGAGATGCAGCTTGTTTTAGGTTGTCAGGTGTGAAGCAGAACTTGCTGTTTATGTCTGCTCAAATCCAGTCTTGTCCTCACTGCGTGTCCCAGAGGCCACAAGTCTTCCGTGCTGTTGGATGTCACATGGATTTTCATATCCCTTCTGTTTGGAAGTGCCCCTTAAAGCATGTCAGGTGCATTAGTACAGAGCCAGTCCTTCACCTCTGAGGTGTGATTTCTTTTTGTAACTCCTTTTAAGATAAGAACATTCTGCCTTGGCAAAGGTCTCTTTGGACAGAAATTGCAGTGTCAAGAGCGGTATTGTCTGTTCTGGTTAAAAGTCACAATTCTGGCAGGAGCTGCCCTGGCAAGAGTAAAATGTGAAGTAGTTTCTATTACATGCAGTTACATAAGAATGCATGTCCATAAAGATCGTGGTCTAGTGTAGCAATTCAACCCCTCTGTCCAATATCCACGTATCAGGGATCTGAAGCATCTTGTTTGGGAATCTCAAAAGCAGTCGAGTGCTCTGGATAATGCTGGTAGTTTGCCTAAATCCCATGCTGATGAAAAGCTAGGATTAAAAACCCTGTAAATCCAGGATGGTATGAGGTGAAAACCTTTAGGATTGTATCTGGAAGAGTAACTATGGGGGTACAACACTGGTGACGAGTATTTTTCTTGGTCCTCAAGAAGGGATGAGAAATTGCCATCTGAAGTGCTTGATACTGGGTAGGAACGGTGGCTTGGAGACTGGAACACCTGCTGTATGATGGTGGCTGTTAAAGCTTTATAGTTCTTTTATTTATCTATCTTATTTGAGAGCAGCTCTAGGGAAAGCAGCTGGGCAGTCAATTAAGGAAACTTCGTGATTGTTTGGGAGAAGAGTTTGCTATTGTGCAGGTTCAGTACAATCATGCCAGAAATAGGCCAGTATTCACACTGCCTGTGAACCAGACAGGACAGGAGGAAAAGGTTCTGACTGGATTTTTTGCTAGCTGTGATAAAGGAATGAATTTTTACCCCTCATGAAACCTTCTGATACAATGCCAGCTGCAACATTTTTGAACAAATTCGAATCTGCAGCAGGAGTCTGTTTTGGATCACTTCTGCATGTCACCAAGTATGCTGTTTTTGGGGTGGTGGTGTGAGCTAAAGACAGGGCTTTTTTGTGTCAACAAAGCATTATTTTTCCAAGTCTTCTGAGGTCATGTAGGCTGGTCCCAAGAATTGCTCTGATGCTCTAACCTGAGCACAGGATAGATGTGGGGATCACGGAGTGGTTTGGGTTGGAAGGGACCTTAAAGATCATCCAGTTCCAACACCCTGCCTTGGGCAGGGAACCTCCCACTAGACTAGGTTGTTCAAAACCCTGTCCAACCTGGCCTTGAACACTTCCAGGGCATGGACACACTTCCAGGGATGCTGGAAGCTGTGAGCATGCAGGGCTGACACGGCAAGTCACCTCTTCTCTGTGACATTCCTGCTCACCAGAGGTTTTTGCCCAGTCCTGACTTGTGTTTAGCAGCTTTGATGTTGAGTGTTAGGAGTCCATGTGCATAAACAAAACCATTTACTCATAGAGGGGGAAAATCTTCTGAGGACAACACAGGTAACTGTTTTCAGTGGGTTGGTGACAGATCCTATGTGGGGTTTCAGCATGAACATCAATATCGTTACACTTCTAAAGGATCAGAGACTGACATGGCAATTCCTATCCCTGAGGGATATTTTTCCCCAGCCACTTTCTCAGCACAGGGTAGACCTTGACAGTGATCCTTACCCTGCCTGCTGTCCTGGAAGAAACCCAAAATTTCTTCCAGTGCTTGAACTCATGACAGATCGTGGTGCGTGGGAGTGACATGAGATGTGATATCTGGCAGATGGTTCAGGCCTTTTTGTTCTTTTTTCCTGCAAGTTTTCCTCGCCTTTCCTATTTCATTTCATGTTTCCTTTTCTGCACACAACAGGTCCTGAGCTTCAGTGGTGAGACCATCTGTGTGTCTGTGGATTGCTTTGAAGGGATCCATGAAAAGTGATCAGAGAAAGGAAACTTGCTGGAAGGTCTAAATCCTTCTTTTAGACATTTTCCAATGTGCCTTGGTTGGAAAACACCCGCAGATCATTAAAAGGGAGTGAATACCACTGCTGCAGAGGGAGACAACACTCCTCTCCCTGGTATTTGAACTATTTCTTTCTAGTGGTTAAACCTGATGTCACTTGCTTGTGTTTATTTTCTGAACTTGAACCAAAGCCTGTATCTGTGCCTGGCAAAAAGGGGATGGGTCAAGGAGGGTGTAGTTTTATAGCAGAACTGGAAGCTCTCAAACCATTGCAGGGGATATTTGTAGGCCATGGGAGTTCACCCCACACTGCACTAGAATTTTTTGTGGTGGTTGTGCAACTCCCCTGCTTCTGTCCTGAGCACTGACAATCCCAGGAGCTTTTAAAAATACAGGTAGGGAAAAAGTTGAAACAATAACGTGTTTCTTTGCCTCAGCATTTTAAACCAAAACATAAGCTTCCTACTCCCATTACTGGGATTTCACCAAAACCCCTTCAGGAACACATTGTTAAACAGTGTGACCTTTTATCTGTCATAACAGGAAGGAATTCTAACCAAATGCAGCCCAGTAGTAATGCTTTAGAACATTCCTTATATTTTTAACAAAACTTTGAAAGCCAATTTATTGTATAAACAAAACAAATCTGTAAACAAAAATCTTCCTTTCTTTGAAAAAAACCCAAACCAATACAATGTAGTTTCTTTATCTTCAGGCTAATAAAAACTTGCTGCCAATTTCAATACACTCCAAAATCTGCTTCAGCTTTCTTTGCTGAACTGTTTTGTATGAAGTGTGAAAAGCCCTACAGTCTTAAGTCTTGCTGGTTGTCCCTGCTGCCATCTGTCCTGGAGATGTGGTGTGAATGAGAGCAGGATGACCTGGAGTGTGGTTGTTCACAAATGGGGAAAAAACAGGCTGGACGTGATTTGTCAATAGTTGTAGATGCAGAGGCTGGAAGGAAAAAGGGCTGGAGGACTGAATGTTGATTCCCAATGTATTTGCACAGGTTATCATCCACTTCTGAATACCAGGGTTCTGGAAAATCCTGCAAGGACTTGAAGTAAAGTCTATTCCACTCCTGAAGTGGTCATTGCTTGATAACCCACATCAGCACTTTTTTTACCCAGTCAGCTGCACATCTCCCTCCCTCAGACAGGTTAAGGTCAGAGCAGGAATTGTGTGGAAAGAAATCTCCTGTGGACTGGCATGACTCTGGAAGTCAAAGGAACTGCTGAGGGATAAGCCAGGGGCAGCAAGGAGATGAACTGTCCCTGCAGGTAGGGACCAAGTGCAAGTCCCATGTAGTGCACCACATCTGGCAAGCCTGTGATGCCAGGCCACCATGTCCCATGGGGATGAGCAGCTAAAATCCATCAGAGCTCATCTCCAAATTGAGCTACCCTGGCTGTGGGTGCCTTGGAGGCTGGACCACAGCTGTGAGTAACCATGAACATGGATGAAGAACGTGTTGTGTGACCTGATGGTTTGTGTTTGCTGTGCTCACAGCATCAGCAATGTCCTTTTTTTCCCCCCTTTCCTTTACCATTAGTAGAAATAATTTGCATAGGCATGAGGTGGATGTGCTGATGTGCACAACCTGAACATCCAGGAGTGGCTGCCCCTCGTTTCCTAATCAGTACAGCCTTGAGTTTCAACAGCTTTTGGTAAGTTTGGTGAGTCAGTGCCCATTGGATATGGGAGTTAGGTACAGTTGGTTGTTTGATTCATCTCTTAATTTGAACAGCACATGACAGCTAATATTATTAGCTCCAGAGAATCAGCACCAAGTAAATACAGGTAGAAGCAAATAGGACATGAACACAGCCAAGGAGCCCCCTCTGCTTCTGTAAACAGCAAGACTCAAGCTCTCAATGGAAAAGGGTTGTACACTTGCTCACCTGTCTCAGATCTATCACATTTACACCTTCAAGCAGCATACAGTACTTCTGCATGTTGCCCATAGGGATAATAAAAATTTAATAGTCCTATCTGGAATGGAAATTTTGATTTTTGGGCTGTCAGACCTAATCATATATATTTATATAAGTATGAAAGTATATATGTAAGAAACCCCACACCAAACAGAAAAAACCCAACCATTCGTAGGGCACCCAAACTGCTTCCTAACACAAAATAAGGAGATCCTCACCCTGTGTTGTATCTTGCTGTCATCCTTTGGCTTAAACTTCACTTGTTCATGGGAAGAGAACAATACTGCATTTGGCCCTCACCTCTGTTGACCTCTGTGGGAGAAGGGGACAACCTAAATCCTGCACAGTGGCCAGGGAGCAGAACATGCTTCGTGTTAAAGAGAGTACAGTGTATACAAGTAGCTGTTGCTGTTAATCCTCTCTGAAGTGGCTGCTGGAGGAAGGCAGTTATGAAACACAATATCCAGTGTGAAAACACAATTAAAGCATCCATTTTGGCATCCCATCTGTGCAGGTTTTCAGGCGTGGAGCTTGATTCACCGCCTTTACAGCTGTGCTGCCTCCCACCAGGGCTTTGTGCTTTTAAATAAGAACTCTGTTACTGTGTTTTCTCATCAGCATGTTGTCAAGATGGCAGCATCCCATGTAAATTCTAGTTAGTTTTCTGCAGTGCTGGCTGTCTTGGATTTCTCCATTGGCTTTTCCCCTTTACAGCTGCAGTATTTCATTGCTTTCTAATATTTCAAAGTTCAAGAAAGGCAGGGTGTGACACACCAGTTATATTAAATTAAAAGAAACATTACTCTGATGGTTTTTTCCCTATTTCCTCATCTGTGGAAGGATTCATGTTATTATCTATGCACATTTTGGTTTACCTAAAGCAATAGCTCATCATCTCATCTAAGGCAAACAGTATTCAGCAAATAAAGCAGCCACTAGAAAGTGAAAGCTTCATCTTCAAGGAAATAATGATTGTATTAATTAGTCACTGTCTTTAAGATTCCTGGAATACTTTACCAAGGAATTCTGTTTTGTAAACAAGGCAGAACCGTTTGGAGTCAGGCAACTTCTAGGAAGAACAATACTAATCAAGCAGTACTACTCAGTTTTCCTGAAATCTCTTAAGAGAGCTTCTTTAGAGAGGAAAGCAGTTTCTATCTGCTTGTTTTTATGCAGAGACAAAGGGACTCTGGTCATTATGTCATAAGATTGAATTTTAAGCCTTTTCCCTCCCTTGCCACTGCCTTTATTAAAAACAAAAGAAAAATCTCTCCAAAAGCCAAAAGCAACCAAACAAAAACCCCATGGCCAATTTAGAACAAAAAACCCCAGTGATCCTCTGCTCAGCATAAAGCCATCTATGTAAGATTTCAAATTTTTTGTCAAAAGTAGTCATATCAAATCAGGTTCTGTCCCTTCTTTACTCTCCGTGGTGCAGCCAGGAGGAAGTTTCAGCCACTCTTTGTTTTGATTTGGTTTTGTAACCCAAAACAGGCACAACCTACACTAAAAAAAAAAAAAAAAAAAGAGGAAAATCCTTTTGTTTCACCTTGGCAGCTTTAGAGTCCCCTGAACAATCACAGCACTCAGGTGGTCAGGTGTAGCAGCTCCATTTGGATGTGTCAGGCACCAGCATGGAAAAGCTGCTGCTGCATTTTCATTTACTCTAAAAAAGGAGTGGGTATTGTTAGGAAGACACTGGAAATGGGTTGAATAAATCAAAAAGCAAGAGTTTTTTCACTCTGTCTGCTTTTGTTTATGCTCACTGGGAAACCCAGCAGCCTTATCTAAACAGCAAAGGGGAAGTCCATGTATGAATCAACAACAGCTGTAGTTCTTAGGAGGTTCCCAGTTCAATTCTTGCCCTGTGGCCTCACGTGGGGTTTCGCTGGCACCACGTAGGCAATGCCCTGTCCCACTCCTTGCCTGCCTGGTGCCACCCTGCCCTGGCACCTGGCTCTCCCCACAGAGATGGCAAGGTTTGGGGCTGCAGTCTGTGTCTGGGCCTCTTGCTGCACCCCTTTCTGGGAAGACCTGGCACAGAGAGAGCTGCTCTCCTCACCTGCTGGGTGTGGGAGGGAGGCTCGTGTGCCTGCTGAGGGATGCAGGGCTGATCCATCGGTTGTGTGAACCATCACAGCCATTTCCAGCCCTCCCTCTGGACTGATGTGTCTTCTCTGCCTGATTCCCCTCAGTGCATGGCACTCGTGCTTTGACACAGTGCCTAGTGCTCCTGCTGTGGTCTGGCTTCTGACATCTTGTGTCACTGCTGACAGAAGTGACAAGTGTCAGGCTCTCTCCGCACATGTCACTGGCATAACTGCACCCAACCTTCAGCAACAAGAACCAGAGAAGTCACTCTCCTGTTGGGGCTCTCTGGAAGGTGCAGTTGCCTCCCCAGTTCCCACACTCATCCTTCATCTTTGTGAGAGATGCCACCTCTTTCTCTCACAGGCATAGCCGGGCCCTGTATGCACGGTTAGATATTTGGAAACAATTCTTTACTGTGGGGTGGTGAGGTACAGGAACAGATTGCCCAGAGAAGCTCTGGATACCCCATCCCTGGAAGTGTTCAAGGCCAGGATGGAAGGGGCTCTGAGGAATCTGGTCCAGTGGAAGGTGTCCCTTCCCATGGCAGAGGGGTTGGAATGACAAGATCTTTAAGGTCCCTTCCAACCCAAATCATTCTATGGTCTTGGCTCTTTCTGTAATTCTCGTCAAGAACCCAGCTCATCTTACTGACCTGAAGACAATTAACATGTGCAAAGCCTATTGCTATCAGCCTAGTCAAAACCAGCATATTTTTCAACAAAATAACCTATTTTTTTACATAAAAATTACATCAAAGTTGTAAGAGATGAAAAAAACATTGGGGAATTTCACTCCCCGGTAAGCAGTGAGTAACATTGCAAGTGTGGCTGACACTTTATTCCTGAGAGTGGAGAAGTTAGGGATGAGAACGTTTTTCACCCCTCAGACATTCAGTCCTTGCTGCCTCCCTGGGGAATGTGGTGGCAGTGAGAGGGCTGCCCACCCACTGCCCTGGCTGATCAGCTTCCCTCTGAAAGAGCAGGTCTGTGGGAGTGAGCCTGGCAGGGGCAAACACACAGAGCCTTGCTGGCAGGCTGGGGGAGCTGGCTGTGCCTGGCCACCACGAGGGCACAGACAGAAGGAGGTGTGGCTGTGTCTCCAGCTCACTTTTGCCATATTTTTACAAGACTTTTTACAGGGGCACGTAGTGATAGGGCAAGGGGTAGTGGGTTTGAAGTGAAAGAGGGTAGGGTTGGATTAGGTATTAGGAAGGAATTCTTCCCTGTGAGGGTGGTGAGGCCCTGGCACAAGTTGCCCAGAGAAGCTGTGGCTGCCCCATCCCTGGAAGTGTCCAAGGCCAGGTTGGATGGGGCTTGGAGCAACCTGGTCTAGTGGAAGGTGTCCCTGCCCATGGTAGGGGTTTTTTTAAGTGATTTTTAAGGTCCCTTCCAACTCAAACTGTTCTATGATCTTTTCCTGCTCCTGAGCAGGAGGCAGGTGGGCAGATCGTGTCACTGAGGCTGGGAGCTGATCCCACCCTGGCCACCTCTAAGCCGTGGAAGAATTTGCAGAAGTAGATGCCAGGAAAGCCAGCCAGCACCCAGGCTTTACTGGCAGTGCCAACCTGGGCTGGTCCACCCAGTTCACAGCACCTGGCTATCAGAACCTGCACAGCCACTGCCCACACCCAGTTTACTCTGGGTGGGCTCCCTGTCGGGACAGAACAAGTTCCTCTCCACACACAGTGTAACCCGTAGACCCAGCCCAGTCTGCTCTGGCTAAGTGAGGTCCTTCAAGGCCTCAAACCAAAGGGAATTTAGTCCTAGTGAGCACTGACTACTCATTTTTATCCCTATCAGGAGGAAAGCCAGCTCTTCTCGGAATAGACACGGCTGCACCACCACTACTTTACTCAGCTCTTACTCATCTGAGAGGTGGCAAAGTGTGTGTGTGACCCTGCAATGATATGTCTGCCCTATTCCCCAGGCAGCAGACACTGATTTCCAGCTCACATGCCTATGGTGAGTCAGGAACAGCTCCATTTAAAGGAAAAGCCTCTCCTGGGAGGGCAGAGGCAGCCTGGGTTTGCCCCAGTGTGCTTTGCTTTGTGCCTGTGATTTTAATGGGTTCTTTGCACTTAGATAAGGTGAGCACTGTGTTCCCAACTTGGCTCATCCACGTTCAATAAAATGACATAATTCATGAGGAAATCATATCTAAATTATCCTGATTGAAATTAATCAAATAAACTGAACAAGCAGGGGTAGCACGAGGCCCAGTAAAATCGAGGTGTGGAAGGGAAAATCTGTCTGGATTCGAATTTTCAGCCATGCACCTCTGAGAAGCAAACAGATCACCTCTGTAGAGTTACTCATCAGGCTTCTGTCTGGGTGTAAAGGAGCTGCATCAGCCCCTGCACACACTGCCATGGGTAGGATTTGTGCAATCAGCAAATCTTTCCTGAACTGCAGCAGAATACACATGCCATGGCTATCACTGCCACAAGCCAAGCAAGAAACATCAGCTAAAAAAAAAAAAAAAATCCAAATGGGTTTGCACTGGCAACTTCATTTTGGAGAAATGTAATCAGTGTTTTACTGATTGGGTTCTGCATCCCTGTGATTTTCCTGGCTTCTCTCTCAGATCATTCTGGTGACCAAAGGCGGCACCAGCTCTGTGTTCACAGAGGTTAATGAGTAGGACCTACATGAGGAATGAGAGTGGGAGGAGGGGTTTGCTGTCTCTGCAGAACATTCAGCATCATCAGAGCTCTTCCATCAACTACTGACCCATTTTAGGGTTCGCAGTGATCATTTGAATTCATTTATGTCCCATTTCAGATTATGTGCTCAACTCCTTGAGGCACAAACTGTGCTTTGCTTAACATTTGCAGACTGCCCAGCAATTTGGGGCTGCCACGGTATGAAATCTTCTTCCAGCAGAAAGTAATATGTGGGATTAGTAGTAAAAAGACCATTAATGACATTGCTCTAACACATTTCCATTTAATTTTTACAGATGTCTGTTTCCTGGTGGAACATGGCTGTCCCTGGACAAAACTGGGTTAGTTTTAAACTGAGAGGCTTCCAGTGAAACGTCCCAGTTTTATGTACCCACATGGATAACCACTATAAGAGATTAGAGCTAGACTGAAGGAGCAGTGATTAGATTTGAAAGATACAGTCTGAGGTTTGAGGGCAAGGTTGCAACTGAGCCAAACCTATTTGGGATGATTCGCATCCTCGCTAGGATTGTGATTACTGCAAAATTGGCAGCTGGTAAATCTCTCCTTGATATGGAGGGAGAGAACACTCAAAAAAAAAAAAAAAAAAAGCATGGTAGTCTTAGTGTTGAGAGGGTAAGTGTTGGCTCCATCTTCAACTGTTGTGGTTTTAGGGGCTTGCTTGTCTTTCTGGTGGCTACGCCTGTGGGACCACTCGGAGCTGGAAGGCTGATGCACGTTGCTTATGGAATCATATTCCTGGCAGAGGCATTAGAAGTCATCAGTAGCTTTTACATACATATGATAGTTACAAGGTTTATTGCCAGCACCATGTAATCACTGAGAATAGTGCTATTATCCTCCCCACCCTGCTAACTCCTTGCGGATAAAAAGAAAATCTGAAAATTTTGCATAATTTTCTTCTTTGATCCTCCCTTGGCAATTCTTCAGCACAATGGTTGTGCAGCTGGGAGTGAGGAGACTGATGTGGGTGTCATGTGAGGGATTTCAGTGTGTTTTGCAAAAGGATAATGAAACTGCCTCTTTGGTTCAAAGATGGAGAGTCCTTTCAAATGATTAATCCCCTTCACCTGTGAAAAGACAGACATCGTTGATATTCTTCTAGGACTTTTTGAACAGTAAGTACCAGCATGAAAAGAAATGTCAGGCTCCATATGTGTCCCTGTTATTATGCTGCTTTTCCATACATAAGAATACATTTAGGTAGGCTAAAAAGGGGCTCTTAATAGAGTAGAGTAGCTAATACTACTCTGAAAAAAAAACAAGAAACCGGAGAAGATAAAAGGTTTCAGCTTTGGGCAATGTGGGAAATGGATGGAGCTGATGCAAGCTAATGAACCCATATTTTGGCAGAAGAAGGTATAATCATGCCTGATGCAAACACTGCAGCCATCATGGAGCATGGAATGGTACATTCCCTGCTAGGCCTGAGCAGCTGCTGCTCCTGCATCCGGGAACGTGTAACTGGAATTTTGTCTCATGAGCCCGGCACGCAAATTTGTGTGCAAATGTAACTGCCAGGCCTACTTTGATAATGCTGTACTGCAACTCGAGAGACAGCAACAGCATGGAGACATTTAACTCATGTCCAGGTGGACAGTGCTGCTTATTTTGGCAGCTGGTAGTAGTGCCTGGAACTTTATTCCTCAGTTAGGACCAACAGAGTCCTCAGTTTTATTCTTTATACTCAGAGCACAGGTAAGGAGTGTTGGTGTCCTGTCTCCCTCTGGCTCTGCAGTGCCAGGTCCTACCTCTGCTGCCCTGGGAAGTGCACCTTGCATGGACTCCATGAGATCCTCAGCAGGGACTCCACTGCCCTTCCTGAGCCTGTTACAGAACCACTGAATGGTTTGGGTTGGAAGCAACATTAAAGATCATCCTGTTCCAACCCTCCTGCCACAGGCAGGGTCACCTTCCAGTAGACCAGGTTGCTCAGAGCCCCATCAAACCTGGCCTTGAACACTTCTAGGGATGGGACAGCCACAACTTCTATGGGAAACCTGTTCCAGTGCCTCATCACCCTCACAGCAAAGAATTTCTTCATAATACTTAATCTAAACCTACTCTCTTCCAGTTTTAAGCCATTCCCCCTTGTCCTGTCACTTTGTGCCTGGTCTTAGCAGCACTGGCAGAGCAGATGTGCAGTCTCCAACCTGGGACCCCTTCCCCTCTAGGAAGGCTGGAGGTGAAGCTGGACCTATGGGATGAGAATTTTGGGGTACCAGGCTTGCTCTTCCTTTTGCTACAGCTGCCTTCCTGCTGCAGGAGCTAATTCGTGGCTATGCTGCCAGTCACCTGGCAGTAAAAGTGCAGCACCAGTTGGGATGATGGAGCAAGGGCAGCATGTTCACACACACCCAGGGCTAATCCAGGTACTTTTGTCTGCTCTGGATTACTTGGTGTGTTTACAGAGAAGCTGATTTTCTAAGGAACTAGTTGGAGGCACCAGCCTGCAGCTTCAGAAAGATTTGGACTGTGTAAATGCACATTCAGAGGGCGAATTCTGATATAACCTGTCGTGGTGAGACTAACTTTTGCTGAGCTCTGAAGAAGGCAGGGCTCAAAAAAACCCATGAAAACCTTATCTGGGAAACAGGCTTTGATTTTGACCCCAATGTATGGAGAGCAAATCCTTCCATGCAGCGCAGCCCAGGATTCAGTTCTGGTTTGAAAGAATGTCCCAAGGGTTGTTATGCACTTTTACAGTCTGCAAACACCATTCTCACTCTGCAAACTTTGAGTTCCTCTTGTAAGTCACGCCATCGAATCCCCCTCCATGTACAGTGTGTCTCTCAAGATGATTATTGTCTCCCTAGTTAATTGTTAACAACTGGGATGAGAAAAGACCTTCGTCCTAGAGATAAATTCAGAGGTGTTATAAGGTTGTTGCACTGGAAATAATGGACTTAATCTCAGTTTTGAAAAAAGTAAACACTCTTGAGTCAGCCTGCGTAACTCATGTTTGAAAGAAAGAGCTGTACCATACTAATTGGTACGAGCTTTTAATATTAGACAGCTTGTAACATTTTCAATTTAATTTTATGCATTTTCATTCAAAAGATGGCTGTTGAGCCTTGAATCTGTAGAACACATAAGTGAGTCCATATGAATGTTTCTAATCCAGTGCAACTCAAGAACTTTGGGTGCCACTAGGTGTTTACAATTTTCTCCTTAATCAAAAAGGTTAAATAAATAAATAAATAAATAAAGTCGTAGGCATAGCAATGCCTTTTATGAAGGTGCTTAGCACTGTGCAGCAGTAGGGCAGCACCTGAGGCTTCCTGCATGGGTGGAAATGGCAACCTGAAGCACAGGTCAGTGAATAAACCGCCATACAGGGCGAATAAACGAAACGCCTGGTAGGATAAAATTAAAGGCTGTAAATAAAGGCGAGGTTCCTGTACTTTTTTGTCCACTGCAAACTAGGATCTCCCTGGATGCAGGCTGCCTTCCAGATGGACACAAAACTCACTGCTGAAGCTCTCTGGCAAGGCATGTTCAGCCTCCACCGGCTCAGGATGATGCAGCGTTGGCTCATCACCCCTAAAATGGGTGGTGTGTCCTCTTCAAGCAAAGGAGCTGGGACAAGTCACTGCTCCTGGAGATCTGCCCTTGGCAACACACACGCACAACAGGCAGCATGACCAGGAGGATCAAGGTCTTGAGTGAGGGTAAAAAAAAAATTCCAGCCTGGAAGGAACGAAATTGTCATTTATGACACACACACCTCCCCGGTGAACTTTCTGAAGTACACGGTGTTTTAGGCTTGTTATCCTATAACCTTTAGGAACATATTTCATCATCCCTTCCCTGAGATAAGAAATTACCTCCCTGCAGCCAGACCCTGCTGGCCAGGCCTGGAGGCACCAAGTGAGTCCAGCTGCCCTGGCTGTTACTGGGAAGTGGTGGTGGGACATCTACCACTGGGAAAGGATGTGAGCATGGTTTGGGCACTCCAGTGCCTGCCCCAGGCTCTGCCTCACTTTCTGGGGTGTGCTGGCCTCCTCTCAGGCACAAGTCACTCACCCACTGCCTGCACAGCTCCCCATCCCTCGTCCATGTGTTTGCTGCCCACCATCCTCCACAGGGTCCGAGGGCAGCTGAGGAGGGATCCCAGCCATGGCCATGAGCTGCCAAGGTGTTACCTGTGGGCTGAAGTCAAATGGGGCAGGTTGTTTCAAAGCTAGACAAGAAAAAGTGGCAGAAAACACTTCTAATAGGGGTGTTACGGGTTTGTTTGTCTTAAGGATAATTCTGCCTGAAATTAAAAATGGGGGGGGTTTTTTTGGAAGGAAAATAATAGCTGAAATACATAAGCATTGCTCTGAATGCTCATTTCATTTAGCTGAGGCTTTTTCAGTAGAGAAAATAAAATTTCAAGATTTCAAGTTTATACTGATTTTTTTCTTCTTTTTTTTTTTTTTTTTTTTTTTTAAATGGGGAAATTTGCCTATCAAAAAGGAAATCTTTCCGGCTTCCTAGAGAGGTGGTCGATTCCCTGAACATGTTATTGTTTAAGATGCAGTTGGTCAATGCCCTTACAAACATGCTGTAACTTTTGGTCAGCCCTGAAGTGGTAGCACAAGCACCATGGGACAAATTGGCTTCCAGGGGTTAACCAGAGGAGCTGTTAAAAAAAAAAAAGCTAGAAAGCATGGCTCAGGCACACAAATCTGAGGAGGATTTATACATTTTTGTGTTGATTTTCTTGTGGCATTTTTCAGCCTGGAGTGTGTCCCAGCTGTCCTGAGCCCAGAGCACCATCAGTGGGCTGAGAGCAAGTTCTCTCAGTATAAAATGACACAGAGATGCTCCAAGTCCCTGTCAGTTTGGAGCTTGGGGGCAGAGGATCTGCTGAGTCTCTCAGCCAGGCAGTAACTCTGCTTCCACACAGTTTGGAAAACAGAGATTTTTTTCCTCAGAGACATTATAGCAAAAGTTGGCTGTGAGGAGACTGGTTTACACTTTCCAAACCCTCCTGGTTCTAAGTTTGTCTTGCAACAGAGCCAAGAGCATTGCAAAAATGTGTACAGATAGCAATTCTGTGTGTGTGCTTGTGCCTGAGTACACCTGTAACTCCTGATTACGAGCCAAAAGAGTCAGAAAGCTTTTTTTTGTGTGTGTGAGTTTGACTTCCCACTAGCAAAGAGCCAGATTGACTACAACACGATGTCTGACTTGGTGATTACAGCTTCTTCATTTATGAAGATGACTAATAAGTGGTTTTGGCCAGAAGCTTCTATTTTCTGATAATGATAACTGTTGTTTTTTGCATCTGAAAACCACAGGTGCTTTACAGGTGTGGGTCTCTGTTTGAAAAGAGAGGGAAGATGTGTTGGCTTGCAAGGGTATTTGAAGCCAGTGGTAGATCTAGGTTTATTATTAAGACTTACTGGTTTCTTGCACTATCACAGCACCCACACACAGACCAGGACTCCAACACTCCAGTTTTTCAGAGTACAAAGGACACCTCTGCCTCAGCACTGCCCTGGAGAGCTGACAGAAAGGAAAGATTGCCTGCTGCTCTGCCATGTTGCCTAGAAAATGGGCATCCAAGCTGTTTTAAACACACTTCAGAAAGTCTTTGCTTCTCTTTGCTGGTGCTGAACAATCTCATTCACAAGGGTGTGTGTGGCAGAGGATTGCACATACAGAAGGGTGGCTCAGGAGGGCAGGACCTGCCTTGTGTCCTTTGGACCACAGCCCAGAGCTGGGATGTGCCTGATTCCAGAACAATCTCCTGGATATATATTTTTTCTTTTTTTTGCACTGGGAGCCAGAGCAGCAGCTAGATGGCCCTACACGAGGCTGTGCTTTCACATAAATCCTTCCTGCGGGCTGGGGCTCGAGTGTTGCTTGTCCCTAACAGGCATGTTGCTGTATTTTACAGCCACAGGTAAATCCAGGAGATGATAGTGTGGGAAACAGGTAAATCTGAGGAGATTTGGCATTAGTGGGGTAGGTGATTTGCCCCACTGTGTCTGCCCTCTCACAGAAACCTTCACAGTGTGACAGAAGAACAAAAAGCAGTGTATATGGTCTTGATAGCACAAGCCAGGCACAAAAGGTAAGACTTGTCCTTCAGGTGTTTTCAGGGAAAAGGGGCAGTTTGCTGTAAAAGCCACTGTCCAAACAGGAAAATTGAACAGTGCTTGACAGTGCTCCTCCTGATGGGCTCATACTCCTCACCAACTCTTTGCTTTGCTCCCATATGGAGCAGATGCTGTTGTTGCTGCTGCTCAGAGGCAGCACTGAGAGGAACAATTTCCATGTACAGTTCCTTCTGTGGCATTACACAACCCATGTATTAACACACACTAAATTTTCATTGCATGTTGGCTGCTGGGGGGGGGGGTATTCACGATTTTAAAAGGGCTGTTTCCCTTCCCAAGACATGCAGCTACACTATACCCTCAGTTTGATCTGATTATCAAAGCCACACTAAAAAATGAAGGGAGTCACAGGACTGCGGGATCTCACGGTTTAAAAGAAAAAAAAAAGGAAAAAAAAAAGGGGGGAAAAAAAAGATAAAATCCCTTGTTTTGCAAGCTAAATAGTGTGAATCACAAGGCTAGGAGTAGCAATGTAAAGCTGGGGTGCACATACCACTGTCATGGTGCTGGGAGTTGCATGCAACAGGTCACAGAAGTTCCTTGTAAGATACCTACTGTAAACTGAAGAACACTGGGATATAATATTCACTCTTATTCATTGCACTAGGGAGAGAAAAGGATTAAATCACACTTGAGGCATCTGTCTGCCTGCCTCAGAAAACTTCATTTTCATGCTAAGTCTAATTTTAAAATGTCACCTTGAAAATGTGTGACATTTTAATGGGCTGATTGCCAAGATGCTCAAATCCTTTAATTTGCATATGAATCACAACGTTAAATATTATGGGAAAAGTATAAAAACGTAGAATTATGAGAGAATGCCTTGCATTACCCTTGGTTAAACATCTGTTGGGAGGACTGTCTCCTAGAAATCTAATATTACAAAGGCAAATGAGATTAAAAAATGCTGTGGTATTCCCATTTATACCATTAGCTGGTTGTGATTGCATGTGGGTTTTTCTTGCAGCTGCCTAATAGCAGCCTGGGTGTTGCCTGTTCTTTGAATAAGCCTCACAGCACATTGCAGCATCATGAGGATGGGTTGCATTCCCTTCTCCCACACTTCTGACGCAGCTCCAAGAAAGTCAGCAGGATTTCATCAACGTCCTCTGATCATCTCTCTCAAGTAAACAGTTTTCAGGTTGCTTCTAAAAGTGATGGAGCCAAAACGGGCCCCAGGGGCCATAAATTCCCAGAGATCCATGCACTTCATTTAGAGGAAGCTAAGGAGCCCGGACTGTGCAAGTACCTCCTGCATGCCAGGGTCCATGACTAGGCTGGTGGGAGTTAAGTACATGGATAAATACTTGCTGGATTAGGGCTTGTGGTTAGAGAAAATCCTTCCAACTGAAACAAAACTTCCTATAAGGATCTAACTCTTAAGAAGTTTTGGTGAAGTTCCTACAGCAGGTTTTCTCATCTATTGTGAGTAGCTCAGTGCAGGACTTGGCACAGCCTAAGCAATTGTTTGTAGCTCCTGCACAGCTCATCTGCTCTGGGAGCTGATTTGTGACAGAAATCCACTTGAATGGAGATGGTAAATTCAATTTACTTGTCAAAAAGAAGTGAAAAATTCCACAGCAGAACAATCTGGGTCACAATGTACTTTGGATTAAAAGATTTAGTAAAGACAAAGGACCCAAACCACATAATTCTGATTCAACTTTCAAGCATCAAAAGTTTGAGGTTAATCAAAACTAGGGTTTAGTTCATCCATTCATGAAGATATCTGTGTAAGTTGGAGCTGACCCTGTGCTTGGATCTTGGGATCTGTTCAAACCCAGGGACCAGACCCTTTCCCGGTTTGCAGCAGAAAGCCCAAAACCACACAGAAAAAGCTGCTTAAATGAGAAGGCACCAGCAGAGAGAACTAGCTGAGAGTCTCTCCTGGGTCTCCGGAAACTTGCAGGTAGGAACAGGACAGAGAGATGGAAGTTTCACAGTTATTTGTATCTCCCTGAGAGACTGAAAAGCTGCTGAAATAATACAGATTTTTGCAAAACAAAAGAGACCAAACATGGGAAACCTGCAGTGCACAGGTGTCAGTCACAGTGTTTCTGGCTGTCCATTCACACAACTGCAACACTGGGCAGAGCTTGGCTCCCAACATTTACAAAGCCATCAGTGGAACTGGAGCTCTTTTGGTGTTGCACTTATGATGCATATGTACCTCAAAAATAATTCTAAAGCCTCTTCTCCGAAGGAGAACCATCCCTCCCCTCTCCTGTACAGCCCATTACCTCGTATTCATTATGAAAGCATTTGTCTTTAGGAAACACAAACAGCTCTCACGTGCATGCATATGCAAAAGAAAACAAGTACAACACCCATTTCTGTAGAAGAATATATTATTTAGCAGATCAGTTTAAAAGTAAAAAAAAAAAAAAATCTGTACATCTTTGAAGGGGTTTTTTTGTTGCTTTTTTGCATCAACAAGGATAAAAATGTGTTTGCACCGTGGTTTCAGCTTTGTGCTCCTTCTTTGCTCATGCTGAAGGATCCCATGGTGTCCAGCTGTACCAGGCCACAAAGCAACCCTGCAAACTCACTAAGGTTTCTTCTGATTTCTTCTAGTGTAGAAAAACAAAAAAAAAAAGAAAATTGCATCCACTATGCTGGGCTTCTGAATGCACTGTGAACACTATAAAATTCAGGGAATAATGCAGAGAAATGTGTAATTAGGGCCTACTGGGCAAACAAAAATGTATGCCAGGACCCTTGTCAGTATATAAGCATCTATCTGTTAAGCTGTGCTGTAATTAGCATACTGCTGTACACATAGAGAGAGTATCTTCACTAAAACAACTTCTTCTGGTGTTTTTGGATGCCAGTGGAACACTTTCCAGGAAAGGCTCCTTAGCTAAGCTCTGATTTGTCTCTACACACTGTGGCTGACAGTTTGGTCATCAAAAAGGCAGCTCTGCTGGAGGTTTGAGCCGTGCTGCAGCCTGTGCACTGTCCGCAGGGGGAATCCTGCTGGGAATGTTGGAGCGTGGGGAACCCTCGGCGTCCGACGGCGGCAGCGCCTGTGCAAGGAGGCTGCAGGCTGTAGATGAGGTGCCCAGGCAGGCAGGACATCCATCCCTGCCGCTTCTCCTCACGCACGGTCCCAGCTGGATTTCGACGCAGCTGCCACGTCTGTTTGGCAAATACAGCATTTCTCAAAACCGGAGCGACCTCGGGGCTTGTGTTTTGTTCAAGGGCTTTTCTCGTCTCACTTTTCGGTGCTGCCGGCTGTCAAACTTTCACTTTTCTGTTTCTGCAGCTGAAAACGAAGAGCAGAGCAGGATTAGTGCCCCTGACTCACACGGTGCCGCTTTCCGCTGCTGCTGTGAGTCACACGCCCAGCTCCCCACAAGGCATGTGCCACATTTCTTGGGAAGTAATAGCCGGCAGCCTGGAACATCACAGGCACTGTTTCATCCAAACAGCTCTTGGATGCATGTCCTGAGTAAACAGAACTCAGTCTTTCTCGTCATCTACTGCACTAGGCTCGCAGATTATTCATTAGATCCTCTTGTTTCGGGGTATTTCTGAATTCAAGCAGCCCCTATTTTCCTAAGACCTTTTGTGCCAATACACTGCAATTAAAGCTCCATCAGTTTGTATAAAAATGCTGTTTTGACGGCTTCTGTAAACCAGAAGTAAAAATCTCAGCTCAAATTGAAAGATGAATAAGACTCAGACCGTCTGACAGTCATATTTGAGTTCTTTTTCCCTCATTTGAGAAATGCTCCTCTTCAAACTGAAGTATGTCTGAAAGACTTTGTTCTCCTTTAAAACTCAGTGCCCTCAAAGCATGTGCTCTTTGATTAACCAGCCTTAGTATCTGTGCTCCTGAGGGGCTTTTCCTCCAAAGCACTTGGGAGGGGATGGGACCTACACCAGAAAGCTGCTATTCCACTCATGGATGATCAAGGGAATGAACCTTAATTTCCCACATAACAAAAAATATCAGCACAACCTGTGCTCCAGGGCACTTCCCAATTTATTTTAATGACAGAGTGGCTGATAGCATCCTGTCTACATAAATGTTTTCATGCCATAAAACCCCTGCTCTGTGATTCCACTTGGGGAGGTTTTGTCATAGACCTCAGCAGGGAGAAGTGGCCCTCCCCTGAGCCCTACACGTCAAAATGAGAAATGCTCTGTAAATGGAGGTCCCCACTGAGCCTTAAAATGGCCTCACTGGTTGTGTGTTTAATCCTCCTGGGTGCTGTGCATGACAGAGTAATTCCTCATAAAATTTCAAGCACATCCTTGATGGCAGACACGTGACTGGAAGTTCCTTGCCAGAAAATAAACTCACGCATTGGTGGTGCAATGCCTTGAACTGCCCAGCCCCAGGACATTTTGCTGCAGTCTAGGCCAGCCTAACTCCTTCCCAGTGGAAGGCAGATCCCTCCAGGAGGAGGTGTTTGCTAACGTGCTCCCCTCAGGCAGTTATCCCTGGGTTTTGTCTCCTGCAAGCGGCTCCCTTCCCATGGCCACACTTGTGTGGTACCTGGTGGACTCTGCAAGGACATGTTCTTACTGTTTGTAGCACACACCTCTCCCCAGCCAGGTGTACTGGATGTGATTCTCATGATAATGATTCTCCCATAAGCATTCCTGCTGTTTGGGAATTAACCTGCAGTTTAATTACAACGTTTGGCATATTCAGTCATAATATTTACTATATCAAAGAGATATGTAGAGCTTACCTCTTTCATAGCATCATCTATCTGTTTTAGTCCCTCGTAGTGGTCCCTGGACTCCCACAGGGGCTGGAGCATCACCTCCTCCACTTCTGGGAATAGCTGGGTGAAAACAAGAGAAAGAACATCAACGTTTCCTGTCATATTCATGAACTTCCTACATCCTTTCATTGTACATGCTAAAACCAGGGAGGAAGGCAGGGTGTGAACGGCGCATCCCCATTTCCCTGCCTATGTGAACACCTGATGGAGCAAACACTGGAGCTCTGCATTGTCCCCTTCTGCTTCTGGCCCTGGGTGTCTTACCTTTGTTACTGTTTCAAACATGGGGATGAGGACGAACTTCAGGAAGCCGATCTGTGCCGTGGGCTTGGTCACTTTGTCGCGGTCCATGAACGGCGCCACTGGAAGCCCCTCGGATTTTTCTCGGTCGCTCTGGAACGAATTCAAAATTAAATGTATAAATCTTGGCTAGAAGCCTGTGAGGAGAATAAAGTACTGTTGATCACAAGCTAAAGAGTAGTAGCCTTCAGATGCAGATCACAGAGGTGTTTGAAGGTAGCACAGAATAGCAACGTGCTTCCCTCAGGCCAATGTATCTGCTTTGTTGAGAGCAACATCTGGATAAAGACAACTCTGCTCAGTTACTTCTGCTCAGCACTAGCATGAAAGTGTTCACCTCCAGGCTTACAGGACATCTAATTCCCTTTGCAAGGCCACTGAATTTGTGAGATGAAATATTTCAGAGCATCCAGAAAGGTGGTAATGGCTCTTGCTGCTCTGAAAGAGAAGGAATAGGTCCGTAATTTCCTCATAATTCTCCAGAGAGTGATTATTTTCAGCTATTCAACAAGAAATTACATCTCCTTCTTTACTAATGATTAGAAGTAGTTCTGGCTAGCCAGGTCAATGCAGAGTAGTTCCACTGAGTGCAAAGGGTTTGCCAAGCTACCTACTTAACCACATAACTCACTATTTCTAAGTGGGTTCATGTGCAAGGAGGTCATGGACCGCGTGTGCAAGAAGGACACTGTAGCAGATTTTATCTCCCAGTTACTGGATCATTCAGCACATGGTGCCTTTGCTGGGTGGCCAAAACAGTAAGGCACAGAAATACTGTAATTTTGAGTGAAAAACTGGACATGCAGTGAGCTAGAAATGTTTCTGACACACCACCCGAAATGTCTGTCTCTTGTGAGAAGCCCTCCTTGTCATGCAGCCGACCAAAGTACAGACAAAACACCCAGGAAAGCGATGGCATCTGCTCCCCAGAGCACTGCAGCTGTGTGTGGGCTGGGATCCCACTGCAGCTCGGACATGCTCCTCAGGAGCCCATGTGCTGCTCACCCAGGGATCCTTTTGTAAGACACCAGAAACTGTGTTCAGCTGGGAATCCAGTGAGGAGCGACCTTTGTGAAGCTTTAAGTCTGACTCTCCATGCCCCAGCAAGTCTTCTGCTTCCTCTTTAGGGGGATGTTCACATGCAGTGAAAATAAACTAGTTCCTGTGTGATATTTGATATAATTTACTTGACAACTTTGTCTTGCCACTGCTCTTGTCCTTTTGGCTCAAAAATGATATATTTGTCAAAAAACCACGAGAGGCAGCTGCTTTACAGAGGACAAGCTTCAGCCTGCTGGCATTAGGATTTCTGGGTTGCTTTTGTCTTTCTTCTGAAATTTGCAATCAGTTGCATCCACTTGGCCTCTGAGCAGGTTCTCTTTCTAGCTTCCTTCTCTGACTTTCTCCAATAGAAGCCCTTCCATGGAACCATAGAATGGTTTGGGTTGTAAAGGACCTTAAGGATCACCTCATTCCAACCCCCTGCCATGAGCAGGGACGCCTTCCACTAGTCCAGGTTGTTCAGAGCTAGAGCTGGACCGGGCTGTCAGACAAGGGAGCACCTGTAGCTGAGGTTGGGCTTCAGGAAAAGCAGAAAACTGTGCAATTGCATCTCTCCCTCCTTCTTACCTGCATAAAATACTCCTCTAGTAAACAATCCACCCAGGGCTCCGCTACTTCCATCGGGCGGACTTCGTTGGAGATATCACAGCATTTTATCAGCACCATCTTCAGCTGGAAGAGGATAATACTTTAATACTGCAATCTTGATGCCAGCCCTTTTCCCCCTATCCACAGCTTACAAGGCAGTGGGAGGCAATGCTTTCAACCAGAAAGGGCAGTTTTAGGATTAAATCAGAGGTCTCAAATGGTCTGGGCTCTCTTCCCCTCTCTCAGCTACTCTGTGTAAATCACTTTTTCCCCCTCTGGCTTGGTTTCCCTGCCTGTAGCACTGGGATGTGTCACAGGGGGACGTGCACTTATCTGCTGCCTGAAGATATTCAGGCACAAATGACCATTAAGCTTTTTGTGTAGCACTCACAGGCAGCTGGGGAGAGATTTCCCCAGAAGTCAAAGACAAAGGGATTGGGAAGTAAAGGAGTCTAGAATTTGTGCTCTTGTGGATATTTTTTATCCCACAGTAATGGACCTGATGGGACTGCAGGATTTCTAAAGCCAGAATAATCTGTTTTATATAGAGCACCTCCAAATTGTAATTATTTCTGGTGGGGCAGAGAATGTAGGAAGGATTCTTTTTTTGATATTATATATTGAATCTTGGTTTTTAAACAAACAAATATTAATCTAAAAGCTTTCACACTTATGCACAGAAGAATAACAATCCACAAAACTTCCTTACACAGGTCATGTGTTCTTCATTTGAGTAATCAAAATTTTCCATTTTTTCCTTGAAAGAGTCCAGTATTTCTGCGTGTCTCGCCATGTCTGTAGCCAGGATTAATGTAATTATCCCCTAGCAAAGAAAACATGTTCACATATTAACTTGACATTCTTTACAAAGTCTGCTATTGCAGAGCTAAGCAGGGTCTTTCTTACACACGGAATGCCTCAGATACATTACATTGTTCATAATGAAAGGGGAAATTTCTGACTTGAAACTCTTGAGAAAACTTAGAAGAGGGTTATAAAGAGTTTATGGTGTATGAAAATGATGGTTGGATTGATCTGTAACACTGCTGTGATATTCCAGAGACACATTGAGGTTTTTCCTTTCTGATTGACTAATTGTAGAAAAGCAAACTGTACAACAGGATGTTAAAAGCCGCACTCTGATTGCCAAGATCCACTTTTGGCTCCTTGGAAGGAACCAAAACTGTGGGTTTTGCTGCTGACTCTTAGAGGCCCGAATAAGAGACAAAAATCATGAGACGTGGATGTTGTCTGTGCTCATCCTCTTTGCACTATGGGCTTTGAAATACTCAGATGCAGTCAATGTGTTAGGAGCTCTGCATCCCCCTGCTAGGCAGAGTTTATGGTGTGAAAACATGTGGTTAATTTAAAGCTGTGGAGTTTCGTACGGATTGATCAGTTCTGGGCCCAAGCCTGCTTCCCGTGCCCTGGCAGAATCAGTAACTCCAACCAGACCAGTATCCAAGCCCTTATATTAGTCTGCTTTTCCATTTGGTGTGTAAGGAAGGTGTAATGTGGAAATTAAGACCGAATTTTGGCCCTTCAAGCCGTAATGGGAATTGTAGCACTGTTCACTGTTTCAGAGCTAACTGTGAAGACTCCCAGTCCACCAGACCCTCTTCCAACAGTACAAGTGCTCTGCTTTGCCCACTTTGAAGCCATTAATAAAATGTTCCCTTGAAGCATAAACTTCTACCATGACAGCTTAATCATTCCCCAGCCAGAGCTAATTGGCTCCTTCAATAATATAAATATCTCCCCCCAAAATGTCATAGGCTTTAATAGTCAGGATGTACTCATTATTTCTCAGCAAGACATCCCAGGGAGTGCTGCTGTAGAAATTTTCCAAGAACCCCTCCTGGATCCTTCCAGTGTGAGGGGCTTTTTTCCGTCCTACCCCGTAGGGAGAGCGATTCACTCGCGGGGAAGTCCGTGCGTGTTTGCACCTTCAGGGACAGTTTGCACAGCGCAGACGGGAGCAGAACTCCTACCTGTCTTATCTGTTTGAATTGGTCCTGGTCGACATTGGAGAAAATGTTGTATTCTGGCTGGGAAATGATCTGGAAAGCCACGGCACAGTGGTGGTTCTCCAGCGGGGAGATGTCGTTGTAGCGCACGGCGAGCTCGGTCCGCGCGTTTATCTGGTAGCTGACGTGGAGAGAAACAGTGAGGACTCCTGCAGACACACACCAGCTGCTCTAAACCACGCTGCTTTCTTTTACTTACATCCTTTTCAATGCTTATTCAACTAGCTGCAGTTTGGTTTTTTGACTGTTGGTGCTAAATCAGATTTTTAGAGAAAATAGATATTACTTTAATATCATCTCAGGCACTAATTCCCCCACAGGGTTGTTGTTTTTTTTTTTCTTTAAATTTTACCAAATCTCTGGAGTTTAAAATGACATGGAAAAAAAAAATCCAGAAGGAACTGTCTGGGCTCCATTCAACCCCCACTAATATCAAATTGAGAGATTCCCACTGATCCCAGTCAGAATTGGGTTCTGCCTTTATTTAATGAATCGTTACACATAAATTAGATTCTCCCTCTCTTTTTCACACACACATACATGCACACAAAAGTGTGTGTGTGTGGGGCAACAACAATAATTTCCTCACATGATAATAAATAGAATAATATGACTTCATGATTTATAATCACGAAATAATGCGTAAGTTAAACTCCCCTTTGCGTTTTAGTGTCATTATTCCGCTTTAATGATTTATATCTCTCTAAACATCTGTAAAGTATTTTTTTCATTTGTTTTCTCAGGAAAACAAGGGGGAAAGCGCTGGAAGAAATCTGAAAAATCATTTTCCTTACAGAGCCAAGGACAGCTGGCAACCCCAACCCAGACCCGAGGTTGCTGCACGAAGCTCTGCCTTGGCCCACGTGTGAGTGAACAGAAGGGCCTTGGGGAAGGGTCACGGCCAGCTGAAGCTGTGAGAAGGAAAACCTGATCTGCCAAAAAATGCCACCTGGTATTACCTTCCCAATAAATTTTAAGGGGAGAGAAAGCAAGAGACAGACTTACGTGTTGTTATAGCCTGGATGGTCCAAGTCATGGCATACTGCTGCAGTCATGAGAATCAAAATGTCAATCTGGGAAAATTTCTCCTGTGAAATACAAAACATTAATGTCATACTATGGTTTCTACTTCCCCTATCATAATAAATGAAAAGAAGTATAAAATCCCCTTTATTTACTCTTTAGAGAAATGCAAATCTGAGTGAAGAGAAGTATTTTTCCATAGATGAATTTACTTCAGCCAAGAAAGAGAATTCTGTCTTCCCTTCCAGTAAAAATGACTCAGATTTGCCTTTGTTGCATTAAATAACAGCAGCTCAGAGGAGGCAATTTTCTTGAAACTTGCTATTACTGCAGAGATCATATGAAAGCACTGAGATATTAGAACAGTCTCTTACAAGTTATTTGAGCACCCTGATTAGTTAAGGGAGGGCTGGAGGGTGGCTCAGTTGCCATTGTGTTCTGCATTAATTAAAGTCAGGAGAAGAGTGAGAAAAATTAAATGTTGTGTTCCCACAGCTTCTGAATAGGATGAACTTCCACTAAAGCAAGATTTTCTTCATATTCCTACTGGCAAGAAAACAGATTTAAACCAGTAACGGAGGTGTTTAACTGCGGAGAAGAAAAGGGGGAATATAACTGAATAAAAGCAGTTTTGTACTCCTTTTATGATATTAAATTTTATTATTTTATTTTTTAAATTTTTAAATTTTATTATTTTATTTTATTAAATTAATATATGAACGTAGGTTATCCAGACAATGAAATTAATTGATGCCTATAGTCTGGGACAAAGTACAGGCTGAATGGGAATCCTGCATACAGTGCATGCCAGGAATTATTTGCAGGAGCTCATCCAGGTGCAAGCACACATGTGGAGAACATTCTGTGTCCCAGATGAAGACCATACCCACAGGCCATAATTCTTTAGGCTTTGGGATCTGATTCCTGGATGTTTCATGCTATCAGAGAGTCAAAAGAGCCTCAGTGTACAAATTGGGGATATCCAGGAGGTGAATTTAGCTTCCCAGCAGTCTCAGAAAGCTGTGTAGGTGCTTGGGGTCTGGAATGGGATGGCTGAGTGGACCCCACAACGGAAATGGGGTGATGCTTTTGAGGTGGGGTCATACCTGGAGTCTGCAGAGCGAGATCATGCTGTACATCATCTGGGTCACGCAGAAGCAGTGCCGGAAATTGTGGAAGGGGTTGTTTCTGTAATTGTCATGAATACACAGCTGCAGAGAGAAGGAACAAAGCAGTCAGGGACAGGAGAGCTGTTTCCCAGCCACCCTGGAATCACTGTATATCCCTAGAAGAGCCCTGTGGAGCCCAGCAGTCTTTTCTGCTAGGACAGAGTGACAGCACAAGGCCCTCTGACACACTCTGCCTTCCTTGGGGGGAGGAGGAGAGATTTCTGTGTTTCCAGAATTATTCAGCAGGTAAAGCTCACAGCAAATTCTCTCTCATACCATCCATCAATGGGTAAACATCCCAGCACAGCTGTAATGGCATCTCAGTTCTCAGACAGGACTCTCTACTCTCGTGCTGAATTTGTGTTTCAAACCATGTGGTGGCTAAACGGCAACTTTGGGGAGTGTGAAGAACTCAGAGCACATCCCCATTCCCCTCTTTTGCTGAGTGCAAATTGCAGCTCTGAAATCCTGAAGGCTGAAATGGGGTTGTTACTTCGTCTGCAAATGCTCAGAGGTGGCACTTTGAGGACGTGTTGCTTGGCAAAGTGAAGATGTGAATGCACTCACTGTAGCACCCCTACACCTGTGTGGATTTCCTAAGCCAGGCAGCACAGGAGAGATTTAGCTTTTATGGGCTCATAGGGCTGATTGTTGTGTGGTTTAACTTTCTACAGATCCTGGCTCTGTGCCCTCATTCCACAGGCAAGGTGAAGCCTGTCTTTCCCTCTGTCCTCGCTACTGTCAGCCAGGCTGGCTGAGTGAAGCTGGCACAGCTGGGTTAACACATGGCACAGTCACTGTTCCAATGCTCTGGATAGCCATTGGTATCCTGTTCCACACAAAAAAGACAAGCACTGGCAGGACTGCTGGACCCTGCTGCTGAATCCTCTGTAGCCTGGACCCTAGAGAGCCCTTTTGCACATGCTTCAGGTACTGAGCCTGACTTAATGTCACGGACGGAATTCCTGACCCTTCTCCAGTTCATACTGAATTTACTTCAAGAGTCCTCATGCCCCACCAGCATCAAACCCTTTAACCTGGGATCTTCCTTCTAGCAAGCCTCAAAGCTCTGGATTAGATCAAGAGAACTGTGGGTTTTCATTGCTTATTTAATATTTGGGGGCTTCATTGCGAATGCTGTTCAGGTTATCCTGCAGCAAGGTTTTTAGAAATTTATTTTAAAATGTATAACAAATGGCACAGGATGGTTGGCAGCCAGGCTCACAGGTGGTGGGCAGTATCTCACAGCCTCCATATGGACACCCTGGCTGTGCTCAGGCACTGCACAACACTGCCTGGGTGTAATGTACACATCCAGCACTGGAGCCCAGGGCATCCCAGGGGACTCCTGACTCAGAGCACTGAAGGGATGGAGTGACAGAGCTGTATTAGTCATCCTTTCCTCCTCTTTCTGGCACATTTCTATAGCCAGTGGATGTGAGAGCAAGAAAGCAAGTGTAGGCACAAGGTGGCTTTTTCCAACCCACTTAAATTCACACTGATGCTGTTGCCTAAAATCAAGGCATTGATGCCCATAGCATGCCTGGGGAAGTATTACAGTTGGAAGAAGAGTCCTTGGGGCTTTTTTTAATCATCCTTCTTTCTGCAGAGCTAGCATTGTAGGACGGGAATCTCATCCCGTCCTACCTTTGCAGAAAATACACAATAAACCCCCTTTGTTGTTCAGAAAGAATCTGTCTTAAATGCTGGTGGTAACAAATTACTTGGAGACACAAGCTAAAGGGAGCTGCCTGCAGTAATGCGTGTGGGTGGCGTGTTGATGCGTGTTGACATATCACCTTGTTTCCCATGTTTTCAGGCTGTGAAACAGGAGGAGGAGATTTTCTGTTTTATCTACTCTGTGCCAGCCTTGTTTGTGTTTGGTTTCATCCCACCCCTTCTGTTCAGCTGCTTTCTAAGACCAACAACATCGAGCTTTCCATTTGTCCTTCTCTGGGGAGAGATTTCCTACGTCTTGATCGGTTTTTTTGTGTCTCCTCTGAGTCATACTATTTCTCTAAAAAGGCTTCACCAGTGCTAGGCATAAATGTCAGGTGAGCCTTATGCCTTCTGTGGTGACATTTTATCCCTTATTCCAGACCCTGCTCAGCCTTGTGCCTGGTTGGCTTCACCCTGCAGCAGGACACCCAGCAGTGAGAGCCACTGGTGCTTCCTGCTCTTGCTGTGCTTCAACATACCATGAACCCAGTGTTTCCTTTGTGTTTTCTAGCCACTCTCTGAATTTGTGGAATTTCTTCAGGCCTTTCTGGGAGTCTACATCCATCATGTGAAACAGTGCCCTCTATTCTGTGCAAACTCTCCGGGTAATTAGAAGAGATTAATGAGGTGTAGGTCTTCACTACAGGACTGGTATGAAACATCTGTGTAATGAACTTCCCACCGTGATGTTTTTAATTATTATCTCAATCAATTTGTCAGACAGAGAAGTAAGTTTCAGTAGTTATAATTCTTCAGGCTATCCCTGGATCCTTTTTAAACAACGGATTAACAGATAAAATATTTCCTGTTCTACAGTTCTATAGGAACGTGATTTTTTTTTCTAAGAAAGACAATATATTCTTCATCTTTTTAGCAAATGCTTTCTTATGCTCTTCCTTGTACCTGAAAACTTACTGATTTTTAAATATTCCAGTGTTTCTTCCTTAGACATCTCACTTTTGGTATGATCTCATCTTTATCACATCTTGCGTCTCTGCAACATTCTCAACATTAAAGGCTGAAGCAAAGGAAGTTATTTAGCTTCTCAGCAATTCCTTTCCTTCCTGGCCTGCTCTTTTGCTCCCTGTGATTTAGTACATCTAATGGTTATTGGCTTTTTTTGCCTGTATCTGATGACACTTGTCTTGCCTCCATTTACAGGAGGTACCAAGAGCATTCAGCAGAAATTAGTTGCTGTCAGTAAATGAAAACTCAGCAAACAAATGCAAAACAATTTAAAAAAAAAAAGTCATCTGTGACAACAAGAATGCAAACATTTTCTGAAGTACTTAAATGTTAAGAATTTGTGTAGACTGACTGCTGTCAGTGGAATTACTTATGTGAGTGAAGGTAATTCCACGGCCAAATGTCTCATTTATTGATTTTTGAACGTGAAAAATTGCATATATAATTCGAAATACTTACCAACCACCTCTTTAACGTGATAGGGTTGATGTTGAAGTCTTTTACCAGCCCGAGGTCGTGGTACATGTGTTCCAAACAGCTCAGCATCTGCAGCCAGGAACAGACAGGTTATGGCCTTGGTAAATATCCCTTTATGATACACTGCAAAGTGAATTTCCTCCTTGCCAGCATCGAATAATTGCAGAGCCCTCTCGTTACGATGAAAGAAGGATGTTCAAAGGTTTCATGATGAAAGACAGTGCAAGAGGGGAGACAGAGAGGGCCTGAAAGCTTTTTGAAGCAGGCATATTGCTGTTGACTTCGTAGATTTTGTGCAGGGCTTTGAATCACACCAGCACTCTTCAGTAATTTAGCAATTCCCGCTCAGGAAAAAGCGTTGCCATTTTTTGTAACTCAGCTGGGATATGTTCTAACGCTCAGTGAAATCAATGGGAGCTTTTCCACTGACTCCAAAGGCTTTGGCTGTACAGAAATGGATCAAGCCCTAGCTGGATAGAAAAATGACAGCAGAAAATAAGAGATCCTTAAAGAAACATTTATTCTAGGCATGTGACAATACCATCTTTCTTTATGACTTCCACTATCTTAGCTCAGATCTCTTATTTAACGAAAGATCTCCTGTTATAACCCTATAAAATTGCAGCAGTTTTGTGACTATTCCTCCTAGTCTGCAACTAGGAATCCCAATAGTTGAAATGCACAGGCAGGCAGCTCTTTTGAGACAACATCTGCTCTGCAGGAGAAAAGGGGACGCAGGCAATTTAGCACCACCATTCCCGTTTAATCATCTGGGCTTGAACGTATTGGAAAAAAAGATATTGATAATCTCAAGTGTTGGGGCATTTAACAGCAGCCACCAGTCAGAAACGAACAGGCTTCCAGGAATTCAGGAGTTTGTGTATCTGCATTTCCATTTCTAAAGGCTAAATCTGCAGGGGATGAAATGTAGCCATTGTATTAGAAAATGCGGTTCTTAGGCTGTAAAGCCATCCAGGAGTTTCCAACATGATGAATGTAATGTCACAAATACAGCCTTGGAGATATTTTTTGAGTTAGTTTTCCGTTATTTGGGCTCTTAAAAACTCACCAGAAAAATGATTTAATCTAATGAAACTTTATATTTATCCAGGGAATAAACATAATTCATGGGGTTACAAGTGGGCTGACTTTGAGTCATCCAAACAGGAAGAGACTTTCCTGCAAGACCTGAGGGACAAGCTGAATTTTGCTCAGATCACATAGACAGCATTTTGCTGAAGATCCCCTTGTCCTATTCCTAGGTAGAATATATGTTTTGCAATAGTTTCATAAAAGACTTTATGAGACAATAAACTTGATCCAGAAGGGCTGAATTATCCTCAAAAACACCTATATCCCCCCAGCTGTTGCCAAGAGAGCTTTGGGTGAGTGACAAGGTGACTCTAAGTCCCAAAGCTCTTGCCCCTGAACACATGAGAATCTCAGTTTTCATTTTCAGCTTTCTTGATCAGCAGCAAAAGCTTGAATAAGGGACTTCTTAAAGGCTTGAAAGTGAGAGGGCATTTGAGAAAGAGAACACAGGGTTTTGCTGCATAGCTCTGTTTACTGAGATGCTGCAGAGCACATTATTCATTTGCTTACAGATGATTATGGTTTATGACCTGCCTGTCCCACACGTAGGCAAATGCTCATTGCTAAACAAGCAACTGAAATATTGACAGAATTGAAATATTCTCTGTAAACACAAACCAGAGCTAAAAGGGTGAGATAAACCCATATGGTGCTCAGCTCAGCAGAGCTTGTGTGGAGTCTTATTTTTGAGCAGCACTCCTCCTTGCAGGGCATGCCTAATCCCCATGCCCTCTTGTTAGCCTCCTTCATGCCTCCATATAGTGTTTCCTAGTACTCTGAACGAGTCACTGTGCTAAAATATTATCCCTCAGCACTCAAGAATCCGTGGATAATGGTTTTTGTTTCTCCTTATTTTTTCTTAATAGTCAGGACAATGAGCCAACAGTGTTATGGTCCACCTGTCAGAGTGTAATTCCTTCTTGCTGCAAAGACCTGACAGGAGTTTAAAAGCTGGGGGCAAGGCAGATGTATGGCCTTGGTACAGAGAAAAGGGGCTGGAGAGGGGGCAGGGGCTGCAGGGCACCTCTGACCACACGAGGGAAGCTCTACCAGCCTCTGCAAATGGGAGATGGACCTCAAGCCACCAGAGAGTCCTTCTCTTGTTCTACCAGACAGAGGAAATATCCTGAAGGGAATATGATATTCCTGTGGATGCAGTATGGGGTGTTTTTTTCCTTGTCATGTCGGACTACAGGTGCTGAGCCAGAGTGACTCTTGTATGCACAACATCCAGTTGAGAAGGTGATTAAGGAGACTGGTGCTGGGATTGCTGCTGAAACTACCCAAGCCTTCCCTTGGGAAAAACCCAGCACTGAGTTTTTCCTGAGGGAGATTTGATTGTATTTGCTGAACCCGAATTTACATAAGCTGTCCCTTCTTAGTATCCTTCTCCTTCATGTGTCTACAGAGGTTTGCACAGAACGTTCTGCAACACAAGTGATGGACCATGAATAATACCGATAGCAGTAACAAAAAGAAGAAAATGAAGCAAAAAGAAAATACTAATTGGCTGTGCAGACAGCTTTGCAACCTCTTCAGAACACCCTTCAGTGTGATTCACACCCCTTGGCTGAAGGGGTGTGAATCAATGCGTGAACCTCTGCCTGCTGCCTTATTGATTTGAGTGGAGTTATTGATGATGTGCTTAAGCACACACTTCGCTAGGGATTGATTTGTTCTGATAAAATGGTATGAGAGAACTCATGTGGCAGTAATAATAGTGCATCAGTTGTGGGCCATCACTAGGAAGGGACTAAATTAAAAATAAAGAGGAATCAGGATATGATAATCGGTATAATCTGCCTGGCATCTGTTAGGAAAAACTACTGTACATAGTTTGTGTGACATGAAAATAAAAGAAGTATAGAGAGTAGGCAGCAGAAAAAGGGGAAAGCACTGCAGACTGTCTCTCTTCTGGCCTTGTTGATTCTCAGAAAGTTAGCTAAGCCAGCTAACGTGGCATCCCTACCTCGTTGGGCTCCCACAGCCAGACGTCAAAGGTTGGTTTCCGAAGTGCTTCGATGGTCTCCTGGGACAGCATGTACTGCAGACAAAAAGGCACTTGGCATAAGTAAGGGTGTCCCTGGCATGGGACCTGCTCTTGGAATGTCTCTGGGACTCATGGGGTTCCTTTTACGAGGGGTTTAGCCCATATTTCCCAAGGATGTCTCCCAACTGTCTCCCCCCTTCCCACCCAACCCTCCCCACCCTTCCCACCAGCTGCTCATGATCATGCCAGGATGTTCATGCCTGATGGATGGAGATCCTTCTAGAGCAGAGAGGTGCAGGGTTTGGGAAAAAAGGGAGGAGAGCGGAGAGGTGTTATGGCCAGGGAAGTGAGTAAATCCAGCATGGGAATATAAAAGACACAGATCCATCCCTGTCTCCACTGGTTCTGCTGCCTGCAGAGCACGTCTGGTTCTGCTGCCTGCAGAGCACGTCTGGTTCTGCTGCCTGCATCCAGTTATGGTTGGATGGTGTGAAGTGTCTCTGCTTACAGTGTTAAATTAGCTGGTGGGTATGATATATTTATTTTCAGATGATTTATGCGCTCGTTTTAAGTGTTTTTTCGAGAACGCCCACAGTTTCAAATTGGTTGTCAGCCTGAAAGATTCGAGTGATTTTTTATCACTACGCTCAGAAGCTTAAAACAAAATCAAGCTCATTCACCAGTTACAATTGCATACAAAATGAAAACGAGGAACATGGAGGGTTAAAAGACATGGGGAGATCAGGGCTCTACAATTCATCTTTCCAAGACTCCATTCATCAGAGTTGTTCTGGGACTCAAAAACCTTGTGGCTCTGATTGTGCCATTTACCATGGCTGTCCCTAGTTTGGGATTATTGTCCCGAGAGGGTGAATGACGTTTTCTGAGCCAACAAATTTTTTGGTGCTTAATCCCAGGAGGAACAACTCTGAAGATCAGTTTTCCTTCTTGAGAAGGCAAGTCTTGCTTTTGCCTATATAATGTGCATTCACTGTGACGTTCTGCAAGAAAACTGCAAATTAGCAGCACAGATTTGTTGCTGTGTACGAGATGTAACAGTGTCATAGTGACATCTCCCTTCAGTGTACTCACTGCTCCCCAGACTCACTGGCACGGGACAAATCCAGCACCTGACAACTGATGACAAATTTTGCAAACCTCTCCAAACAGAACCCAAACTTCTAAACCCAAAATTCCAGTGAGTTTTGGTCTAGGGGTAATACAAAAATACAAACTAACAGTTTACTCTGCAGTCAGTAGTGCAACTCTTCCTAGCACCTGTTGTCAGTTCAAGATCCTAATATCAGAGCAGTACATCAAGGTTTGATCTGATATATATACTTATCCAGGGGAAAAAAAATCTGATTTAGAACTGATATGTTTTGTGAAATCGTGTGTTAGTGTCAGGAGCACAAGCCTCTCGGGCAAAAGTTAATTAAAAGAAATATAAGTCCCATAGTCTTTGCTTCAGAGACCTGGAGGTCACTTTTGCCAGGCAGAGCAGAATAAACAGCAGAATTTACAGCTCGTTACTCTGTAAGGCTCTGAAGGCAAATATGCAAGGATTCATGTCCATGTCACACACCTGCATCACACGAGGATTTCAGAGTGGCTGAGCCAGCTTTGATGTGTGCAAGCCCATGGTTCAACTATGATTTGCACACGTGTGAGCTGGTGTTTTGTCAAGCTGTGACCTGGGCACTGAGCAGACACAACCTGGCAGCTTTTAATAACTCCTGGGGGCAAAGGCTGCCAGTGCTAGGACCAAAAATCCTGTGTTCTTCATGGTTTTAGCCTCATTCATCACTCTGGATTTGTACTTGTACTTGCCCAGGAGACATTTTTCTTCTGTTTTCTCCAGCAAATACACTAACTCATTTTCACAGGGACAATGAATCATTCCGGAGAGAATCCAATGTCTCATTTTCTCTTTGTTTCCCTGGGTGAAGCATCCCCATAAATTACTTTTTAAATTAAAAAATAATCCATTAGGAGAGAACAGGAAGGAGCACTACTTTCAATTAGAGTACAACATTGCAGGGTATTTTTGATTGTTCCTATGAGCGGAGAATAAACAAATATAAACCAGACAAAGGAGCTTAAATGTTGACGAATTCAAAATGTTCATTAACATTTCAAACACTTATGAGCCTTCAAGTATTAAAGACTACTGAGGATTGAACTTTAAGTCACTGCAGGCAACGACAGCTCACAGGGGTTTTGGAGCAGGCTTTGGATTTAGAGTAACTAGGAGATAATGGCTAAGGAGTTATGCACTGAAAAGCAGAGCTTGTCAGGATGGCAACCATGTAGTAGGATTTTGGGAAGAGGAAGCAGTGAGTGGTACCTTTGGGTAGGATGGTACATCCCTTCGGGGAGCCGGTCTCTTGTTTTCATCCAAAAAGCTGTACTTGCAGGGACAGTTAGTCCTGAAATGAAATATTCATCTCTTCACATTTTGGGAACAGAAACACAGTGCCTTGAAAAATGCTGGGAGTACTCTAGTCTCTCAGTAGGCATCTCGGAGAATTACCCCACTCCCCAACCTCTCCCTTTCTAATGTGGTGCTGCTCAAATGCTTTAAAAGTGTGATCCTCTTTAGAATTTTCTTCCCTTGTGCAACACCTCTGTTGTCCCCTCTCCATCTATTTGCATTCAAGGGAGGAGGGTCTGTGTATCCATGGATACTCAGTCACTTTTATTTAAACCAAGTAACTTTCCTTTCAGTGCTGTCCATGGCAGGCATCCTTCTCCAAGGCTGGCAGAGCCCTGCCAGGGACCATGCTGGGTATGGACACTGGCTCACCTGTGCTTATTTGCTAGTGCAGGCACCCACTGAGCCTTATTGCAACCCAGCTCCAGGACCTGAAAAAGCTTGGGTAACACCATCCATTTTGATGGAATGACCATCTTGCCTGCTGCCTTTCACGTGGGTCAACAGCAATGAGGCACAGACTTGGCAGACACGTCTGCTTGGCTCCCCAGTCCTGGAGGAAAGGAGTCACTGCCAGAAATTACAGGTAATTAACACTTGCCTGGTTATTAACACCAGCACCCACTGTCAGTTAGCTTTTCTTCCTTCCTCTGCATATTGAAAAGCCAAGCTGAGCAGAGGACCAGGGGAGACCTCATCACTCTCTACAACTCCCTGAAAGGAGGTTGTAGCCAGGTGGGAGTCGGGCTCTTATCCCAGGTAACAAATGACAGGAGGAAATGGCCTCAAGCTGCAGCAGGGGTGGTTCAGGTTGGGCATCAGGAAGAATTTTTTCATCAAAAGGGTTGTCAAGCATTGGAAGGGGCTGCCCAGGGAGGTGGTGGAGTCCCCATCCCTGGAGGTGTTCAAGGAACACCTGGGTGTGGCACTCAGTACTCTGGTCTAGTTGACAAGGTGGTGATTGGTCAAAGGTCAGACTTGATGATCTTGGGGGTCTTTTCCAACCTAAATGATTCTGTGATTCTGTAACTGGTGGTGGGAGACTCCCTACATCCTTAGAGCCTTCAAGAACATCGGGGTGCTGCACTGCAGGAGAAGAGCAGTTTCTCTCCTTACAGCCACAATACTTTAACACAACGTGTTTCCCAGGTATTTGTTCACATGGGCTTTATTAACTCTCCTGTGAGGCCAATCTGCTTGCCTTTTGCATTTCTAGAATCATGGAATGGTTTGGGTTGGAAGGACCTTAAAGATCATCTACTTCCAAATTCCCTGCCATGGGCAGGGATGCCATTTACTAGATCAGGTTGCTCAGGGCCACATCCAACCTGGCCTCAGACAGTTCCAGAGATCTATCCCCGTAGTTCTAACATTTGGGTTATCCTTTCTCATTTTTCAAACCTCCTGCCAAAGGAAGCAAAAAGAAACCCCCCAAAAGAAGCCAAGCAAAGCATTCCGCTAACTTTATTTGTCCCTTTTATGACTATTTCATATATTCTGTATTGCACCTCTTTTTAGTGCTTCTCTCCTCTGTTGGGAGTTGGTCCATGTGTCTTTTCTCTTCTTAACATTGATGTCTGCTGTAATTTCTGGTGGCAGTGTCTGAATTCTGTGAAAGTTGTGTCATCTTACAGTTCATGGTGGTCAGCTGACTTCAACCAGCTGCCTTTTCCTGCCCTGTTTAAGGAGATTCTCAGTTGGTGAAAAGCTGTCTTAATCGTTTCTAAAGCTGTTTCCTCAAAACTCCACTGTGTGGGGTATTAGTTGGATAAAAATATTGAAATTGGGGCATTCCTTGCCCTAATTGGAGCTGACTACCAGGGTTAGCTGAGGGTCAGCCAAATATCTCTAATTCCCAGCTGTAGTGAGATACTGGAGCCTTCATCCCAGCACACTGGGGAACACACCAGAGCCAGGATGCATCAGACCTTTACAAATGTAAAACTGCATCTGCAAATGATCATGATTTTAAATGACACTATAATGCTATTAGCATCTGCCAGTGGAGAGTGCAAAAGGCAGACAAGCAGAAAGAAAGCAATTTGGGGGGATGCAAACGGGGCTGCTCTGCTCTTCCGAAGAGGAGAGATGCACAACTCACTGTGCACGATGACTTTTATAAACCCGGCTGTTCAACCTTACTTTGTCATTTGGTAATAGCAAATATAAGACCAGGTAAACATACAGGAATACAGCTGTGTCCACTCTGATATCACTGAAGGAATAGATGCACTCACACATATTGATGAACATTAATTAAATTCAGATGTGATCCCTGATTGCAGCTGCAGTGCGTTATCTAGCAAATGACACTGCACAGGGAATGACGAGTCTAAATAGGAGTAAATACACTTCCACTTGCCCTGGGATGCCTCTGTTCCCCCACTTATCTCATGCCAAGGGGAGAGAGCTTGCTCAGCTTTCTCTGATGTGAAGCATCCCTGGGCTGGCGTCACTTTAGGCCAGTGGCATGGCTCCTGTGGAGTTAAGGTAGCTTGGGAATAGGGATCCACAGCTCATTCCCATCCTGCTGCTTCTTGGAGACCCAAACCCTTAGGGTACAGGTAATCCTGGACAGAATTCTGGGCAAGGAGGAGAAGCTTCTGTGCAGCTGGGAGGAGGAAGACCCAGCTCCAGGTAACCAAGAAGAGCTGTGACAGGCAGCTGCCATAATGATGTGACACAGAGTGACTCAGAGCCGAGCGAGCTGGGCTCCTGCTTCAGCAAAACCAGCTGTGCAGTGTGAGCTCAGAGCAAGCCAGTGTGGGTGTCTGTGCTCGGAAATACCTGCTGATGAGCTCCACACCCATTTTTACCACAGCTTCCCAGCCTCACGCCCCACGCTGGTCTCTGGCTTTTGTCATATCTCACTATGAGCCCTCGGTGAAGACCACACCCCAGCTGGAGCCAGCTGCACTGGGAACACGTAGCACTCCCCATTCTGCCTTTTCTTGGTAACAGATTACTGTTTATACTACAAAACATAGACTGCAAGGTGACAAGACCTGAAAAACGAATGAATCATGGCTGCTGAGACAGTCTCGTGCTTCCTGAAGTGTGTGGTGGCAACTCAGCGAAAACAAAGTTGCCATTACTTCTGGTTTTGGTCTTAATTTTCTATCCACCTGTGCATCACTGTGCTCCTAAGTGCAGCTCTCCCAGCTCCCTACAACAGCTGAAGGAAAGACAAGTGGACACATGCATTATTCCCATCACTGCCAGCACAAATCAGCACACGTGTTTCACGTCTGCTGCCAACCCGAGCTCTGAGTTTTCTGACGAGATCTCCTCACACACCTCAACAAGAGATGGTGCAAGTCACAGGGCGAGCTGCAATCCACCCTACTGGTATAAATCTGGGGCAGACCTGAGGTTAATAATGTTACTCTGCGTTTATGCTAATATGACAGCTGAATTTGGCCTCAGACTTAATGGGAATGTATTATTGTTGTGCCTCCTGACATGTCTGGATAGCAACATTTATAAAAGCGAGTGATTATAAAGTCTGAACCTTTTAGTGAATCTCCCACTGCCCTCAATAGGAAACAGTTTTGATTAAAGGTCAGAGAGTTTGACCCCAGATGAGGAAAATGAGAGAGGCTGTCAAGACAGCATATTTACATTTGCTGGGAAAAATCCTCCTCAGCCACATTTTGAGGAACATGGTGTATCCCTCCTCAGCAACCTTCCCAGAAGTATTCCTAATCTCACAGTGACGATTTGTTTGTCCTAATGGGATATTTCAGTGACACAGGGGGGCACTTTCCAGCAGAGAACACGTACTGTACAAAATGCAATTTTTTTCTGCTGGTGTTTTAATTACAGAGAAACCAAGCTTCACAATCACAGTGAGCCCCTGAATTAGAAAGCAAATTCCCAATTTCTTATTGGATTTGAAATGGATGATTTATAATAGCATGAGATCATAATTAGAAGAGCTGCTACATATTTATTTGGTATTTTCCCAGAACATATTGGAGTGTTAGCTGGTTCTCAACCAAACGCTGCACTGAACAGAAGTTCTTTTCCCGTTCCCTCTCTCCCAGTAAATCTGGATGAAGAATTCCCACTCTGTATGGTGAAAAATAACTATTCCAAAACCTTTCTCTCTATTCCCATGGCCCAAGCTAATTTAACCGATGAATGGCTATAGATCTTCAAATGTTAAATTAAAGCCACTGTCCTTAATGATTATCAGTTTCCTCGCTCTTTTACTTCTAAGCCCAGAAGGTAACTCAATTCTGCGGAAATGTTGCATTCGGGTTTGAAACCAGATCCTTATTTCTGCGGTCAAGTCCAAAGCAGAACTTACCTGCTGCTTCTTGCTGCCATTTCCTCCCTCATCTTTTTAATGTCGCGCTTGCATTTCTCAATCTCCACCACTTTCAGGCCTTCCACTGTCAACAAAGGAAAACAACAGGGGTGTTACCATGGCAAAAGTCGCGGGATCTCTTTTCAAAGAGCTTTAAACAGTGGGGTTATCCAGTGAGCCAGCAAGCCCTTACAGACTGCCTTGGTTCTCACACATGCAGGTGCTGCCAAAGCGATATATCTTGGAAACCCACAGGAATTCTCTGCTGCCAATTTAGTTAATAGCCACAGTATTTTAATTCACAGAATGGCTACAGCGTCTCAGCTTTTCCAGGATTGTTAGCAGCAGTCGGCTGTTCTGGTGCCTTCACTTGTCTGCTGTAGAACACGAATCAAAGGAAATCCTGAGCAAAAAACCCCTCCCGCGATGGGTTGATAAGCGCAGGCAAACACGTCCCAGTAGGATTAGAATTCCCATTAAGATAAAAGGTTTTAATTTGAAAGTTCATGCAGAGCATTAAGGAGCTCTGGGCTGCGTTGCTGGATACAGAAAAAAACAAAGTGAGAATGCGGGAGGGAGAGAAAAACGCTGAAAAGTTTTGCTCTAATGATTGATTTCTCTCTCCTTTTTTTTTTTTTTTTTAGGTATTGAAAACCTGTCACTTTGTTCTGCCGATCAATTTTGTAATCAAAGGTTGTTTCTGCATGCGGCTCAAAAATCCTATATTTCCCTTCTGTATGTAACTGTGAGAGCCACAAGGCAAAAAGTTTGATTGCCTGTTTATGCAGCACACACTTTATTGTAGCCATGAGAACCCAACTCAGTGTGAGTATGAGCATTCTCCCTTTTCTTTCCCCCTCAGCTGGAGTATCATTGTGCTCAAGGACATAACACAGCACCATTTATTACGTATATGTCATTCATATGCACTCATTTCACAGCTCATTTGTTTACTGGACTCACTGTTTGCATGGACAAGCTGTGGTTCAGGGAACTCCAGGGAATGTGCAATCGGACAATCAGTATTCAGTAACCTTCTTGGAAAATCACAGTCTGAATCACACTTATCTGGAGAGCAGCATGTAAGTGATAAAAACCTGCCTTGAAGGGCACAACTCTGTAGATAAGCAGAGACCTCAGTTTTGTTTTTGTTTTGCCAGTAACAACAAAGGTTGCTGTTGGAACTGGGAAAGGGGAAAGAGATGTGTATGAACCAAGCCCAAAATACTAGGAGAGGAAAGGGAAAGGGATTTGATCTATGCTTGTTTACAGGAATATACTCTGTTTAAAAATCCCATGTGCAAATTTATATTTTTTTGTCTATCATTGTTACAAGCAATTTCTTTGGGTGATCACAATGTGATGACACAGGTAAGTTGCTGTCCTGCTTATTTGAGATTTTCATTCTGGATACCTGGCTGCACTTTTTTGGGGTACTTTGATAATCAGCTCCAGCTGAGCCACAGGCCCCTTGCTGCTGTGTGCCACCTTGGTTCATTGATCCATGAGAAATTCATGGGTATCCCATTTGCCAAGCTGTCTAAATGGTGTCTGGTGCCTGTTTGAAGCAGTGGGAGCAAAGCAGAGTTACCAGAGTGACAGGGAATTGGGGCAGGCAACTGCAGGGAGGAGTCCTGGTGCAAAATGGCAGCCCTGAGGATTTTTTCGTGTTGCATCTCCTTGGTTTTCATCCCAAACCTCTCCAGGGGAGCAGAGAATTTACATAATTATTTTCTTAAGGTAGATGTGAGATGCTTACAAATTGCAAAGGGCTTTTGCCAGCTTCCTTATTCATGTGTGGGCTGCTGTGCAAACAGTGGAGCAGAGTGAGTGAAGCCACGGGACAAAGCATTCCCAGTGCTTGCTCGGCATGGACTCATTTTCCAAGGGGAAGTGACAAGCTTTAGCTGGGATTTAAAAATCAGTTAAAGAATTTGGCTCCTTGAAAACACATCTCTGACGTGGTCTCTAGGCAGGAATGGGAAGGAAGCTGAGAACATTCCATGTGAGGTGCAGATGTAGCGCTGTCATGAGCACTTATCCCCACACACACGTCCCCTCTGGGGAAGAAATCCTGGAGATCACATGTGAAAGTGGTGGAAAAGGGATCTCTGAAGGAGGCAGGAGTAAAGGCAAAATAAAAGAACGATTCTTTTCACATTTGGCTTGCAAATGATAAATGGCCTTGTCATGTGCACTGATTAAGGGACCATTATATTATTCTGCAGCAAGAAATACCTTCTGAAAAGACCCTGTGCTGTCTAAATAAATCCTTGGGCTGAATCCAGCAATGAAACGTGGCTCTTAAAGCAACCTCTGGGAGCCCAGCTCGAGCAGGGAGGTTGGACACTCCCTTTCTCCCACAGTTTTGCTTTTTAGACACGACAGCCAGGGATTCTTTCAGAATGCTGCAGATTTAGCCCCATTGCAAACTCTGGAAGTCCAATTTCGAGCAGATGGGTGCACTTGTAGACTTGCAACCTGGGGAGCTCCTTCCTTCCCACAGGCTGAGGCTGCTGGAGCTGGGACTGGGAGTGCTCAGGGAGACTGGCAGCAGATTGGTACATCAGATGCTAATTCCATCAGCAGAGAGAACCCTCGTTTGGGGACCAGGGAATTCAGTTCACCTGCGTGGCACAGCAGCTCCAGGTAGGCTGCCTTCCCTAAACAAGCAATAAATTGCTGGAGTGTGCACGTGCACAACTTTTCCCTGCTGGCAGTGTCACGAAGTCCTTCCTTATCTCCCTCCACTGCCTTGGGCTGCCAATGCTGAAGGGCAGCATGTGTACCAGGGATCCCAGGGGATCACCAGGGGTCAAAAGCAGCCCTTATCTGGCTGGGATGGTTGCTTCCCTGCACAGCCAAGGAGATAGAAATACCCACAGGAACATTTGCCTCATTTGCTCTAGTCCATGGCATTTAGCTCTGAGGACTGGAGCTGGTCAGAAGTTTCACTGAAAATGCAGAGTGACTGAGCTAATTTGTCTCCCCCCCCTCCACCCTCTTTTGGATAAAAGAATAAATCAGTGGAGCCCTGGGAAAAGCAGCAGCCAAACAGACAGGAGGAATTCCTAATCAGGCTTTCTGCTGGGTGTAGGCACACTGCAGGCTATCCCCTCCATGGACATCCCACAGCACCAGGAGCCTGAGGCTGGGCTGGCTACAGGGAGAGGTTCCCCTGCAGCTGCTCTTCGAAAAAGGACATTTTTTTCCTCTCCCTGCTGACAAAGGCATCAGTCTCACTGAGCAGCTGCAGGGTCAAGGTACCTTCTGGTCGGGGGAAGTTTCAGGAAAACAACTTCTTCCATGAACCAGAAACTTTTTCTTTCTTTTTTTTTTTTTTTTCCCAGCCAGCTCTAGTGGGAAAGTGCTTTCTGCAGCTGCAGTGCTGGGAAAGGCTCTGCCCACTCCTGCCTCCAGTGCTGTGCATCTGCAAGGATGTGGCCTTTGGAATCGGAATGGTGCTGGGTGACAGCGCCTTATTCACACCCCTTCCCCGCCTCTCTGGGACCTATGTTCAGCATAACATACTGAAAAGAACTCAGACGATGCACAGGGGGGAAAAAAACAAATGAAAAACCAGAATAGGAGCTCTTTGACCAGGTTGTCACACAGTAACAACACAGTCGTGTTACGGTGCAAGTATCCGACTGTGAGGGAAGGAGGGCAGTGGTGTTACCCCCTGGAATTGCAGACCAATTGCCCCAGTGAGTGCTTTTAGGGACCAAGAAGTGTGTGTGTAGAGGGATGGAGGGTCACTGCTGGGTGCAGGGAGGTGACAGGAAGCTGGGTCAGGGGGGACATGGGAGGACAGACCAGGGGGCTGGGATGTGGAAGATGGGGAGGTGGGCGATGGAGACCTTCTGCCACAGGGACGTGGGAACACGTGGCCCTGGGCCCAGACATCAGCAGAGGGCTCGGGAGCCCCTCAAAGGGGAGGCTGGGAGGTGATCTGGACACTGGACACCAGCCATCCCACCCTGCCCTCACCGTGCCACCACAGGCTCCCACCATCCCCACGCCTCATCCCACGCTGGCCTGCAGACTTTTGGGCTCAGTTGGGCCAAATTATGAGGGATTAGGAAAACAGAGGGGGCTGTGATTATAGCAGGGGTGATTCTGAGGCACCGCTTCCCACTGCAATAGGAATAAAGGGACACTCACATTCAACCTTTTTCTCCAGCATTGCCAAGTGATTAGCTACTTCCGTTTTCAGCTCATTGATTTTAAAAACCCTGAAAAGAAAACCCTCATGTATTAATGTTATACATTTAGTGCTGCACCTACCCTAGGTACTAAAGGACTTCTGCTAGAAATGCCTATATTTTTTCAGAGGATGGGTCTTCCCAACCACGGCTGCCACAAGGAACAGCAAATTTTCCATGGAAATGCTAACATTTGGGCAGAAAATACACCCGGGTTTAATTTGCAGAAAAATTAACAGCCAATGATCTTTTTATGGCCCTGGGAATGTACTGTGGCTCTGCAACACTTCATCACCCCCTCTCTCAGCAGTGAGTTGCCATTGTAACCCCCCAGGGAAGCAAAGTTAAATTGATAATGCTTCGTCTAACAGCAGCGTCTTGGTGTCTGCACGCTCTGAAGCCCTCCTCCTCTCCTCCTTTTGAGTTACACTGGTGATTTGCTGAGCTGTGGTGGGATTGATCTGTCTTATTGAAACCAGCTGGAATGAAATAAGCAGCTGTACAGATGTTGAGAAATCCTCTCAGAGGAGAGACATTTTTGGGTGATAAAGGGGAAAATGAAACAAATCAGATTATTCGACTGTTCAATGAAGAAGCATTTCTTTTGCTTCCTAAGAGGGAAGGAGCACAAGAAGGGTATTTATATTTCCTACTTCATCTCCTTTTCAGATCAAAGATAATCACCAAAATCACTTTTGGTTTAAGCTACTGTATTGCTGTCAGCAGGAAATAACACGTGTCCCAGACCTAAATTTGGCAGGCAGAGTGGGATTTGAAAGAGGTCTTAAATGCCCCTCTGCCTCCTGTGAAAATTTCACTTCAGGCTGATAAAAGAAATAGCATTTTAAATTAATAATGATGTTCAACTTCTTACCTCGAGAACTGCTCTGCAATCTGTCCCAATAAATTCTGGAACAATTCTTCTTTCTCTGAAAAAAAATCAGAGGGAGGCATAACAGAAAAACAGAGGAGAAAGGATGCCCTCAGCTCCCCTGCAATGTGTGTCCCCAGACTTCCAGCTCTGGTGGTGAGGCATTCTGCCAAAAAATTGCTCTGGTCCTTTGAACAGTGACAGGGTTTGGGAATGTCTCCTTATCTCACCTGCAGATTACAGTCAAGGGTGCTGGGTCCCTGAGAGTTGGCTTTCTTTAAGGCAGCACTCTTTGGATAGGAGACACCTTTCACATTTCTTGGGGGGAACACCCAGAATCGCTGTCCAGGTTTGAAAGGTCTGGCTCACAATTACTGCCCCTACACCATCAGCACACTTTGACAGTGCCCACTAACAACGCTACAGTTCATGAACACAAAAAAAAATATCCAGATTGCCTTTTAGTTTTACACTGGGACATTATTTTGGCGCAAATTCACAAGGATCAAGCTGCTATGCATTAACTTCAGACAAACATGAGATGACAAAGTGACTGTCCTTTAAGAAGGAGGTCCACCCTTCCTGGTTTGTGGGATGGACACAGCAGGGTACAAGCTTCTCAACCCCTTTCCCTTGAGAACATAACTGGGACAGAGCTGCCACAGGGATCCTGTCAGGATCTCATTGCTTCCTGAGCTGCTGCAGCAGTGGCCACACTGGGAACGCTCGTGCCAGCAGCTCCCCACCTCCCACTGCCAAGTCCAGCTCTCAGGCTCTTCAGCTGGCTCAGGGGAAGCCCCAACCTCTTCCCAAGACAATCACAGGACTGCAATCACTAACACAGGGAAAATCAAACAAGCCCTTAAAACAGGACTCTAGATTTCGAGGGACAGTACACTTTAGGAAGGAAGACGTAAGATAGTGATGTTTTCCTACCTTTCAGTGTGTCCCCCCTGTGTTCACACGGACGGGGGGGAAGCATAAATCACTTTTGCTGAACTGTGAGCTGCTGTTTCGGAATTGCTCCCTCTTTCCCCCACCAGCTAACGCAAACTGCACTGTGCTGCAGTCATTCTCGTTCCTGCACTGGGGCTGTACTCTTAGTTTCTCGTGCCCCAGGAGAGGAAATGCTGAATGCACTCATATACAGCTCGCAGATTACAGAACACCCATTTATACCCCACTTAGAAATACCCTGATGGCATTTCTGCAGCTACTTCATGCCTTTCCCCAAGGGAACACGATGCCTCACAGGCGCAATCACCCAGGCAAAACACATCAGACAGAAATACAGCCCAGCATTTACAATGTATTTCTAAATAATAGCTTTTGTACCTGTTGAAAGGATTTGCAATTCTGCAGGTATTAGAGATGTCAGAAACACTTGTCAAGAGCGTTCATACTGCTGGTCAGAACAATTTGGCTGTTACCCCTGTGTCTCCAAACTGGAGCAAGCAATCTGTGCTCTGCAAGTCTCAGATCTAATTCCCTCTTTTTTTTTTTTCTTTTGCTATGATCCAGCTCCCAGTGGAGTGGCTAGCAGAGCAAAGGAAGAGATTAGTTCTCTTCACAGAGACCCATTTTTCAGTTTTCCCACAAAACCCAAGCGCTAAAACAAAGCAAATGCCATGTCCTATTTAAGGCAGGAGGAAAACTTACCGTGTGCTGCACCTAGGATGGCACCCGAGTCAGACAGTGAAAATAAGCGGAGAAACCCGTGTCCTCTCACTCCAATGCTGCTCAGCCCTCTGACAGTGGCTGTAGCGTGCCAGAGACTGACAAGTTCCCTATAAACACCGTTCCAGTAAAAAAAAAAAACCCAACAATCTTACTTTCACTCCCTCCCCCTGTCAAAACTCACTTGGAGTACTAGGAAATTCTCATCCAGGGAACAGTCAGCTGCAATCTGATGTTTATGGATGTAATAAAAGACTTTCAAAATGAAGATGTATGTTTTTATAACCCTAGGGTGCAGTAAAGATATATGACTAAGAGTGGCAGTTCGTCTCATCTTAAAGAGACAAAGATCCATTTCTCTGCCCTGCTCCTTTCTGAGGGGGAGACCTCTGGTAACCCCTGTTTCTGAAGGAAATGAGACGTTGTTCCAAGATCATGTAGTCTCACTTGTCCCCTCCTTTGTAGAACAGGAGGGTTAGGTGTGCTTTTACGCTCTTTATTACCCTCTGTCTTCTTTTTTTTATACGTCTGGGCAGGGCTGATAGCCCAGGTGCACACAGAAACCTTTTCCCTCAGCTTCTTCATTTCTTTTGCTGTGATTCCCTCTGTGAAAAGGAAATCCTACTGCATGTAGCTATGGTACCTTGCCCAGGGTTTCCTGCTGCAGCACCCCAAAACCCAACAGCAACTCTCTTCTCACCTCACCCCCCCACAGCAGCACCGTGAACGTGCAGCGTTTGCAAACGCAGGCGCTCATCAAGTCAGATTTCTGCACGACACACAGGGTGTTTTACACCTGACAAAAGAAAATCAGAACCCACCCCTCCAGAAGATGCTGCAATCGTGTAATTCTGGGCAGGGGATGGCCGGCTCAGGCTTCCCCGGGCTTCCCATGGCTCATTCCCATGCTCACTGAGGGCACAGGGACTTCGGCTCCTTGCCCGTTGGCCTCTGCCAATCTCAGCAGGGAGCTTGGCTGGGACATCACAGAGGAAGGAGCCATTTTGCCTTGTCTCCAGCAGGTCAGGGAAGAAAGCAGGTGCGGGGCAATATGGCAGGAGCACCTTTTCCTGTGACTCCCACCGTGGCCGGATTGGAGGGCTGGCAGAGAGCGCACACCTTCCCTGCCGGGCGGGGACCAGGAACACGCTGAGGCAGCTCAGGTTGCCCTGCACTGACACAGATGGTTTATTACCCACTGCCAAGTGCCCTCTGCTTTGCACCGCCCTGCTCAGCAATAACTCTTCCTCTACTCTCTTACCAGCTGGGATCAAGGCCAGGGAGCCACCTCCATCCTCCCACTCTCCCTGTCTCCCCTTGCCATCCTGCCAGCCCCAAAAGGCTGCAGGCAGGGACTGCATGGGGTTTGGGGAGGTGGCTTGGTTCCCTTCCATCTTTTCTGCCATGGCCAAGAAAGGCTGGGAGGGCATGGGCATCTCCCTCTCCCTGCCAGCACCAGGCTGGTGAATTCATAGAATCATAGAATCAGCGGGGTTGGAAGGGATCTCTGAGACTATCAAGTCCAACCCTTGATCCACTACCACTGTGGTTCCCAGCCCATGGCACTAAGTGCCACATCTAGTCTCATCTTAAAAACCTCCAGGGACAGAGAATCCACCACTTCCCTGGGCAGCCCATTCCAATGCCTGATTACCCTCTCTGTAAAGAATTTCTTCCTAATGTCTAACCTAAACCTTCCCTGGCAAAGCTTAAGACCATGCCCTCTTGTCCTACTGACAGTTGCCTGGGAGAAGAGATCAAACCCCACCCGGCTACAACCTCCTGTCAGGGAGTTGTAGAGAGTGATGAGGTCTCCCCTGAGCTTCCTCTTCCCCAGGCTGAACAGCCCCAGCTCCCTCAGCCTCTCCTCATAGGACTTGTGCTCAAGTCCCTTTACCAGCCCTTGTTGCTCTTCTCTGGACCTGCCACATTTCTCAGAAACGATTCTGCCTCTGGCTTGGGCTTCTGTCTGAATTTCACTTTTCGTGGTTTGTTTGGATCTAGGCAGTCAGGGTAATTAAAAAAAACCACAGGTGGACAGAAGCCTCAGGAAGGGGTGTGGGCTTCAAGCCCACATCCGTGAATCACATCATATGGAGCACTGAATTCACTTGGCAGCCCAGGTTAATTTGGGTTCCTGCACACAATTTCCCAATCAGGTGAGTAATCCTGAAGCAGCTGGCCTCGTCCCAATGCAGGCATCCATGTGGGGGATGCATACAAGGAGCAGCAGACAGGAGGAGGATTTTGGTCTCACAGTCTCTGCCTCTTTGGTCTTGCCTGAGCTGCAACTGTGAATAAGCCTCCAAAAGGAGAACAGAGATGTTCCAGAATAAGAAGATTTAGACACAGTGACAAGCTTCTGTCTCTTCACCAGCAGCAATCTGCACAAGATCTTGTGTATTTAATCATTCAGGGGGGAAAAGCAGCCCCTGCAGATCTCTGGTGCAGTCACTGGTGGGCTCAGTAGTGGTGGGCAAGGCAGGGTTGGCACCAGTTCAGACCTGGGCCCTCTAGCAGGCAGCTACACAGGTCTTGGTTGTGCTATTTCTCCCACTGCAAGCCAGTATTCTTGGGGAGAGACCCTCTGTGCAGGTCCTAGAGAGCACATAAGCTGAAAAGGCAAATAACTGAGCAGTAAGTGGAGTGGGAGGTGAAGGCTCTGCCTATGGCCTCAGGCTGGTGATGTGGCTCTGATACATGGCCAGGATCCTGTCACTGGGCTGCTGAGCATGGAGGGGCAGGTGGGGAGCCCTTCCCACGTGCTGGCCTCCACCCCAGTCAGGCACTGCTCTCTTGGGTTTGCTCACCCATTTCCCCAGGGATGGGGGGATGCTTGTTTTGAAGGATCCACCAGAACAAGCTGGAGACAGAGGTGCAGAGAGAACTTGGGATAACTCAGCACATCTTGTGCTCTTTCAGGTCACATCCCTGGTGAGATCTTTAATGACTTGTTCAGCCACCCGGGTGCTTTGCTGCCCTAACTTTGGAGCAGTAGGAAAGTCCCTGTGCAGGTTTTCCTGCAACAGACCAGGCTCACTTGATCTTCCACAGTAGCTCCTTTCTCTGCACTATCAGAAACATGACAGAGTCCAATTTTATTTCTCAAGAGCGTACTGCTAGTAGGATTTGTTCGTTTAATCGTCATCTCCATCAATATTGCAGAGTGCCTGAATCCTGCTAATTAGAGTGACAACACAGCCATTTGTTTGTGAGTTTTGAGCCATTTCCACCACGAGGACACGGACCAGAGCCCTTCTGCTGTCGGGAGGGAGAGGATGCCAGCTCAATGGGCTTGGGAGTTTTAACACCCCAGAGAAGGAAGGGTTTGGCACCGGGGTTTGATGCTCTGCTTGGACAGCCATGTGCCTTCTGGTCCAGGGCCACAAGAGGAGGGACAACACGTGATGCAGCAGTCCCACAGGCTCAGAGCAGCTCAGCCTTTGCCTTGCAGACAGCTGACCCCTGATACAACCACTGCATCCAACCCTCACTGGAATAATAATTTTTTTATTTCCAACGGTCTCCCATGACTGTGGCCAGGAAATGAAGAACAGTTTCTTAGCAGGACTCCAGTGGATATCTCCTCTGCTGGATAAAAGCCACTGCTTATATTTTCCTCCCGAAGGATCATATTTTCCAGTCCCACCTTTTACAGTCTTTGTTCTGTTGAAGTGTGTGTCATTCTTCTCCAGCTGCCTGGGGGACTGATGAAAAGAGGTGCATTGCCTCCCACCGCTGTGAAAATTGGGGTGACCCCCTTTTTGGCATGTATTTGGATGAGTTGCTTTGGGAAGCAGAATCACACAGGCAGAGTTGTTTAAGAAGTAAAGACTAGAACAGAGCTGGGTTTTTTTATTCTTCCTACTCTCAGCAAAATGTCAGGAATGCTTAAGATTAATGACAACCCATGTGAAAGAGAAACAGATACCAAGGAACATTAGTTCCATCACACTCAGTTCAACTTTCGCCCCCTTTCCACAGCAGACTCTGTCTTATGCTTTGGCAACCTGTGGCCAGAATTTTTCTTGCCCTTTTCAGCTTAGATCTTTGGAAATCCTTGTTTTATAAAACGCAGGGAGGGAAGAGAGATCTCGCTGACACAGTGAGCTATGTTCTGCACAAAGCAGAGCCATGTCCTGTCAGCTGAGGATGAAGAATGAGGGCCTTGGGAGAGTGCGAAAAGTTATACACGGTCTTATAAAAATATACGGTTAGCTTCGTGTTTGGGGAATAAAAAAAAAAAGGTAGATTTTCTAGAAAGCCCTTCAATCAGCTTCCCAGCTGGTATGACACAGTGGCATTCCCTGGTAGAGCCATGCTGGCCCCATTTGCTGGTCTTTGTCTTGGGGCAAATGGCTACGGGTTACCCACACCAGCTGGCACACAGGGTGTGCACATGCTCCACCCCACCTTTTCTGATCTGATAATGCAGACACTGCACTCCTGGACCAGAAGAGTGATGCTGTTCCAGCAGTTTGTCACAAGGAAATAGCTCAGGAGACACCTTCTTTTCCCTTGGCAGCCACGTGTGTCCCTTGGCTTTGACTACCTCCTTCTGGCAGGAGCGGCAATCACTGACAGGGGACCTGCTCATGGCTTGTTACAAATCTTACTGTGGTTAAGCTCTTCCCTGTTTCATAGCCCCTTTGTTCTTTTTGCTCTCCATTTGCCTTTGTCCTCTGCATGCACAGGCTCCCTGCTGTTGCCTCCCTGTCTCCCCCACATCCTCCTACGCCGCCTTGCTCTGCCCTTTTCCCTACAGATGTTTCTGCCACAGTGGATGCCTCATGGAGTGGCTTTGTTTCCCTGTGCCTGCCCATCTAAAAGAAGACAGTGCTGTGAGGCATTTTCTTACATAATACAGGAGCCTAAGCAAGAACAAGAGGTGGGACTTGCAGTGAGAGTAAGGAGGATGATGAGGTGGGACCAGCAAAACTGCATCACTCCTGTCCCAACAGACTCACCCGTTCCTGCAAGCTGCTTTTTCCAGCCCCAGGCTTTCTGTCTCACTCTTGGTCTTTCTGTGCACTCTGTGTTTCCAAGATAATCTTAACCTCTTGCCCTTTGTCTCTCCTATCTTCCCATTTTAGTGCTCCAAACAGTGTCCCCAGCTGACATCTCCTATCCTCCTGCAGTCCCTGCCTCAGCAGCTATTCCCTGTAGCTCCACAGTGCACGGGCTCAGGCTCCTGCTCAGGCTGCATTGATGTGAGTGGCAGAAGATACTGCATCTGCACAGATGAGCGAAACCATGAGCCAGATGCTCGACAGGAATTGCCCCAAGCAAATGTTCTGCTCCAGTGTCTGAGAGCTACAGGGCTGAGTATGACACTGGCAGGCAAAGAGGAATGGTAAAAGCACCATTTCAGTCCTGTCTGTGGAGTACAACAGTGCTGTGGCTGAGGAATGTGTTCCAGATGTGTTCTTTCACCCAGGCCTTCTTTAATCTTGTCAGGTGTGTTTAAATATTTATCACAGTTAGAGCTACCATGCCCACAGCAGAAATTATGTTCTCTCCTCACCCATTTGGAAATAACATGGGGCTCAAATGTTGTGCTGAGCTTTCCAGCAGAGCTTTGCTGAGAGATGAATAAGTTTCACAAAACACTGCAGGACAGGCTTTCACATATTGCCTGTGTTGCCTAAAAAAACCCCACTGCTCTGTGCAAGACTTTTCCAAGGGCATCAGGAGTGCTGAGTCAGACCAGGACGAGGCATGGGGAAAGTCCCCTGGACCTCAGCCATTCACCTCATCCTCAAATTCTTTGAAATTTAGGGACATTTTTAAAGCTTCCCTCCAGAACACTGTGATCAAACAACCTTTATTCTACTGTAGCCACAACCATGACAACATCACCTTTCTTTCTTCCATCATACCCTCATAATTTCCACATACAAATCTTCACAAATTCAGCGGTAGTAAATTAAGCACAAAAGGGCTGTTTTACCTGAGAGCTGCTCAGTGCCAACAGGTATCACTTTGTATGGAGACCTGGAAGAGTCAGAGAGGGTTGATGTTAGCAACACTCAAAATGCAGTTTGTATTTCGGGCATTTTTCTGGACACACGACCCTCTGATTTACTAGAGACAGAGGGAACCTTATTGTGCTGTGCTGCCATGCAACGAACACGGCAAAAATGCCTCCTCTTTGGCAAGCCTTGACAGCTTGTGGACTGAGATGGTGAGAAAATTTGGTAGGTCAGAAGGGAGTTCCAGTGGTGGGGATCATCTTTTTGCTCTGTCTTCACACATTGTCCTGTGATGCAGCTCCCTCCCAGTTGCTGGGGCTCCACCACGGGGTATCAGTGAGAGTAATGGCAGTGATAAACAATGATGAAATAAGTAATGAGGGAGTAACTGCCAGCAGTCAGTGTGAAACAGAAAGTGCCAGGCTGGACAAGCAACAGGAAACCAAAGAGAAAAAAGAGAAAGGGATCTGGAGACGGGAAGGGCCAAAACCAGCATGGGAGAGACCTAAACTCATCAGAGACTTGGACTTCGCTTTTCAAGTAGCCTCCTGGTTGTGTCCTAGCAGAGCAATAAGGAGTGGGGGAACAAAGGAGCTCAGAGCCTTGACAGCAAACAGGGAGGGATGGCAACAGATGTTCAACATTAATTACTTGAAAGCGGTATTTTGTCCTCAAATACTCCTGCTTTAAAAACAAGTAAACCCCTTCAAAACCAGCAGGCATTGGGGTTATAGGCCAGCATGCATTTCTTTCTGTCATCCCCCTCCCTCCAGGGAGTTGCTCACTTCCCACTGCACACAAAAGGCAGGCGACCACCCCCCTTCCCTTGGGCTTGGCCCTGGTTTCGTAGAGCAGGTGGCAGCAGGATTTACCTCTCTGTGTTTGCAGGCATGGTCGGATCGATGGACACCATGCAGTTGTCCGCCGTCAAAAGGGAGATGGTTGTGTTCCTGAAAAGCGTGTTCCAAAGAGGATTATTTGACCTAGAAATGCCTGATGAAATCCTCTCCCTGGCCTGGAATTATCTGAGACCTGTGTTACCTCAGTGCAGAAAGGGTCAAAGCACAGGACAGGGCAGGCTTGTTGCTTCAACCGCTTCAATTACCAGAAGTGTTTCTGGTAAAATGTAGAGCATGATCATCTTTGATCTCAGAGCAGACTTCTCTCCCTGTTAACTCATTTATTCAGTTGACTCACTGACTAATCATTTCTGTGAAAAAGCTGAGTTTTCTGATACATTGACTCAGCAGCTCTGTATTGACTCATATTGTACAAATGACTATTGGTGTTATGAATGTCTTCAAATTATTTAGTTACTCTTTTACCAAAACAAACAAAACAAATGTGTTGTTGTATATGGGGTCTTGTTTGTTGTTTTTTTTTCAATACTGTGCTAAGTGTGATCTCATAGACTCAGATGTAAACCTTGCAGGTTTACTTTGGCTCCAGGAGCCTGATTGAAAATGCACAGTCCTTTGGAAACCTTCTAGTGAAAATAAAATGCCAAATATGCAGTGAACACCCTGATCATGAATAACTAAAACTGCTAAACAAAGATTCCTGGGTGATGGAGTGGAAATACTTGACATGATAGGCAAATGAGAGTTATTAACCTCTTTAATGTCAAATGGGAGGAAACAGCCAGAATAATCAGCAAAGGGCATTAATTCTGTCCAGCAACTTATGCAAATTCTGAGTCAATACAGATAATTTTGTCTTTAAATCCTCAGAGATGGAGTCATGCAATAAACCCATGATTCTAGAGGTGACTAGGGGGCTTTCCTACTCCTGCTCCACTGTCCTGGACAGGTGGTGAAGAAAGGAATGGATATTACACTGTACCACCCTCCACCACTGACACACAACCACACATGATCCTGGATTCCTCTCAACGCAGAGGTCTCAGCTGGATGCTGCTCTCTAGGCTGAAGGTAGAGAAACAAACCCTACAGGAAATTACAGCAGGAGGGAGGGATACATGGACTTTGAAGGACAACATAAATTAGAAAATACTTGCCCTGGGCAATGGATATGGGAATATTTATGTTCAATAAAATGGTTCTGCTGGGGTACTTTGCCTTTGACTGCCCCATACCTGTGATTAGATAGTACTACATCTATATAGAAAGCTTGTCACCTAGTGGCAATGGTTCTCGTTGGCCCCAAATTTTGCCCTAAAAAATGGGCTCTAAACATATGGCTGCATTTCACTCAATATGGGCAAAAATGTAGTGCTGAGGTATAACTGGCAGAGGTGTACACAGCCTGTGTGTACTCAGGGCTGGGCTTCTGCACTTGGTTTTATTATTTTAGATTTAGATCTCCTCTGTTCTACTCTGTTCCACTCTGTTCCTCAGGCACAGCCAGCACTGAAGTGGCTCAATGTCCTGCCAGAGCTTCCACACTCTTCCAGCTCTGGACTGTCCCAGTTTCTTCTTGCAGTAGACTGGAAGGAGAGAGAAGCCTGAATAGCAGCTAAATAAATCATTCGGGGCCTATCTTTAAATCGTTCCCAGAAGTAAAGAAACAGAAGTGAAATGAATGTCACAAATGAAAAGTCAGACCCACCTTGGTAACCCTGTTGCAATGCAGAAGAGGTCCATGATATCTTTGGAGTTGCAGTATTTACTAAAGATCACCTTCCAAACGGGACAGCAGCAGGGGGAAAAAGGAAGATGAAGAGAAAGGACGATTAGTTCCCAGTGAGATATGAACTCTATTCAGGCGTGAACTTGGCTAATTTTAAGGCACATTCTGTAATTTCAATTATCTGATTTGGCCTGTGAGCTGGAATATTTCTCTACTCCTGTTTAATACCTGTGTCTATTTTGATAAAGCAAGCAAAGCCTTGGAGACCTAACTGCCGTTCAGAAGTAGAGCAATAATGAACTATTGAATGAATAATGAGTAGTGAACTGAGAGCAAAAGGTTTTTGATAGTGCAGTACTGCTGCAGGGTGATAATAACTGTAAATTTTAGAATGTAAGAGCCCAGATTTAGGAAGAAAAGAGCCCAGATTCGGGGAGGGCCTTGGATGTTAGAAAAGGGCACTGCTTTGGACTATACCAGCATATGCTAGCTGTAAACTGAGCAGAGGGTTTTTCCCCCCAGCCCGTGCCAAATTTCCTGCTGACTGTCGGGTTTTGTTGTTCCTGCTGCTAGGTCAGAGCTCAGATCTGGAATTACAAAATTTGCCACTCTTACCTTCCCACCTCCCCAAACACCTTTTCATAGCCCCACCCTTCCACGCACACCAGGCAGCCCCTATGCAGAGAAGACTGTTTGAGCAGTGCATCTAAGGAGTACAACATCCCCCTGATCCCACTGAGACACGGCCTTCAGTGACCCATTCCATTGCTACCATTTTTCCCAAGATTCCTGTGTCCATCAGGACATCTGGGTGATGGCCCTCCCTGTTTGAGAAGCTCTTCTGTACTTGGGGTGCAGAAAGCACCTTAATAATATCACTGTAGTACTTTTCACTGGCCTCACTACACCCCCGTGCAGTGTTTCAGCTCTGTAATCTGAAGTTTATTTACTTTAAATGACTTGCCCAGTACCTTACCACGGCTAAGTGGCAGGCCAGAAATGGAACCCAGGAGTCCTAATTTGATTTCTCTTTGGATTCAGAGACAGCATGCTGCCTCTGAAAGAAAACTCTCAAGAACTCAACAGCAGCACTCTCTGCATGAGGAGTCTCCTGTTCCAATAAATACATGGTTATAGGATGTCTGAGCTCCACTGACTGAGGTCCCTGAGGTTGCTTTCACTCCAAACTCATGTGCCCCCTGGGGGTACACATTGCACTATCAAATCTTTCAGTGCTCTAAACCAAAAGTCTTGTTCCTAGTGGAAATACTGGGGGAAAAGTAGCCATCAGAAAGTACCAGCAGTGGAAAAAGCAAGTGTGGGTGGAATAAAAAGAAACTGCAGACATAAGAAAATAGGATTGAGTTCGAATGCTTCAGCCAGTGTTGGGTCTCTTCTCTCAGAGAAAACTCACTGTGTGAGTGACTAGGATGGAGGCTTTGAACTTGCTGTGGAAATGAAGTGCCTCACTGCAGCTGGGTCCAGCCCACCTTCCTAGAGCCAGGAACAGGAGAGAGCAGTGAGGATGTTTTGTCTGGGGGCTGCTGGAGTTAATGGGATTGCTTCAGGGGCTTGCAGTGGGGCAGCAGTGGTGTGGGGAGGGGCAGCTTCCCTCTCACATCCCACAAGAAGAAAGAGTGACACCGTTCAGGGATCTGGAACTGTTCAGGGTTCAGGATGCAGCAGCTCAAAGGGACATGTGGAGGCCTAATGGCAAAACTCAGGAGGAGCAAAAAAAGTGGTATTTTGCAGATGAGATCTGAGGCACAGGGAGATCAAGGTCAAAAATCTCCTCTGCTTGGAAGTGCCTTGCTGGAAATGCGATTTTCCACCCTTCAGAACCACCTGTAGTATCCCATATTCTCATGGTTTCTATTGCCAACCAACACAGATAGGAGGGATGTGCATGCCCACAGATCAGCCTCTAGGCTGGTGACCCAGAAAAGGAGGAATGTGTCACCTGGGATGACTGCTGGGAGGAGGAGGCAGGGTCTGCAGGAAGGGGGGCTGCCTGCAGTGGGGGGCTGTGGCCGCTCTGCCTGGATTGGGCAGGCTCTGTAAATTCAGGATCATGCTGGAAAAATAACATGTCACCCTCTAATTAAAGACTCTCCCGAAAGGTGTAGGTGCCAGGAGGTAATTAAGCCTGCAGCCTCACTCCAGCAGCCTTGGCCTTCGAGTGCTTTAATTCCTAAATTGTGGGAATGTGCCTTGTCTGAGGTGCCTTTTGGACACCGGGGGAAATTCCTCACCTGAAGTGGTCTCACGGTGAGGATCAGACTCTGCCACTGGCAGTGGGAAAGCCATGGGAGAGTCCACAGGATGCTCTGCCAGTGAGGGGCTGCTAATGCCTGCTCAGAGCTTGGGGCATCACAAGCCTGAAGTACCAGGAGAGCTGGGACAACATGGCAGGATTTGGCCAGGCTGGTTAGTCCTGGAAATGCACTGACACTTCAGCAAAACTTCAGCTTTCAGTTTTCACTGGTGTGAGGAGCCCTTGAGTGAAGCACCAGGGGTTTTGTAGTAGAGAAGAGGATGATAGAGGTCACTTCCAGGGGCTTCTGTGACCTACCGTCCTTGTTTTCTGACCCGGATGAGATTACTCCAGGCAGAATCTCTATAAAACATGAAGGCACTTGATTGCTGAGGTAGGTAGTAACTGCTGCTGGGGAAATGGGTGTGTTTTAAAAGTCTATGTTACCCAGTGATTGACCCTTGGTTATTAAACTACAGCAGCAGTCAAAGCAATAAAACATTGCCAATCAAGCTCAGATAGGGCTGAAATCCAGCTCTACAAGAACACAGCATCCTGCCAGCCTGATAGCTGCTAAAACTGGCTGACAGAGTATTGGAGAGAACAACAACTGGTACATGCAGTAACTGAGCAGATGATGGTAATTGCAGCTGAACAGAAGGTAAAGGCTTGGGATGTGGCAGGAGTGCTATTTCAGGTATTGAGGTTCCTTATCCTGGAAATCAATTATTATTGACCAGGACAGACAAGAGAAGATGAAACATTAAAGGTAAGAAAGCTGGCCTGACCTGATGCATAGAAAGCAGTAGGAGCTTTCAGTGCACTGAGGATGAATTTTGATGTTTCCTTTTACTCCATGTAGTAGTGAAAGAGTGGGAAGCAAAACAAAGACTGTGATACTAGATCACGAGCTATCTCCGTACATGATTTTTAGCTTTCCATGCTTGACACTTTTACTGAAGTTTGCTACAAATGGATTTGTGAATCACCCACTGCACTTTGATACCCATCTCGGGATGGTTGTCCTCAGCTGGCTGGTTTTTTTAATCAAAAAGCTCATGCTATTTAAAATTTTCTTCTATTGCAGCCTGCTGAGCTTTTCTGGTCATCTCCCTTCTGTTCTAAAACACAGCAGCCAGCCTCAGATGTTTCCCAGCAATATGCAATTGTCCCTGTTATTGTCCGCAGGCTCGCGTTCCCAACAAAGTCAATGCCAGTTGTGCTGATGGAATACAATTGGGATGTATTTTAGAGAGATGGGAGGGCAGTACCGTGTACTATTGATGGCTCCAGCACAGTATAGGAATCCTATTTGCCTGGAGTCCATTATCATTGCAGGGACATCAGCAGCACCAAGGCAACACAGGGACACTTGGCCACATTTCAGCCATCTGGGACACGTGGTTTGTCCCGTGACCTGCAGATGGCTGACCTGCAGCTTTGAGGACAGGCAGCCCTGTTGGCACGAGCTGCTGAGGACAGCATCTCACCCAGTCCTGTGAAGATGTCCTTGCTCTGGCAGGTGTCCTAAAGCCAGTCCTGTTCAGGCTGGGTCTCTGTGATGACATGTTTCTCTCTGTGATGACATGTTTCTCTCTGTGGGTCTGATCCAGACCCACAGTCAGCACTGAGGAACTTCATCTGCCTTCAGATCTGTGTCAGCTGTCTCTGACCCATAGTCATGGTCTTGCTTAGGACCCTGCTCCTATGCTGGGTGAGAAGCCACTGCTGAAACGTGTCTCACAGCACCTCATTCCCTGCAGTAGTGCCTGGTGCTGGAAGGTATCCCTGCTTAGGACAGGACTGAGACTGAGATCATGTTATGGAGCATAACAGAGGCCAAAGGGAGGAGACCACAGCAGTTTCTACAGCTGTGGCAGTGAGCTAAGATCATGCATGTATAGGGTTTCCTATAAGGAAATTCCAGGTTTCCTCATAACACACATCAAAAAAGCACAGGTCAGCACAGCCCAAAAAAGCCAGGGATGAACCTCCTGACTCACCTCCTAGGAAAAAGAGTGAACACAGACCACATTGCCTGGTGGTACGAGAGTCTGCTGCAAGACCAGTCAACACAAGACACTCAGTTGCCACTGTCATTTCTGAAAGCAAAGGCAGAGCCAAAATCACGTCTAAGCAGAGTCACAGCAGTGATACACCGCCTGGGAAAGGGAAACAGAGGCCTCTGCTTCAGCCTGCAGATTGATGACTAAATGCCACGAAGAAAATCAGCCACATACAAACCCTGTTAATTGCATTTCCCTTGGATTCGTGCCAGGAGGAAAAGAACGTATTCCTCAAAAGCGATGCAGCATCTGCAAACAATTCGTTTCCCCTGTTTGAGAGTTGCCACGATACCATAGTTCAGTCCTTGTTACTGTTAGCAAAACTCCTGGGATGGTGAATGCCCCATCCCTGAAAACATTCAAGGCCAGGTCTGGTGGGACTCTGGGGAACCTGATGCAGCTGGAGAAGTCCCTGCTCATTGCAGGGGGCTGAACTAGATGACTTTTAAGGGTCCCTTCCAGCCCAAATTGTGCTATGATTCTGCCACGTGTAGAAAAAAAATGACAGGAAAACTAGTCCTCTCTGAACGTTCTTGTTTTTTTTTTCAGTAAGTCTCCATCAAGACCAAGGATCAGCCCTTTGATTTAAGTGGGGAATGCTGCCTGTCTGCCTTGGAACGTAACATGACGCAAATGGGGGGAAAGCAGAATGAATAATAACTGAGGCTTTTTGGAGTGGAAATAATATTTTGACGAAGCATGCAGTGACTGCAAAGTAGGACAGCGTGGCTCGATGGGGATGCCTGGTCCCTGGCCTGGAGCTCACTTCTGTGGGACTGGTTTCCTTCCTGGAGACAGTTCTGCATTTTTTGAAACATTTTTCTTCTGAAATAAGGAGCCATTGTCTCTTAATCCATAGTATCCACCTCTGCTCTAGGAGGATTTGAAAACCCCTCTTGGTCAGAGTAGGGATTAAGAGCCTTAGTACTCTGGCTGGCTTTCCCACTCAAAGAGGCAGTTCAGATTAAGGACTGTGATGGAGATATTACTAAGGGACCATTGTGCACATACCCTGCAGTTTACAACTAATCACGCTGTATTTTGCTTTCAGATAGGATGGGTAAAAACATAGCTTACAAATCCAATTTCTGTTCTATATTTGATCCTCAGGACAGCTAATCCTCTCTGTAAACAGCAAACCCTGTCCACAATGTTATCCTGTTCTGATCTCTTGTCAGTAATTGTGTTTTGTTCCAAAAATTTAACTCCTGTTTGATTTTTTTTACCCTAGTAAAATTCCTAAATAAATAATGCAGAAATATTTTTGAAGCCAGAGTGCCCTCAGTTTCCAGTTCTACTTATTTTTTCTGGTCTCAGCCTGCTGTGTTCAAGATTTGAGCACTTGGTGATGTCTTTCATTCAGCTCAATGAGCAATGTTCAGAGTCAGGGCTGAAACTGCAGAGTTGAAACAATCTAAATTATAGTCTTTCACTAATGAGACTGGGGGATAGCGTGTCAGAAAAGATTCTAGTAAAACTCAGTTATGTATCTTGCATGGGCTGTGAAAATTGCTGCTGGTTCTGTAAGAGCAGCTTTCATGCAGGATTTATGAACTGCGAAGGCAAAAGGCTGATGTGCAATTTTTCATTGTGATTTTTCCCTGTCTCTCCAGTGGTCTTTGTTGCCCACATCAAAATGAAGCACGATCCAGAAGTTTTAGATACCACTCTGTAAGAATCACTGGAAGGAATTCATACTTCTAGACGTGTAAGCAAATAGGTCTTCCTCAAAAAATATTGATAAATGACTTATCAGTTATAGTCCCCAATATCCAACAGAACCCTTACCTAAAATCCCATATCTAAACATCTTCCAGGTTTCTCATTCTTCGAATTCAGATGCAAACATAACATGAGCCCAACTATACCCAAATTATCAGTCTCTCTTCTATTTCTTGCACTAATTAAGAGCTGACACTCAGAAAACCACTCATTTATCCGAGCTTCGAATGTTGGGCGGTATTAAAAATAGTCTGCCAGAATCACCATCTGTTTGATGCAGTGGTAGCTTCTGCAAGGGAAGAACAGAGAAATCGGTGCATGTGTGCATGTACATGTGTGGGGGAGAAAACATGAGAGCCCTCAGCTGGGAGTGTGAGCAAAAACGAGAAGTTCCGCGGGCGCCTCAGACACCACTTCTGCCAGAGGAGGAGAAACGTGGTAGATGTTCTGCTTTCAACAGATGGAGCTCTGTGATCCTGCTGATTCACACTTACCTTTGGGCAGGGACACGGCTCGACAACATTCATTTCAGCATGATACCCAAGTGGAATGTTCGAGGGGGATTCGTGTGACGTAACTTTACCCATCTACAAGTGCAGCGTCTCGTGTGCGTGTCTCTCTGCTGTGTGTCTCTCTGCTAGACTCCCTCTCTTGCCAGTAGAGAAAGAGGGTGACTTCCAAATGGTAAATTAGCCCACATGTCTCCAGATCCCACTTTAAAGACAGGATATATCATCCCCTGGTGACACCACCCACCTCCCCTGTGACTGCAGGGCACCCTGCGTGACTTGTTTGGAGCAGTCAGCACTAACTTTGAGATGGCTGTGGCTCATGGATAACTGGGGTGAATCCCACTAGTTTCCTAATTATATACATCACCCTAAAATAAGAAACAGGAGCTGCCAGACAGAGCTGACATACCAGGATCCCGAGGCATGTGGCATGTGGTAAGTCACAGTTCCCTTCCCTGTAACATCCCTGAACAGAGAGATATGGGAAAAGAGGCTTTTCTCTTTCTAGGAAAGGAAAGTTGTCTACGATACACTCGTATATGTTTGACCCCAGGACAATTTTGGACACCATGGAAAGGGACAGCGCGGCAGAGGTTGGCTCTTTCACTATGGGCAATGAAGGATCTCATTACTTTTTAGGGTCATTGGGGCTCATGGCTCATGAGGGTTACATTTAACAGAGACTTGTGCAACCTACTGACTATACTAAGGGACATATTGCTAATATTCAGTACTAATAACTAATGGCAGAATATAACCAGGAACCAGCAGTGCTGGTTGTGAGGGGCTGAGCTGAAAGTTTCTTATTTTCTGCAGCAGAAACGAAAGTATTTAATAAAAGTATTTCAGACTTTGACAAATAACACAAATGTCTATGCTCTGTTTTTTTTCTCAACATAAAAAGGGCACACATTTGCTGCTAATGGAATACTAAATGCAATTAACCCTGCAGCACATGAATGCATTAGGCTTGAAATGTTTTGTAAACTGGATAATAAAGAGCTTCAGCACCAAATGTTCTCACTAAATGTGAGTGAGGCTAGGCTGTTTGTTTCAAAACTACTCTCATAATTAAAGTCTGACATTGCAATGTGCTTGATAAAGTAGGACTGTTAAAAGGGTAATGGTAGTTTACAGACTAAGGAAAAGCAGGTATGGAGAGAGACCAGTGAAAGGCCAACTTTCAGCTATAGAATTAAGTTCATAAGAAAGGTGAGAGAAACAGAATGGTTTTGTCTTGTTTGTACTGAGCCAGAAGAGTTATATATGAGGAGCATAAGTTGCTATGGTTGGCTTGTCCAAACTCATGGGTAGAGTGACCTACAAGTAAAGTCTTAAACTTACCCTTTGTCTTGACCAGTGTGAATATAAACTGTAATAATTATGTTAGACTGAGTGTGACTTCAGAGAGGCAAACAGCAGCAAACAAGCCTTTCTGAGTGATGGGTATGGAAGAATTATGGAGCTACCCTGGAATTATGGAGCTGTGCTGGGATTATGTTTTGTTCCCCCAAATGCTTTGAGAAGCCCTCGCTGGGGAGGAAAGAGAAGGGGGAGTAGGGGAGTAGGCCCCAAGTATGACATTATCTTTCACTTTAAAAAAAAATTTTAAGCCATTTTAACTCCTTAAAATGTTTGTGTCCTGTAATGTGTCGGAGTTTTAGGAACCTGCTGTTCATTTCCTGCTCTTTTACAACAAGAACATCCAGCAGGCGCCTTGAATTCACCAGGGTCTGCTAAAATCAGAAAGCCAAGGTTAGCCAAGACCAGTGGCCAGACTCAGTCTGTGCTGCCTGGTACCCTCCTGCACCCACAGAGACCTTCCAGCAGCAAGCAAGTGGCCTTGATCAAACAAAAACATACTTATGTCTCACTGTGCTAAAGTAGGATTTGGGACCAGCTTGTCACTGCATGGGACAAACTTGTGAAAACCAGCTGGACAGAGCAGAACCCAGAGATGTGTCCATGTCCTGACTGCCCATGAACATCTCCCTGTGCACCCCTTGGATGGCTGGCAGATGAAAGGGTGTTCCCCCAAATCATCAGTCCAAAAAGACCAGGGGTGGGGTCCATGTGCTGAGAGAGTCATCAGGATGCAAAAATATTTCATCGCCTTGAGGGGACCGTCACATTATTATTTTTCTTCTGCGTTTTGTTTTCAATCTGAATCCAGTTTGGCGTGTTAAAAATAGCATGGTGAGCTCTGGAAAAATCTGTTGGGTTTGCTGTAGCCTGGGCTTTTATACCACAGATGCTGCTGCTCTAACTCAAAAGAAAAGCTCACATGACAGGAATGATTCCTGGGCGCTGACATCCTGTCATCGATGCGATGGCCACGGCACCAAAATGCTGCCTGAGCCTTGTCCTTTTCCTTGGGTTCCAAGAGGAACAGTGGACGTGGATGGCTCAGTTCAGTAGACACCCAGAAAGCCTGAACTCAATAAATTCCTTTGCGAAAGAAAAAGAAGGTAATTTCTCTGTTAAACATCCAGAATGACTCAGTAAACCAGAAAAATGACTCTAGAATTCTTTACTTGCTTTCTGAAGAAGCGGAAAATACCACCCCGAGTGATTCCATGGAATCCTTGACAAAGGCGGCGGTCCTTTTCTTTTTTTCCGGTTAGTTCAGGCTCTGTACCCCTCTGATTTTCCATGCTTGATACAAATATGATGTTGATTAAGTCACTGGAAACAGAAATCCTCTTGAATTAAGCATTTTTCTCAGAGGAACTCCTTGCAACTCTCTGTAAGCAAAGCCACTACCCTGTGACATTTGAAAAGGAGAGCCAGGAAGCCACCCAGCTGAGAATAAGGCCACTGGCTGGTTCAGCTCTGCTACCATTTAAATCTCAAAGGTCAAGAGAAAATGTTCCCAGTAGTTTCTTCATGGAAAAAAGATTGGGCATGAGCTGGGGAACGTTTCCTTGATGGCGGATTTTTAATTCAAAACAGAATCAATAGAAATTTTTCTTAAAAAACGCAGCCAAAGGGTTAATAATAACATTATGAAGGAAAATAAAACTCCAGATCCAGCTTAAGTTTGGCAGAGCAAACCTCACCTCTCGGCTGAGGTTGGGGGTTTGGATGCTTGACCCCATCTAGTGGCACTCCAGGAACCACGAGAAATCCCAGCCCATGGTGGTGTGTTGAGAGCAACTCGTCCTATATGAAATACAGCCATGGCTTCCCCTTGTCCTGCTGTCTTCTCCTTCACCCAGCAACAGGCCAGGCTGTGGCAGGGCTGGGACATGGATGTGTTTCCCTATGTGCTCAACCCCAGGGGCACGTGTGTGTCCAGGCAGGCAGGTAATGAACTGCTGCCTGTCTCTGGGAGAGAGGATCCTTTAAAAATAAATAACCTGAGTGGCACTTGTTTCCCCCAGGTGTGCATCCCCTTATGTAGGTGCTGGATGGGAAATGAATTATGCTGTAATTTCATTTTTCAATCAGCTCCGAGAACGAGTGACCTCTTTGAAGCCTGACTGTGCAGAGCCCTGGTTTGGTATGCAGCTGTAACATCACAAAGACATTGATCTTCCCTCTCCCACAGCCCTGGCATGGCCATCCCCTCCACTTCCTACTACATTTGGCTCTACTTCTCCCATGGGAGGCCCTCATGCCCTGCCCGTTGACCAGGGCAGAGCTCGAAGCCACCCTTTTGGGGATCTCGAGATCAGGGGCCTGTGGGGGTACCATGGGTGGTGTCAGCTGGGCTGGGGTGGGTCACCTCAGGTCCCTCCCAGTGCAGAGCCCTTGGTGCCCCAGCACGGGGAGGTGTTCAGTCAACTCTGCCCCCTGGAGAGCCCACCCCTGTGGTCAGCTTTGGTGAAGGCCATTTTTGGTCATGTCTCTGAAAGGCCAGCTTACCAAACTGTGACAAACAACTGGGAGCCCTTGCAGGCATAGGAAAAATGGGGACAAGGGGAGAGGGTGGGAGCGGAGGGAATTGTGGAGGTAAGGGTTAGAATTTCCCAGCGTGATATAGGAGTGATGCACAGCAGCAGTGGGCTGGAATTCCTTCTCCTCCCAGCCTCCCACCGTCCTCCCTCAGGAGGCTACTGGCACTGGCCTTGCAGATGTGGACCTCAGCTCTTCCTCTGGGACATGCTGGCCTTGGTGTGGTCCTGCCTTCAACCCCTGCTGCTGGTGCCTCCTGGCACTCCTAACTCCTGGGAAGGATTTCAAAGCCAGCAAACTCTTCTTTCGTAATCCCTGCGTCCCTCTGCCCTCCCTGCTGTGCCCCTGTGGACCTGCCAACACACAAACCCACTTAGCTTAATTCCACACTCCCGCTGCAGAGCGCTTTCAAAGGGCTCCTCTGCAACACTCAGGTCCCCGGGGGAGGCAGCGTGTGGCTCTCTGAGCCTTCACGTGTTTGTCCCTTCGTTTACCCCCGAGGTGACGAGGTGTGCCGAGGTGAAACAGCTCCTCCCAAAGTCAGCAGCACAGGTAGAAATTCAGGATGAGGCCACGGAAACACAACACTGCCTGTGAGTAATTGCCACCACAACGAGTGCCCACCTCTATTGCACGACTGTGAGACCAGCAGGCCAGTTGCAAGTTGGAGCTGAGCCTTTTCAGACTCAACAAGTGCTGTTATAATGAAGCTCATACCTCCGTTACTGGTTGACAAGTAGCTTAGCATTGATTTAATGAGTTCCCTTTAGAAGCCTCCAATGCTGCATTCCTTGGAAGATTAAGGGCTGTTGCTTTTTTTTTTTTTTCCCCTTCTGCTTCTTTCTAATGATGCTGTTACTGAGGAGGCAGGAGAATCTGAGATATGCCCTGCTTACCGCTGGGTGAACCCCATTTACACAGCACTTTTACTTCAGGAATCCTTCCAAACACTGCACAGATGGAATTTTACATCTGACAAAAGAAACAGATAACATTTATCGAGCTTAAACCCTCTTAATACCGCCTGAGTTTGCATTTGCTTGCTCATGTGACTGTGCCTCTTCTGTGTTTTTAGTGTCAAAAGTACTCTCCAGAGGCTGCCTTGAGAAATGCTGCATTGTTTTCTTTTTAAGCCAGTATAGATGACAATGTGCTTTACTGATATCTATGGAAACGCTCAGCACTCTTTCAAAATGCGGAAACATTTTTGTACTGAACTGTACAGGTACCAGGGAGCTCCATACAACCCTTGCTTCGGGGGGCTGTCAGGCAACCAATTAATTAAGCCCCGGCAAAAGAGAATCAGTGCCCTCAGCTCAGCAGAGCCGGCACCGACGAGCCCGCGGTGGCACAAGAAGACAGAGGAAGAGGGGCACGTCTGAAACAGATGAAGAGGAGCAGCGTTCTCTGGGAAATCTGGCACAGATTTGGATTCTCCAAGGTCTTGTTCCTGAGGACACGACTTTGGCGGTCGCGTTGGGTCTCCAGGGCAGTGACTGTAGGCAACGGAGACGTGCGTGGTGGGATGGGACTGTGAGTATCAGCTATTTAGTCACTTCTGTGGTCACTCGCACAGCAAAGGGGAGGGAAGAGAAAGGGCATCTTCGCTGTTTCTTTTTAAAGGAGAAACTAAGGGCGAGGATGGATGAAATTAAAATTTAGAGCAGGAAGACGAGAGATTTGCATTTTGCAAGTCAGAGTTTACTTGCTCTGGGAGCCTCGCAGCAGCTCTCTGCTACAGAAAAGGCACTTGGTTTGTGGCCAAAGAATTGCTGACAAAAAAAAAAAAAAAAAAAAAACGCGGCGGATTGTTTCTCTTTAAAAGCAGTGGGCCGTCAGCGCGGCAGCGTGCGAGCTCTCCCTTTTTAGCCAGAACACATTTTCTCCCGCAGTTCCCCCTGCGCTGTGAAGCGTGGTTAACCAAACAAGGCAGGCGAATGGCAGGGGAAAGTTTTAATTAGCGCTTTATCGGCATTTCACGAACAACTCGGCAGAGGCGGGGGGGACCCCGCAGCCCCCCGGCGATGCGGCGGCACCACCGCCGGGCACCGCCTGCCCTTCGGCGCGGCCCTGGGAAAATGCCCATCGCCAGAACCCTCCGGGAAGGCAGTGTCCAAAGGAATCGGTGCTTTCCCGGCTCCCACTGCCTGCGGGGAAAGCCTCGCCGCAGGCAAAACTTTGTAAACACGTCGCGACGCGGCTCCGGGAGAGGAAGCAGGGATGCGAAACCCCAGGATCCCCAACGCCGGCAGGGAGAGCTGGCAGCGAGTTAGTGCTGGCAGCGCCCAGCCCTCCCCTGCTGCCAGCCTCCCCTTCCCTTTTAAATAAACATCCGTGTACAAAGCAGAAGGCACTCAAGATCCCCCCCCCTTTCCCCTTAGAAAGGGATTTGGAGCCCGCATCGGCGCTCAATGCAAACGCGCGTCTGAGTCGCGGCACAGAAATGAGTCGTGCAGCGAACACAGCCCCGCAGCCGCCGTCCGGAGACGCTACTTCGTGAAAAACAGCAAAAGTACCTTTTGAATTCTTCCATCAATATCCAAATAAATACACTTGGGCCGGTAAGTTGAGGAGGCAGTTCCCATCTTGCTACTGTTGGGCTTTCACCGGACTTGTTTCCAGTGTTAAACGGAGCAGAAAATCAGGTTTATCCTACCAAGCCGAGCCACCGCTGTCTGGCAGTTTGGTGTCCCCGCTCTTCTGTATCCCACTGTACTCTCATTCTGGGAAGGTCCCTCCTCTAACATGCATGCATTTTGCTGTGCCTCTGTCTCTCTCTGCCACCTCCTTTTAGTTTTGCTTCCCTCCAAATCCAGCTGCTTCGGACAGGGAAAGACACAGGCTCCAGATGCTCTCTGCGAGTCCCCGTTCCATTCCCATAGCAACAACCCCTCCTGGCTTTAGGGCTGAGAGCTGCTGGGCATCGGCATTGTGGCTCTGCCCCTGGGACTGACCAGCTCCTGTTATGCACAAGACCATGTGCCACTTATCCCTCGGGGGGAGAAGGGAGGGGGGAGCTGAGGAGGGGGAAAACCCTCCTGCATCAGGGTGGTGAGAGACGTAATTTGATTTTGTGATGAAATAGGACCATAATTATTAATTAGTGCCTCTCCTGGTGAGCTGCTCGCACCCTGCAAGCAGCGTGATAGGGTCCCACCTGGAAGTGCCCTGTGCTGGAAGTGCTTTCAGACACACGCAGCAGCTGGGGCTCGGACCATCTCAGCCCAAACCCAGCAGTTCCATTCCCACATCCCTCCTGTCATCATTACAAGGACAAAAAGAAAAGGCAGCAGTTTGTTTTTTTTTTTCTTTTTTTCCCCTGTAAGCTCCAGAAGCATGAAGAAAGTGTAAAGCCCATGCTCTCGCCCACCGCCATCCGAGCCACCCCCGGAGAGAAGGAATTTGTTATTTTAAGGGAATGTGAAATATCCTGGCAAAGGCATCTCCTGGGAGAAGGCGCAGCCGAGAAGCAGGAGGGAGCAAAGCATCCGACGGTGTGTTCTCGGAGCGGATGCCGAATGCCATCTGCTGTGCTGTGCTGCAGAGCCCGGGGGAGCCGGAGCGGCAGCAGCGGCGGGTGATGCTCGGTCACGGACGGGAGAGAGGTTTGGAAGCAGCGGTTTCTCCGCCCTCGCAGGGCAAGAGGTGCTCGATGGGCTGCAAGCCTGGAAACAGCACCAGCTCGCTGTGTTTTTCTGATGGAGGGGCTGCAAGAACATTCCCCGGCCACCTCCATCTGTGCTGCAGGCTGGGAGAGCCGGGCTTGGGACAACGGGGTCGGTGCTGCCCACCCTGCCCACCCCTAAGCCTTGTTGTAGCTGGAGTGAGACACTCCCGACCCACAGGCTCAGGCACCAGGAGCAGCCTCGGCTGCCCCGGAACACGCAGGGCTTTGCCTCTGAGTGAAAGGGATTCCTGAGGGCTGGGGGGCTGAGCGGGTCCCAGAGCCCGTTTGGGAGGCAGAGCCAGGCTGGCCTTTCAGACTGAAGCCAGCAGAACTCCTAAAGCCCTCAGAGCCGGTGGCAAGGTGACACCTTTGGGAAGTGCAAGCCTCTGCTTCACATTCTTCCGCTGCCAGCTTGGAGCTGGCACTGGAAGTCTTTCAGGAGAGATCCTTTGCCCCTGCTGAGCTGTCACCTGGGCGGTGTTACAGTCTATCCCATAGAATCATAGAATATTCTGAGTTGGAAGGGACATACGTGGATCATCGAAGTCCCACTCCTGCCCCTGCACGTGACAGAATCACGCCATAAGCTGTCCTGGAGGTTACCCTCTAGGCTATTTTTCAGCCTATCCCACAAACTATCCTGCAAACTGGATAATCCTGGAGGTTAATCCCTTGGATAATTCCATAGGCTATCCCCATGGCTATTCTGACATGGGCACAGCTTCTCCCACTGCAACAGCCCTTCCACATCAACCCCAGTGCTTCTGTACATCGCTCACGACTTTGGTGACCCATCCCTTCATCCCCTGCTCTGCCTTAATCCTGTTTTACCTGAGTGCCTTGGTTGACCTTGTCAAGCAGCAGATACCTGAGGGAGATGGCCAGGATGACAAAAATGCAGCCATTTAGAAAGAGGCATCCAGAGCACTCACACTGGGAGATGCACATGGGGCATTTGGTCTTGTAGAGGAGGGGGCTGAGATCTCCCCCTGCGATGACCCACTCCTGGAGTGGTCAGACAAGGTCACTGGTGCATTGAAGGATTTGACCACACATCACTGAGACATCTAATGATCAGTCCCACACTGCTGAGCATCTACCTTTTGATTTCTATTTTAAAAAGCAACCAGCTTCTCCAGCCAGCAAAAAAGACAGGCTCCGAAATCCAGGTGATGATCCCAGTCCTGCCTTCCCATCCTTCTTGTCCTATCTACTCTCCCTGTGTATTTAAAATAGTGTTCCTTAAGCTCCAGCACACACACACCTCCCCTTAATTACATTAATATTTGTTGGAAAAATTGCTTTGCTGTAAAATTGCTGACTATTGCGCTTTTCAAGAACTTTTCGTGTAGAAGGGAATCTACCAAAGCTGAGCTCCCAGAAATTACAACAAAAGCCTGATGCAATTGAAGGCACAGTTCAAGTCCATGCCTGAAAGACAGTATTCATCAAAGAGGATGTGCAGTTCCCTGAGATAACTGCCTGCCTTTAGTTGGTTTGACCTTCCCAAATCTCCTTATTTCCTTATACACTGTGCAGCGTGGGGCAGAAACGATTGGGAAGCACTGTCCTATCTTATCAAATCCTTCAACAGTTCATCAGCTGGGCCAAATCCAGGCAACACAGTGCCAGACAACGATTATCCAGCATTTGCCCTACAGGAGTGTTTTGCCCAGCCCAGGGCAGCACCAGGCTGTTTCCCCCTGACCACAGGCGGCACATCAAGGGTTGCACAGCTCTGCTTTGCCTTCCCTGCTAAGCTGTTTACTGAGGCCAACACACACCTCTCTGTACACTCAAACCTTGAAAGTAGGTGTGCCTTTTGGAGAGCTGTGGGGCTTGAGCCTTTGGCCCAGCGACCTGGCAGTGCCCCAGCCAGATGTCACTCCCAAGGACTGAAAACGGCACCTCTGTCTCTCGGTCCTGGCGCCCGCTCCATGTCTGTGGTTCAGAGGCAGCTTTATTAGGGTTTCCAAGGTGTAACCAGAGGATATTCAGACTACACATGGTTTGCCCTCAGACTCGCTGCTGTCGAGGCACAAAGCACCCACACTGGCTTTGTGTGGGTTGAGATCTCCCCGTGCTGCAAATCCTGCTCAAAGGGAGAGGGAAAAGCTTTAGGGATCAAAAGGGCTGGCCAGGCCACTCTCCATGTGGGTCTGGGATGGGATGGCACCATTCCTGTCTCCTCCCATCCCTGCCTGCAGCTGCAACGATGCAGAAGAGACAATGAGCCATGGAGGACGAGGTGGGGTAGCACCACAGACTGCCAGCCTTCATAGTCCCTCCAAGGATCTGCCCTCATCAGACATGTCTCGAGGTAGCAACATCCTTATGCAACAGCCTCTCCAAATCTTTCCTTTCCCCAAAGCATTCCTATCAATCCCACTCACCTATTTACAGCCATGGCATGGGGTTTCCCAGACTTGCTTCTCCAGTCCTGAAGCTGCCCTGCTCACAAGGTGGCTCCCCCAGCCTCTCTAAAACCTGTTTTACCTGCAGCACTCAAGAAATTAGTTTCCCCTTGCAGCCTGCTGTGAGCACATCCAAATCTGGGAAGTGCAGGGCAGTGATCTTCAAAGGGATTGAGATAGGGAAAAAAAAGCAAGGTAATTTAAACCTTTCAGTGAAAGATCTCCTGTTCAGTTTTTCTCCGAGAAATGCACTTCCACATGTCATTGCTGAACCCTCTTCTCTCAGTCCCTGCTGTGCTCTGACTCTCCTTGCCCTCAGGGATGAAGTGAGGCATCCGGGTGCCCTTCCTGCCCCTGCCCTGTGCCCTGGGAGGCTGCAGGGCTGGACACAGCACCAAACAGCTCACCCCACCTGGAAGGGCAGGGAGAGAAAACCCTGGGATTGGTGCAAAGCACAGAAAGTACCTGAGTGCCCTTGGAGGGGGCTGATTAGGGTCTAAGGTTGTGTTTGGAAATGCCTCCTGAGCCACTGTGACTGGCAAGGTGCAGCCTGGTCCTAGGAGGTGATGGGCAGCTGGAGTGTGACTCAGGCCAGGTATTTTAAGGACAGTGATATATTTTCAACAAAGACTGCCTAGAATTAAAAAACAGAGAATTTTTAAAATTAATGTTTTTCCTTACCTACTCCCTCTCTCAGCCTTCCAGGTGCTTCCTCTGCCCACTAATTCCTTCTCTTGCACGTCCCCTCCTTCAGCTGCAGGTTTGTCCATCTCTACGTTCCCACAGGGCCTTGTCCTACTGCTTTACCTCCCTCAAACCTGCCAAAACACTGGATTGCCCCTGTAGCTGGGAAGGTTTCCCCTTCACTCCCACAGCTCCTCTTCCTATTTTGCTCAGTCTTATCTCCCTCCTTTTACCATCTTTGGTGTTTCGCCATTTTTTCTCCTGGATGTTTCTCCCCCACAAACCTGAAGTCCTGCAGACTTTATGCAGGAATTAACTGCCCTTGGAGTTTTCTCTGTTGACAGCTGAAGGTTTGCTGTGGCAGTGTGAGCTCCTCCATGCAGAGCATGGCTGACCTTTCCAGCCCAGCTCTCACTCCTTTCCATAAGGCCATGGAAAGAATATTCCTTGCTGCATATGGAAATTTTAGCTCACTTCTTTGCACAATTTTTTTTTGTACACTGCCAGGTTTCCACAGGACCAGTCCTGGAAATGATCATATTGAATGTTAATTAGAGAACGAGTGATTATTAATCTCAAGACCTTTGTATGATTTGTCCCTATGGACCTTTATATCATCTGCCCCTGGAACCCCGTGTTTGGCCCTTCACCACGCAGCACCTCAGCTCTCCACATCACTCTTGGCTCCAGCCCCATTTCTGGGGCTTATTGCTCGCCTCAGCCCCATTCCCAGCTCACACAGTACAGCTGCAATCACCTGGTTTCCATGGCAACCCCCCGGGAACGTGGGTCAGAAGAGAGCTGTGACATCTTCTGACGCGGCTGGTCCGGGCACCAGGGTGCAGGTCCGGAGCTCTGTGGGCGGGAGACGTCGTGTTACTCACCCAGGAGCCAGCTTTGCTCTCTAATCCGGCAGCGTTGGCCACCTCGGTGACAATGCTGCCTTTATTCTCTTTACAATTGTTGTTAAAATTCGGGTACCAGTAGTTCTCTCATGTCTCAATGCTCAGACGTACCAGTTAACAGGCTCAGATCTTGGAAAAGTGCAGCAAACCCTGTTGACTCACAAAAACCTGTCCACGTGTGCAGCGCTGGCTTGGAGAAGAAGAGCAGACTTGAGCCACGGGCAACCCTTTATTTCACTTTAGGAAAGCACGTGTCCAATACAGCATCTGGCATTTCTTGACTTTTCTCTGTTGAAGGAAAAAACCCCTTCTTTCTCCTGCTGTGTGTTAGAAACTTTATTAATAAACCTTTTTTCTGAAGCACTTACAATACCTGGCAGGTCCCAGGTTGATTTCCTGAGGGTCTCCCAGCGGTGCAAGCGGTGCAAGCCCATTGCCTTTCCCTGCTGGGTGCAGCTCAGCCTCCACAAGTGCTTCTTTTCACTGCAGCACCAGGTCCTTGGCACAGCCTGCGTCCTGATTTCACTAAGAGCACTTTGCATCACCTCCCAGGTGACCCCTTTCCTCCCCCCAGGAGCCCACAGGACCTCAGGAACCTCCATGCCCCATGCCATGGTGTGGTGTGCTGCTCGCTGTCTACGGAGAGATTTGGCTGGTCTCTCTTCCACTGCCACCTCTCCTTGATCTTCAGCCTCCCTTCCCTCTCTGCTTTCCATTTTCTACCTCTTCCCTTTGTTTCTCACTCCACTCCCATCTCCTCAATCCAGCCTCTGTTCCTAGGCCTTCATTTAAAGTTTGAAGAGAGCCAAGTGTACCTGCACACACACACACACACACACACACACATCCCCTAACTAGCTGCTAACGAGCCTCCTGTATCCCCGGAGTGGAGCTTCTGGGAAAGCCCAGCTAGGAAAGCTGTGTTTTCATAAGGTTATGGAAGAAATTAGGAGACCCAACTGGAATTTTCAAGAGCTGATGGGGGAAAAAAAAATAAATGAAATTAAGTGTGCCTGGAGTCACCCACTACATCATGCAGAGGGATGATAGCCAAGAAGTGGAAAAATCAGTTCCCCCTACGGGGCAAGGTTGGCTCTTGCTCTTGGCAGGAAAGCCTGAGCGGGGGCTGCAGCCCATGATCCCAAACGGGAGGGAAGGGATACGTGGCTCGACTTGAAGAAAACTGCCTGGCATTTTATGTGGTGCAGGAAAGTGAAGTTCCTTCAGATGCCTGTTTTGGGAGACTGCCATCTGAGCAGCTCAGGGCTGTGCAGTGACTCACTGTAAATCAGCTATTCCATCTCTCTGACAAGCAGACCTCAGACACCCTGAAGTCTTGGCAAACTGAAGATCAACCCGAAGATTAAGGGTTGCTAATACCGGTTCCAGCCTGATGGAATCTGTTTCACAGTCCACAGATGTGGGGCCTGGGGGACAGGGGGTGTCCCTCTTGTGCCTTGGCCAAAGACCTGACAGGGGCAGAGCAGGAGGGAATCATTGCTGCATCCCTGACTCATCCCCGGGTGCCTCCTTGTCTGCACGCTGACGATCACCCCCTCCCACAACAGGAACCACCATCACATCAGCAGGAACGTCTGTGAAACCTTTCACTACTCGGGGCTGGGAAACTGCACCTCAACTGCATCACACCCACATCCCATAAACACCAGAGCAGAGCCACGTGAATTCCTGGGGGGGGGTGTGTTTCAGCAGAGAGGAACTTTGAACAGTTCTTTGCAGTACATTAAAAATTGGACCTTTTATGTTAACATTATTTTTAAAATACCAGTCTTCATAAATAGCTTGATAATACCTCAAATACGTAACATTTTTACATAATGTATGTATTTTCTTGTATTTGTTCTGTCTGCACAGTGGTGTTTCTATTTACAGGCAGAAGCACATTTTCTCAACAAAAGTCACTTCTGGGGGGGGAGGCAAAAAAAAACCCCACAGACTCTGTGTGAAAAAGATGTCAAAAGCCTCCTGTAGCACTTGAAGTGCCTGATCTGCTCCACCAGAACACTGAAGGCAGCATGAAATGGCCAAATTTTTAACTGTTCTTGCCATTCCCAAAACTATGTTGAGTATTTCTTTTCCTGGGAGCACTACCTAGACAATCACCCATCACAGGCCTCTCCAGAGCATTCTCATCATCTCCAAAAATCACAGGTCACAACCAAAGAAACTCAACAGATTGGATGAGAAGTCATTAGTGCCTTCTTTCAGGTAACACATTTGTGGCTCTTCTTTTTGCTTGTCTCCTACTTCCTGAGCCTGACTGTTCATCCATGTCAGGTACATAAGCTTTCCTCTGGAACTCTGAAAGCCAGAAACTCTCACTGAGGAAAACTGAACTGAGATTTCTGTGCAATAAGACAATCCAATTTCCTGAGGAAACAGAGAACATCATGAATTAATGGTATGGTCAGGAGAGAGGGCAGCGCTGAAGTAACATAGCAAATGAAACGGAAATAGCTTGTGAGGGGAGGGAGTGCCTTGTACAAAACCTGAATTTAACTTTTTTTCTTTTTAAATACTTTTCACTATGATTTCTCCAGCCTCCATTTCATTGAACATGGCCCAAGTTTTCACCACAGTGCTGGGTCTCAGACCTTATCTCCTCTCCCCTCCTGCACCCTCCTTTTCTTAGAGGTGCTCCCAGGCAAACCTTTTAGTGAGAAGCTTCTCCCACAGGGGCTTTGTTGGTGGTTGGATCCTCTCTGGTCACATTCCAACACAGCTGACACCATGTCTCCTTCCTAGTCCTTCTTCCTCCCTTCCTTCTTTCTTCCTTTCTTCTTTCTTTTTCCTTCTTCTTTGAATGGATTCACCCAGATTTTTTTTTTAATCCTATCCTGCCACCTTCAGCTGCTTCCACACAACCTGGACACCGGATGTGAAGGTTTTCCCTCCATTGGATCTCTACCTCTGTCCAAGTGTTTGAAGAAAACGAACTGTTGGCTCCCAGCCCCTGCCTAAAAGCTTCCTATCGGCAGCAAACAAGTTTTCAGATGAGAAACTGTGATCAAGAACATACAGAAATAAACACAGAGAAATAAAGTAAAAAACCAGGAGCCCTCCACTAAAAAGGGCACAGTGTTGTGTGCAGCTTGCCTCTCCAACCTCACACCTTTGTGTGACTGTTTCCCTCCTGCTGCTCTTCCATCACCGCCATCTCCTCTGACCTCTGCTCTGTTCCCCACTCTCTGCCTCAGTGCCTTCACCTGCCACGGCTGAAGGAGCTCCACGTTCTTCCCCCAGCCCCACTTCATCCACGGGGTGACACCTCCCTGCAATTTGCCATCCAGCCCCCCAGCCAGCAGTACATCCTCCTGCCCAAGGCACGGCAGCAGAGCCACGGAGCTGGAATCACTCACCAGCAAAGCAGGATCCCTGCAGACACACCGAGCCCTGCTTGCTTTGGAGCTTGACCCTCGCGCCAGGGGGAGAGAGCCAAAGGCAACACACCACTTTGTTTCACTTAATAAAATGGTGCTTTTGGCCTGCTTTCCTTCTGCACACCCCTCTCCCCTCCTCCCACCCAAACACACCACATTCCCAGAGCGAGCCACTGAGGCTGGAGCCGTGTTTGAAGAAGAGGAGCTGCTCTTCAGCAGGTGCCTGGTTTGTGTGTCCACGTCTGTGTGCACATTCCATGTCTGTGAGAGGCTCTATAAAGCTTTAAGGCATGACATGCACTATGAACATGTTTCCTTCCCCCTCTCCAAACACACGCACACCCCTCTGAGACATGTGGTGGTTCCATGAATTAAATACTGCTGGTGTGCTACAGCATCATATTGCAACAAACACCACCATTACCTGCTGTTCCTGCGTTGCTGAATATTAATTTTAGGAATTTCCACTGAGTCCTCCATGAGGATACCCAAACCTCCTACAAGATTAGCACATCCCAACACTACACTACTGCTCCCCATGCTTTTGGAGTCCAGTTTCTCCCCAGTGCTGCCACTGCTGCTCCCCAGGTGCATCTGCCCTGTGTTTCTTTTGCCAGGATCCCTTGAGAGCCTTCAGCAACCAGCTCTGCTTCTCATTCTAAAGGTTTAAACTCGGTAGAGTCCTCCCAAGACACAAAATCCATCATCAAGGATCACTTTGTGAAAGCATCCTGCCCTTGGCATCCCAGCCCAGCACATCCCCCCGGGGGAGCATCAGCTGAGCAGGCAGCCTGGATACCTGTGCCAGGCAGAGCCCAGCAAAGGCTGCCTGCTCCAAAACGATCCAGGATTTGACTCTGGGTGAATCAAATTGTAATTCACAAGGTAATTAATTGGACAAACTTGCTTGAAAAGAGATTCACGCCACAGAATACTAAACTTGCTGGAAAATCACACAGCACTAGATCTTTTTTTTTTTTTTAGCTTAAAAAAAAATCAGACTAGCGAGGCAGTTTATCATGGTGGTGTTTGTTGTTGTTTTTCCCAGCAGAACCCATTTATGAGGGCAATTTCAACTGTGCTTGAACAACAGAGACAGCAAAAACAACTTATAGAAGGCAGCTCCTGATGTTTCCAGGGATGCATAAGGTGACTCTACCAGAGCTGCTAATCATCCATTTTGACTGCTTTTATGGGTCTGGGAAGTCTGAAAAAATTGTGTATAGGAACCAGTCTTCATTTCAGAAAAACATTTCCTTTCTGATGACACACAGGAATGACATTTAAATGCTGCTTTGACAGATGCATTATTTTATTAGATGATTTCAAGCAGGACAAACACAGGAGCTTTGTTTTCCCTGTTACTGTAAGGCTTACATCATCTGAAACATTTCTACTGAGAGGTCTCATTTCAAATGACAGGGAAAATTGTTCTGAGAACTGCATGTGTTAGTTCTGCCTCAGATGCTCAGGTAATTTCATCCTTTCCAGCACCATTTCTAGGTGTTTTGCTGGAGAGGGATTTCATCCTCCTCAAAAGATTATTTGCTGACGTCTGGGATAAGTTTAGAGTCTCATCATTTGCCTGACAGGGAACTGCATGGCAATTTATTTTGTCTAATCTAATACAGCTATTAGTCCTAAACCAACCATTCTTGGGCTTCTCTGCCAGCACCCTGGATTTGTCAGTCCACCCAGTTCTGCCTTTTTGGGCTGGTGACCCCTATTTTGAGAACTGCCACTGTAAAAATCAGAGCAAGGAAATCAGAAGGTTCTATTTTCCTCTACTTTCAGCCACCTTTTTTGCAGGCAGACACACGAAACAGCTGTGGCAGTGGATTTCCCTTGGTGCCAAGCAAGCGAGCAAAATTTGGAAGAGAGAATATGCTTTTGATATTTTTTGTGACCTCTCAGGTTCTTTGTTACCACACTTTCTTCCTGCCATGTACCATGAAAGCTGAAGCCAGAGGAAAAGGGAGAAGAAGCTTTATGAAGACTTCTAACAGTGACGGCTAAATTGAATCCCGTTGTTACCTACTGGTATAAAACTAAACCTGCAGACTGTGCCACAGAACAACACAACATTCAGCTGTTTCCAACCAGATGATCAGAGCAATTTAAGAGTAGGATTCAGAACCTGCTGTACTTATTAAGCTGAAGCCTCATGTGGCCTGTGGTGAAATTGGGTGACTCAGACTTGAATATAATACTCCGTCCTTGCAGCAGAAATAACATCACTGTGTTGGTAGAAAAATTCAGAAGAAACTCACTCCTTCCAAAAGTTTTGCCTGTATGTAATTTAGCTATCATGGGCTGCCCATACTGTATCACAAAAAGAGGTGAGAACTCAGAAATTGCTGATCACTTTGTTTCAGCACGTGAACTCAGGCTGCTGCTTTGAGTTCTGGCCTCAAAACAAGAAGCTGCTGCTGGTTTCTGAACAACCCAAGAAATTCAGACCACCTGTTTAGGATTTAGGTAGTAGATAAACTGAAAATAACTCCAGCCTTGTAACACCATTCCAGTGCTTATACTTACACGGCAGTACACGTGAAGTCAGTTTAGTGTCCCCCTCTGCTGGAACAAACAACTGGACCAAAGGGAATATTGTGAAAAAGAGGGTAAATATTTGACAGCTGTAAGAGAAGGAGGGAGAGAAACCCTAAGTACAGCATCAAAAGAGACTCTGGACACTTTTTTGTAGATGATCTCCTGCTGCGGGAGATGAGCAGGTTCTTGGAACACCTCTAAAGAAAGTTTGGCTTTTGTATTTGCAATTTACCAGCTGTGAATGTTTCACTGCAGCCGAAGGGTAACTGGTGTACAGCGGAAACACAAAGGATAGAAAGTAAAAACAAACCCCACGCACCAACTAATTATCTCCTTATTCCAAACTGGAAACTAACCAAAAGAAGGGAGACAAAGAAGGAAACAACTAACATTTTGTAACAAGCCAGTTTATTAAACTCAGGCACTGAGACACAAAACACAAAGTTAAGGTCATTGGGCACGAGACTGAAGCACGGCCAGCAGCTCAATCTTGCCCTTCCCTCTGCCCAGCTGTAGGGATGACAGTCAGATTTTTAACTCAGCATGTCAGAAAATGTAGTTCAAGGTTCCCAGAGCCCCAGAGGACACAGACACAGCCCCCCCAACGGGGTCTGCAGTCCCTCCCCAGGCACTGCAGGACGTGTCCCTGCCATCACGTGGCTGCTTCAGCAGAGAGCAAAACAAAATCAAACCAGACTCGCTCTAAGGTGAAAGTGATGTAGGTCAGCAATCAGAATATCCTGTCAGAGGTTGGGACAAATCATGAAATAATCTAATCTAACTATTTACTTAATATACAGGCCACAAAATTTCATTCAGACCATAAAACACCACCATTACTGACTCTGGGCCTCATCATTTGATGGAATTGTAAACAATCTTCCCCAAATTCATTCCTATGAAAACCAGCAGCCTCCAACAGCTCTAAACATCCTCTGATTTCATTTACACCATCTTACACCTGCCTAGTTTTCAGTAGCACCTCTCATACAAACATTTGTCACTGGAAAAACCTACCAGCAGCAACCCAACAGATTCCTAAGTTGACACGAGGAGGTCAGCCAAAGTCGGAGGCAGCACAACATTAGCACAAACATACTGGTGGATCCCAGCTGTTATTCTAAGGATATTATGCCAGAAGTAAATACAATAACCTCCTGAAATGGATAGTAGAATCCCTCCTAGAATTTCCTAACTGACAAAACATTGAGGAGTAGGTCTGTCTTAGAGCATGCAGCGGGTTAGCAGTTTAACTTACAGGCAAAAGGACTCTCAAAGCAACCTGTGAACACAGCACCACCTTCCCTGCTACCTATTTTTCTTTTTCCCACCCTATATAAACCCTTCCTACACACAGTGGGGACAAACCTCCACTGACATGTATTTGGCAACAGCTGGAGTGTTCCCAAAGGTCCAAGGACCTGCTGGAGGCTCCTGCTCCCAATCAGGCAGGAAAAAAATGGGGCTCTGGTCTCCCTTCTTTTATAAGGCACCCCAGCTATTATTTGCCTGTTCCTGAAAGGCCCTTCAGGCACATTTGGATCAGAAATTCTGTAACCAGAAATTGTTTTCCTTTCCGATCAGTTTTTCCCCAGCGCGTCTGTCGTTTGGACATTTTATCTCAGGCAGAGGCACACAGACCCCATCAGACATCCTAACAGAATCAAAACAACAAATACTCAAGGTGATTAGAGCAAGAGAGAAAGGGTGAAGCTTTTCAATTTCAATTCCATATATACTGAAGAGCAAGCCAAACAGACAACAAAAAAGTCACCTTAAAACTACGTGTCAAGGTGGACTCAGGCAAGTATCTCCTTCCCTGCTACACCCAAGTAAGCAGAATATATCCATCTGATGCAGCTGATTGGAAATACTGATGTTGCAGAAGCCAAAATTCCACAAAATGAAAATAAATTACATGTTGAAATTAAGAAGGGCACTGATTTTAAAACAAAAGGTTCTAATTTGTTCTCCTAATGAGCCATTTTCATTACCCTCACAAGGGACAGAAGCGCTGTCCCAGCAGGGATATCTGTCCTTCCAGCCAATAAATGGAGCATTTCTTCATGGAGATGTAAAAGATAAAGTAGTCATCACTTCTCATTTTAGAACAGAATCTGTTTTTATTCAACACAGGTTGGTAAAGGATAAAATTCACAATAACCAGCATTAAAAAACAACAAACGAACCCTGCAATGATATTTAAATTTGGTTGTACCTACTGGTCACTTGCATTTCTACACACACAACTTTGTCAGTCTTGCTCATTTCCAGATCAATGAATATTGACACCCAATACTAACAAAACACACTGTTTATCCACAACCTGGGGGATCTTTAGAGTTTTCAAGAACGAAAAGCAAATCTTTATCTTTTTGTCCAGCAATTTTGTAGCTGGGAGGAACCAAAATGCTGTAGATTGACATGGAAGGAGATATGGGCAGATTGAGAGTCCCAATTCCTGTCTACAATCGATGCAAGGAAGGCCTCAGCCCAGCACCTCCAGCTTCCTCATTAACCCCTACCCCAGTTACTGAAGTGCAAAAGCTATTCAAATAAATAAATAAATAACAGCAGCAACCCCAACAAGTAAAACCCAAAACACAGTTAAGTATCTTTACAGCCTGTAACTGCAAAATACAACCAAAAGCTTTTTAAACTAAGACCTCAGCCCACAGGGAACAGCTTCTCAAAATCTGAGCGCAGCAGGGTTTGAATTGTTTCAACAAAAATATAAAGCTCTGCTGGTTCAGTCCACTGGGACAGAAGTCCTTTCAGGTAACACTGCTGCAGAATTCCTTCACATTTAACTGCAGCCCAAAGCCCAAGCACAGCCCAGATTCATGCATTCAGATGTCGAGACCTTCCCCAGTGGTCTGAACAGGCTTACCCAAAATGTGCGAAGTCAACCATTCATCCAGGTAAGTGCAGGGACAGGGCCTACCTACAGTTCCTCTGCAAGGACCCAATACTTTCCTTAAGGCCCTGTGGCACTGAGGTTTTCCTTCTAGCTCCGTTCAGCAAAACAGTTAAAAACGAGCACCTTCTTACAGTGTTCAAGTCAAGCATAAATCAGGTGCTGAATCAAACCAGTGAAGCGACTCAAAAGACTCAGCAACTACAAAATTACAGCCCTGGAAATCAGATGTTGTGCCAGCACGTGGAACACAACACCAGCAGCTGATGAGACATTTCTGCAGGACTGTTTTAGAGTGTTCTGTTAATCAAGTGTAAAGACTGCTGCATTGTTTCACAGAACTTAAGAGCATAGTTCAGAACAAGACATATTCCTAGAGCTTTAATAAATACAGTTAAGGACAACACATGGTTTAAATTATCTAGCCTTTGTGATTTAAGTGTAAACACCTCATACAAAAAGGATTTCTTTTCACTTTATACATCTTAAAAAAGAAAAGAATCACAGAAACATCTGTTTGCAAAGCAGCTGTACAAAGAAATTATATGTTCTGAAGACATTAAACCATCTATTTGCTGGATAACACTAGTTACTCAAATGTTCTCTTACAAACTACTGCCCACACAGGCAATTTTTCTGATATTTCGGCTCCAAATCTGAAATTCAGAGCCACTGGAAATGAGCCACTTGAGAGAGATTTCTGGATATTAAGGCCTTGATCTGCAACTTCCACGTGTGCACCCCAGCACTGAAATCACGAGTACCCAACAGAGATCCCTGTGGCAAGTGGGCACTGAGGCAGCTCATCTGCTCAAGCCACAAGTGCTGTAAGAAAAAGGACAGCTCACAGTTCACAAGAAACCAACTCTCATTTCAGCCCAGCCTGGCAGACAATTATGTGACGTTTGCACAGCCAGTTTATAATGCCCTGAAAATCATTAGAGCCCCCACTGGAAATTCTGACTCATAAGCTGCTTTTTGTTGCTTAGGACTCCTTCTTTTTTTTTTTTTTGCACAATCCTAACTGAGGACTAACACTCATCCAGAGATTCTGTGAAAACTGCTAACTGCAGTACATGGCAAGAGTAAATTCCATTCCATTGCCTACCAAAAGGCTGGATGTTGTCCTTGGGAAGCAGTACTGTAGTTAAAAACTAATAATACAGTGGGTGGCTACTGTCTGAGCAGCTTCAAAATACTAACAGCAGCACATCTTAATAACCAGCTGATATTGTCCTCTGCAAAGAGATGCCCTCAGTGTACACAAGGTGACATAAGAAACACACACTTCGCTCACTGACACTGGGACAGCCACTGCCGGGCTGGTACAACTTCAACTTCCTTCTGCTCCAGTTTCCCCTTGACTTTTGGCAAAAACACAGTTCATAAGTTTAATTAAAAACATCCTATCAAAAGAAACAAAAAAGGCACTTGGTATTTCTCTTTGGCTCAGTTGAGGCGTGCTGCTAAAACCTTCCCAAAGTTCCCACCTCTTTGTCTGATGAATAGTTGCCATCCTGAGGTACTTACTCATGTGCAAAAATAAAGAGCTTCAGGGAGTTACCAGCTGCATTTCTCACACTGCTTCCAGTAATGGTGCAAAGTTCTTCACCAAACAGAATCTCTTAAATACAGAATAATACATCCCATGAAGTCTGGATTTCAGGGAAGAGCTCCGACCACTGGCACAGTCCTTATTCCAGCTCTGCTCTTGTAGCTCAGTGCTCCTTAAACCTGGGAAAGAACAAACCAGGCAGGAAAGGTTGAGGTGTGAGGCATAAAAGCCACCAACTCCAGAGTTCATGATCCATCCCCTGCCATGTGTTTTCTATTCTCTCTCCATTTTACTTCTCCAAAACTGCAAACAAGGGGCTCAATTTAGATTTTGCATCTGCAAGTGTAACCCCACTGATTCAATGGATTTTTTTCCCCTCCATTCAAAACACTGGAAATTCAGAGTCACCCTTTTTTTTAAGGGGACCTTTTGGAAAAATGTGCATTTGAAACTATTATTGAACACAGACCAAGGAATAGAGGGGTTTATTCCCCATCTGCAGGATGAAACCCAGGAAAAAATACACCATAACCAAGAGACTGTGAGAGAAGTGTGTTTTCAGATATTTTTAAAAGATGTTCTGAAGAAAACTGTTCATGATTTGAAAACATCACACTGGGATTATTCTTTTGAAGCAAAATTAACCCAGACATAAATGGACATACATAAACTGTAACATTTTCAGCCTAGGTTATGCATTACAAGGCAAAGGTTGGACTTGATGATCTTGGAGGTCTTTCCCAACCTTGATGATTATATATGAAAGGATCAGCAACATGTTTTAAACCATTATTAACAAGCAACAGCAATACATAGCACTTACAGGGTGTGATCTGCATCACACTGAAGCTCCTTCTGAATAAGACGGAGTAAGAGCTGCAAAAACAATCACAGTATCTGTGTTAGTCTCTATAAACAGACAAACAAACAAGCTAAGAAACTTATTTCAGGATAAGATTGTTACTTGAAGAGTTTATCATTTGAAATATTACCCTGTAATGCATAACTCAGTTTAAAAAAAAAAAACAAATTAAAAAAATTCAAAGATTTACAGATGATCAGTCAATGTTTGGAGGAGGAGTTTTCACAATGAATAGCCAAGAGGAAAGTAATTTCCTTTCTGCAACTAAGAGATCATTTTTTTCATAAAAAAAACCAGAATGGTTTTCTGGCAAACATGTAAAGAAACCAGCAGAGGGAACCCAAGACTTCAAGAAAACATGGCAGATAGAAATTTTGGAGCATACAAGTATTTTAACTGTTATTTGGAAAAAACAACTCTGTGTGTGAAAAGCTTTAATCACACAATTAGTCAAGATGAGCCAAGTTGGTGTGTCTGTGCTGGATCAGGAATTTCAAGTGCACTTTAAAAGGACTACTAAGATAGTACCAGCAAAGTGATTAAAATTGGTGACTCTCACGTACTTGAAAGACAGAAATAGAACATTCAGGGTTCCTCACTGTTTCAGGCGACATTATCCTCAGACTCTCACTGTTATAAAATACAAGTTTCTTCACTATTCTAAGTATTAGTGTTTTAAGAAGTTAAACCTAACATTTGAGAGGTACAGAAGTGGCCAAGAATGACAGAACTGAACACCACGTAACAGACTAAAGCCCCTCTAGGCTCCCTTGAAGAAATAACATTTGAACATTTTATGCTGTAGTGAAAAGGACAGTAAAACCAGAACAAGAGGATTTATTACAACAGCTGGGTCAAACCTCTCAAGAACAGAGCTTTGCAAAGGTGTTTTAATCGATTTTGCAAAGAAATGTAGTGTTTTAATTGATTCTGCAAAGAAACCTGGTGGTTCTTTTATTTTCACTTGGTTTTAATCAATAACTATAAAAGAAAAAAAACCAAACAAAACAACAGAGCTTTAGGTCTACTTGGGAGAAGTACAATAAGCTCCAAAACCTCACTCTGCAGCATGAAATACCTAATACTGAAAACAGCACAAACCAGGATTTATCACACTGCTGACTACCAATATGGCAAAATACGTCAGCTATTAACTTACCTAATCTATTTACTGAATTTCCAGAGATTTCACATCCTAAATGTGAAAAAATTACTTTAAAATTTTGGGGTTAACTTGAATTTAGAAAAAAAAAGCCTCAACTGTAACTCAAAGCAAGACTTTCTCATGTCAGGAAGGAGCGGTCTGATGCTCTCAGCATTAACTCCTGGGAGTGTTTCACAGTCACCCTGCCCTTTCAAGAGCACTTCCACCCAGGATTTCAAAGGAGAGGAGAAGCAGGTGACACTTCAGGACACCTCTGAGGTAGTTCACAGCATGATTCTGGTCTGGGGGAGAACAAAGCAGGTACAGACACCTGCCAGGGGAATCTCTGGAACACACAAAAACGTGACCTACAGGTGGGTGCAGCAAGACTGACTTCGAAGGTACAGCAAGACTTGCCTCTTTTTGTGCTTGCCTCGGTCTTTAAAAGCAGAGCAGAGCGAGTCAGAAACGAGAAAAACCCAACCCAAAGCCCTCTTCAGATCTTTCTCTCAAGCACACAGGATTTCAGGAGGAAAAAAAAGGGAAAATGGATGTGCTTTGAACCAAGCCACCACCGCGTGTGCGCTCTACTCCTTTCCCCTAAACATCTGCTCCTGGTTACTGTCAAAAGTTAGGATGCCAGTTTTTCATCTAACCTAATACAGCAGTCTTAGGGCCCATCTGGAAAATGTGATGTATTAACTTTCAACAGCTTCATTATCGCAGTGATTTTGGGGATACAGCAACGCAGGAGAACGTTTGTTACCTCTTTGCTCAACCTCCTTTCAAGAAAACACAAGTCCTTCTGCCGTGAGAGGAATCTGAGTCAACTTCTAGGTCTGGATATGAAAGTTTATTTACAACTAAGCCTGCTGGAAGCTGCTCAGCCAGCAATTAACAGCTGTTAATTCCTGTTGCTCAGGAACTGCATCAGATCTAAGTCTCCACTTTTGATTAAAATTAGATGAGAATTTCAAAACGAGCAGATTTGCTCTTTAATTGAAAGTCTACACGATGGATGTTTCACAGAAGACAGAGTATTGAAATTGCAAAGGGAAAACTTGCATTTTGGGATAGTTTTGCACAGAGGGAATACACAACCACTAAATAATATTTGTAGACTTACTAGCAAGGCACATGCATCTGCCACCATGAGCATGTAAAACACGTTGTTCCAACCAGATGGGGAAATAAGACCAGCCAAGAGAGGCCCCAAAGCTGCACCTAAAATACAGTATTGGTGTTGTCAAGCTGTGCAATACAAGATGTACTATATTGAAATACAGTTACTCAGAGTATCAATTTTTCCACCTAGTTTAGGTTAGGTATCAGGAAATGTTTTTTCCCCCCAGAGGGTGACTGGGCACTGGAACAGGCTCCCCAGGGAAGTGGTCATAGCACGGAGCCTGACAGAGTTCAAGAAGTGTTTGGACAATGCTTTCAGGCACATGGTGGGATTTTTGGGGCGCCACGAGTTGGACTCCATGATCCTGATGGGTCCCTTCCAATTCAGCATGTTCTAAGATTCTAGTTAACTCAGTATTACCTTATGTATTAAAAGGTCCCAGAAAGTGCAAAACACTACTGGTACAGATGCAGTACCAGTTAGGGTACTGCATCTGTACCTTAGGTTAGGGAAACCTAACCCAGGGAAGCTGGAAGGCTAAATGTGTGATAAATGTCTGTCCTTGGCTCAACAAAATGATCATCTAGTGTTAAGCTGAATGTTACTCAATTTTCCCTTCCACATACCAGTGCAGAGGGCATGAATAAAATATCCCTGATCCTAGAAACAAGTGGCATCTACTGTTGCTGTCTGTGCCCAGCATCAGTCTAAAACCCTCTTCCTCCCACCCTCAGGTGTGGGACCCCTACAGGTTTCAGGCCAAGTCTGTGCCATTTCCCATTTTCAAAGCTGTTCTGAGTCCTGGCAAAATGTGAGCTGAAGTGAGAGCCCAGTTTGTCAAAGATCCTTAGTTTTAACCTACCCCAGCCAGGGCAGGTGATCCTCAGCTCTGGCTTACCTACAGATCCAGTTCCATCGATGATCGCCGTCACTGTGGACAAGGCTCTTGCGTTCCCTTTCAGGCTTTTGTGGGTACCCTGAAGTGACAAAGATGGCTTAGACCCTCCTAAGCTGAACTCTGAAGAAAGTCCTTGCAACATCATCCAGCTCACACCTCTCCACATTAGATACATGTTGTGAAGATGGCTTAAATATCCAGCAGAGTCAGGCCCGACCTTCCAGCCAGCAGCTCCTTCAGCAAGGATGAAATGGGCAATGCACTGTGGCCACCTTGGTATTGCCAAGACCTCCAAGCCCAATGACAGGGCTCCAGAGATTTCTGTCCTGCTCCTTTTCCTGTATTTAGCACATTTGTTAGAGGACTTCTGCTTCTTGCTTGGTGCCTTAAGGAACCAACACCTTCCAAAGCCTCCCTAATGAACAGCAGCGGGGTTGATGTTTTCACATGGCATCTGTGACCTGATCCACCTGAATTCCTGGCAGCCTGAGTAACTGCAGGGCTGAGGGTGCCATGTCAATCTTGACTTTTTATTTTTATATACTTCTACTTTTGTAAAGGTCTGTGGCAGGTACAGCTTTTTTCCCTGATGGGAATTAAGTCACCAGCTCATCTCTCACACAGGTACAGCTCCTTCCCTCACTTAAAGATATAAAATATAAAAAGGGAGAAGGCACCTGTACAGAGGCCTGGCTTTGCATGCAACCCTCATGTTAATGTTGGGCTGTCATCTACAAGATTTGCTGCCTTGTTAGTGGTCAAGAATAATTTAGAGGCCTCTCACAAGCATGGCACTCCTTCACACTAACACACAAACTAAAACAATCTCAGTGGGAGTTCAGCACTGCCTATCCAGCTCCTTTGCTCTGGGACAATGCAGCCCCTTCCCTGTTGACCCTGCAGAAGTCAAAGGGCTCTCTCTGGAGGCCAAACTGCTACAGGGAAACGGAGTGGAAGCCAAACTCACCAAGTCAGCAGAGACAGCAGTGGTGATCAGAGCATAAGGGCCATTCACCAGGGCACCACTGATAAGCAGCATCACTGTAGAAAGTTAAAAAAGTGGAAAATCTGAGTTGCCTGAAAGACTGTTAACAGGAGACATCACAGCCTATAGTTCCCAAATGGTTTAATCCATCTTTGGCTCTCCTGACCCCATTACAGAATTGGGAAAAAAGAAAACCAAGATATATTCCTCCCTCTCTTCAAAATGCTTTATTTCATGGTGTGAATTCTCAAACATAACAGAAGATGGGGCTGAGATGAAAATCACTTCCCAGGGCCTTTATTGATCCTGGTAGGTCAGAAAAAGGGGACAATTTGACCAAACTGACTGTAAGAGCACGGTTACTCACAGGATACACCCATAAGCCCCTTTTCTGCTTGTACAGTACCACGGGATCCTAAAACTGACTGAGGGCTTTAGGCAGGGGAGACACTACTGTCTGCACTTGTTTTAATTTCTGCTTTGAGGTAAGAGATAGAAAACCACAAGTGAATTCAGCCTACACAAGTAAATATTGCTGTCAAAAGTACTACAAGTAGTCTTTAAACACCTCTGACATTTGGTATAGGGAATATAATAAAAAGCCTGCACTGACACAACAAGCTCCAGAAAGACTTAATTATATGAACTGTTCTCATGCCAACCTTTACTCGCTTCCTACCTCCTCCCTTTACCCTGTAAAAAGCCTGCAAGATCAAGTTTAAGGAACTTGCTTCCAAACTTCCTCCTCTAAGGGAAAAGATAAAATAGAAAGGAAAGAGCATCAAAGGAACATAAATTAAAAGTTCACAGAAAGCTAGGCAGAATAACTTAAAAATACTCACCCACAGTAGCCTCAAGTCCCATTTTACTGACTGTAGAGAACATGTACAACTGTGAAGCCAGAAGAATGAGCATTCTGAATATCAACACACAGACTAATCCCAGGTTCCCTATTTTCCCCATGTTAACTACAAAATATCTTAGCTGGTATTACATGAAAGCTAGTTCCAGGTTTTTGACTAAATCCTTTTAGACCACAGCAGAATGATTGTTTGACTGGATACAGGAGGGAGAAAAGGGGTATGATCCTATTCCCCAGTATGTCCTGTCAGAAGGAAGGGCTGTATTATGAGACCACTCAGTTTTAAACTCTCCAGTTGCACCCTCAACACAGCACAGAACAGTGCTCACAAAAGAATAAAAGAAAAATGCATCTCCTGTGTATGACTGCCAGTTTTCCAACAGCTACAGCACAGAAATTTTAGCCTCTGAGCAGGTAAAATTCTGGCTAAGAACTACATATCTACTTTCACAACACAGTGAAAGATTCCATATAATCTATGACAAACAATACATTAAACTTATTTGCTTGTTTAGTAAAGGCAGTCCCAATGTCTACACTTGGCTCAGCTTTCCATGCCAGTTTTTAATCTGGCCTGAACTCTTTATATCCAAGTTAGAAGATGCTGCCTGCAGGACTGTCCAAGGAATGCTGTCACAGTCTCAGCCACAGCTGAGAGGGGGAATATCTCTTACCGTGGGTGCTGCGAGCAATAACATCATCCCACAGGTTGATGCCCTCTTCTCCAGCCTGTCTGAAATGAGACCTGCCAAAATTCCACCTGGAAGAACACACAGGTGTGTGAGGAAAACACTCAGTGCATGTTTTACAAAAAAGACATCAGTTATACTCAATGCAACACAACCCAATGGCTTTTACTCTGCAGTTATACACAGCAGCACAGCATGTGAGCCTGACAACATAATTCACACAGCAAAATCCTCACTAACCCAACCAGTTATGACTTGAAGATAACAGAAGCAGACTATTGTTCTTCTTCCTTGTTTATTCCCACCAAATATCCAAGGCAAAAAGCCTTTTTGGCAGGGCATGGCCCCAGTGTTGGTGTTCTGGAATCCAGCTGTGCCCAGCTACTCACCAGTCTCTCTTAACTCCTTCAAGTTCTCAAGTTTGATGTCTTTGTCACACTTTGACCACAGGAAATGAGCTATTCTGTATCTTGGGGCAAATGAAATATGTGGTTTTCTCTCCAGGTAGTCAATCCAAGCTCTTTAATTTTCCCTACTTCTTGTGTTTGCCAACAACTGTACACATTGCACTAACGGGGGCGCGTGGCTGGAGGGGGCTGCAAGGCCTGAGGGAAGGAGCTGCCAAAATTATACAAAGGGAACTTGGTACAGGGAGAAGGAAAGGAAGGTCTCTGGATTCTCCAGATTTCTAAATGTCACCCTGGGCCTGCCTCTCCCTTCCCAGCTGCCCGTCTACAAAGTGCTCACATCCTACTTGTATTTAAATATAAATGCCAGAGGTCCAAGCTGCACTGGCAGGTTGTTAAGCTTGTGTTCACACCAGAATCAGATGCTGCTGAAAGACATCACCCACATCTCTAAGGTACTACTGACTCTGGCTATTTGCTCTCTGGGATGAAAGAAGCAGTGAAAAATGGCAGAAGTCACACCCAGCACAAGACTGGAAGAGAAACTGCAACACACCTGGACACCAACATCTTGAACTACCAAGGTCTACTCAGCTCTTGATCCAGGGAAACTTCTCTGTCATGAGCATTATTTTCCAATGGACTGATACAAGGCTTATTTCCATAAGGGAAGTGGGGGAGGTGGAGAGGGGATGGATGTGTGTGCTAAGTCAACCAGGCTTCAGGATGATGATATTTGTTTTATTGTGAGCTATACAGTCTACACTGGCATCGAAATTTAATTATTCATTGGTCACCTCACAAATTAGAAAGGAATAGCCTCATCCTTATTATTATGACAATCTCCCAATTTTATCACATGCAGTCATAATTAAAAAAAACCTAAACACCTGTGGCAAATCACCTTTGTGCCCACAGAAAATACACAATATACAATTTGTTTTGTTAGAGTGGCAAAAGGAAGATATTTTGATAGGTGGTACGACCCAGACTCATGAGCCAGAGCTGATGGAGCTATTATTCCATAATATTTCACTATTACAATTTGTACTGGACAATATAATTGGCTCTGAAGATATTTTCCTACCCAACACAGCTCTCAGCTCAGCACCTTTACTGCCACTCTTCTTCAGTGGACACAAAGACTATATAATAATATATGTAATCTCCCTGAACTGGTGTGAATAAGGGTGAAATATGAGTATTAAAACTTACCAAAGATTCCACCCACATCAAACAGTGTAGAAAGGTCCCCAGCTCTTTTGGCATCAAGATGCTCTAGTGAGGGAAGCAAAACATTTGTGTCATTTCTAGACTACAAAAGACAGAAATCTCACCACAGTCTTGTCACGTCAGGGCAAAGGCATCTTACAGCAATGCTGTTTATTCACAGGAATAAGCTGCCACAAGATGACATTGTGCAAGAGAAATATATCTAAGTGGATATTCAGCAACATAGTTTTTTGAATGCAATTACACTCACTGCAAGAGACATTTTACTACTTTTATAGTCATGGAATTATAGAATGATCTGGGTTAGAAGAGATCTTTAAGGGTCATCCAGTCCAAACCCCTGCAATGAGCAAGGACATCTTCAGCTGGATCAGGTTGTTCCTGACCTGACCTTGAATGTTTCCAGGAATGGGGTATCCACCACTTTTCTGGAAAATCTGTTCCAGTGCTTTACCACTGTCATTGTAAAAAATTTCTTCTTCATATTTAGTCCAAATCTACCTTCTTCTAGTTTAAAATCATTACCCTTTGTCCTATTGCAATAGGCCCTGCTAAAATGCTGGTCCATCTTTCTTGTAAGAAGTACTTATTCAGTGCTTCTTTAAGTACTGAAAGGCAGCAATAAGGTGTCCCCACAGCATTCTCTTCTCCAGGCTGAACAACCCCAACACTTTCAGCCTGTCTTCACAGCAGAGCTGCTCCATCCCTCTTGGTGCCTCCTCTGGACCAGCTCCAACAGCTCCATGTCCTTCCTGTGCTGGGGACCCAGAGCTGGAGGCAGCTCTGCAGGTGGGGTCTCATGAGAGCAGAGGGGCAGAATCCTCTCCCTCACCCTGCTGCCCACACTGGTTTTGATGCAGCCCAGGACACAGGTGGTTTCTGGGCTGCCAGTGCACATGGCTGGCTCATGTCCAGCCTCTCATCCACCAGCACCTCTCTGAGCCTTCTCCTCATCCACTGTCACCAGTTTGTCAGTTTTGCTCATAAGGAGGAGGTGGAGGGGGAGGTACACTTACTTTGACCTTTCTTTTTTGGGGTCACATACCTGTAGAAACCCTTCTTGCTACTCCTTGAGTGCCTTGCCAAGTTCAGCTCCAGCTGCACCTCAGCCTCCCTGACCTCATCCCTACAAAACTGGGCAGTGTCCTCATACTCTGCTCAGGATACCTGTCCTGCCTTCCTCTGCCCACATGTGCATTTCCTCCTTGCCCTGTAGTTTGACCAACAGGTCTCAGCTCAGCCATAATCATCTCTCTTGCCTTCCCTTCCTGATTTCTTACACCTGAGGATCAGGAGCTCTTGTACTCTATGGAAAACATTCTCCAAGATCTGCCCAGCTCTGTTCTGTTCGTCCCTGAGGGCAGTTTCCTGGGGGGTTCTATTGATCAGCTCCTTGAGCAGCTGGAGTTTGCTTTCCTAAAACTCATAGCCCTGACTTTACTCTTTGTCTGACCCAGATCCCTCAGGACTGTGAATTCCACCAGTGAATCATCACTGCAGCCCAGGCTGCCTCTGATCTTGATGTCACCCAAGAGCTCAGTTGTGTTGGGGGCCCTCAACAGTGCTTGGACTGTATCCATGCTGAAGTCTGGCCTAACAAGTTTCCTGTTTGTGAATAACCACATAAACAGGAACAAACACTCAAAAATGAGGCTCTTTGCTCTAAAAGCATGATTAGTGTAGATCTGGATCACTTACAGAGCCTCATCCTGGAGGTCTCCACCATATGACCTGTAATATCCATCACTAAACTATAGCTTGGCACAGCTTGCACTGTGCAGTTCCAGGGGACTGCAAAGACACAGGGACTTCCTCAACTCCACAGTTTGCCAGGGGCACTGAAGACCACTGTGCACATACTTATATTTAACCTAATGTATCTACTGATTTGCTAACAGGGTCAGATTCCCAAAAGTACATCAGGAAGTTGGGCAACCCAGTCCTATTAAGTGTGAAGCTTCAAAAGGAGCTGAATTTCTAAAATCCACCTTTTTTTTTGAAGCCTCTGCAATACAATTTACAGAGCAGTATGTGCTAAGGCAGAAGGGTCAGGGACACCACCATAACCTCACCAACATCTGCCACAACACAGACAACAGTACCAAGGTAAACATCATTAACCATTCTCCTAAAAGCCCAGTGCTTTCAAGGTACCCAGTCCTGCAGAATCACTGGCTTTGGTCCACACATAAGAGGTTTCAGCTACAGGATTTGCAGCACTTTGTGCTTTCACAGGGTGTTCAACCTGCCTCTCTCTGCTGGTTGTTCCTGCCATACTTGCCCAGCACATCTTTTCTGTTCTGGGGGTTTAAAGGTCCCATCATGGCTCACAAGAACATGAATTTCTCTGGTTAGGGAGAACTCCTTTCTCTGCACTCTAAAGTACAAAAAAACCAAAACAGCAGTACTGAAACAGATAAATAAGTTAATTTAGATTGTTTTGTACAGATTTGAATAAGACACTCCAATAATGAGAAGCATTTTTAGAAACTAAGCCTTTTTGATTTGTTTGCAAAAGCCAAAGACACAGCATTTATACCTGGAATTGTTGATGATGTCAGATTATTTTGTTTGTTTCTTTTGAAAATGCCCTCTTGTAATACTGAATTCATAAACCTGAGAAAATATGTTAACTGGTGACTTACAACACTCCTGCTACTGCAGCAGAGAAAGCCTCTTTCAGAAGCAGTAATGTTTATTTTCTTATTTATTTCAAGCTTGTATTCCCAGACACCTTGTAGTCATAATTCTGTATCCCTTTACTGTGATACTTACCTACACTTGTGATATAGAGGGGAAGCCAGAAGAGGAAAGTGTAGCTCACTAGCTTTGCAAACAGAAGACAAAGGGAGAACTCTACAACTCCCTGAAAGAATAAAGAAAATAGGAAGTTAGTATCTTGACAGAGCTATTTACTTTCAAAGGCCATTATGAAAATGGTTTCTAAGAAGCATTTAGGCTTTTCTTTTTCTCTTGAGGATTCCCAAGAAGCATTCTTCCCCTGAGAGCACAAAGAGCAGACTGTGGTATTTTACTTGTATTTTTTTTCTCTTTTTTTCAATTGTACTGAATTGACTGAAAACACTAAAATGGTACAGAATAACCTGAAGAGAGAACACTAAAACGAAGGCGGAGGATTTGATACTGTTTGGGACACTTGCATCACTTATTTTCCTTGTGTAAAGAGTTGTTATACAGCATTATAGCGGGTTTGGAGTGTATTCCAGAGCAACTGGCATCTTTTTGTGCTTTTTAGATCCTTCCTTCAGATGGGCACAAGATTTCTTCCCTATTGTTCAGCTCTTTGTAAAAAGCCAGTAAGCCAGTGTGACACAGTTCAAATCAGTATGTGGCAAGAGCACACAGGGCAATGACATATTTTAGACACTGACTCGCTCCATCCTCTTTCCTGCTGGGAACATAAAAGTGTACTTACTGCACAGAGTTGCAACTAAACTGCCAAATTAACCTACCTTTATTCCCCTCACCATCTGATAACTTCTTGTTTGAAAACAGATTTCTGAAACCCCTGGTATGGAGGGCTGCAGTTAATCTCAGGAACAGCACACACACAGAGCTGGCCCTACTCCACATGGATCTGTGACCCTTCCCATCAGCAGGCAGTAAAAATACCACAGAGGCTCTGAGATTCCAGGTGGCAGCAGCAGCAATCTTTCTACCCATTACTTCCACTTTACCACAGGAAAAAACAGTCCAGGACCAGACTGGAAAGGATGAGAAGATCCAGGAATACAGTGGCTGAGTACTGGGTATTTCCTCCCCTACTTTTTATATATGGTCCAAATTAATTTGCAAATAATTTTTCTGCATCCCACTGAAGCTTTTAGGCTTCTGTCTGAGAGGACAATCAAGTATGACAAGTTCTGGCCTAAAGGAAACTTCTTTTCCCAAACGTTCGGGCTGTTTGAAACTTTTCTTACAACAGATCATAAAATTAAAGCTTTTAAATACAATGCTGAAGAATGTAAAAAGGGAAGCCATGGAAGGCAGTTCTGACAAGAAGTGCTTATAGATTCAGTCTGTTATTCCATCCTTAGCACCCACATGTCATTAAGACAGATCAGTAAACTTTTAGAAGAGACTTTAGAATAGAATAGACTGTTTCAGTTGACCTACAGCAGCCATCAAGTCCAACTGCCTGACCACTTCAGGGCTGACAGAAGTTAAACCACATTAATAAAGGCATTGTCCAAATGCCAAACACTAACAGAGAGAGATCAGCACCTCCCTCTCCACCTCCCTCCTCAGGAAGCTGTAGGGAGCAATGAGTTTGCCTCTCAGCCTCCTTTCCTCCAAACTAGACAAGCCCAAAGCCCTCAGCATTCCAAGACCGTGATGCAAAGTTAATATATCCTCTACCACTCCATCCAGATGTTCACAGAAACATGAATTCTGAGGCAAAACTTAACTCTTAGAAGAACAGCACAAGTACTCACAGGTATTCTCAAGGCCCCAAGGAAGCTGATTGCTGATGTCCCATGTCTTCCTTCCCCACTGACCACAGTGCTGGAGTTCAGGGACACGCTGCAGTTTTCACTGTCAGTAAGTAAGTGCTGCATCTCTGGATCCTGCTGTTTCCCCCAGCAACCACACGAGAGAGAAAAGAACAAAGAATCAGAATATGTGTACAAAGAAATCAAGTAATTCCAAAATAATTTTAAAAAACAAGTATATATTTTATCACTGAAAGTTACAGCTTTTAAAAATACCTTGACTTCAATATGCAGAGTAGATACAAAGAGAGTATATACAGAATATCAGGTGAAATAATTCTAGTTGTTTATGTTTGAGTGCATACACTCTATTATGGAATCATGTTTCTCTTCTACTGTGGAACAATTTCACATATTAGAGTACATTTGGTGGAATAAAACAGTTTCCAGGTGTCCCTTACCCCACTACATAAATGTGGTCTAATAAAAGCTGACAATCTACTGAATACTACAACACATTTCCATATAAAGCATGTATTATCTTCTTTCTGTGCAAATATTAAGCCCATTTTTCAGACTCTGCAACACCGTCTTATTCACTGATTTAAATACAAGCCATCTTTCCAATTGAATTATGGAAATTGGGTGTTTTATGTTAAGAAATCACTTATTTTTTCACCTCTGTTTCATTTGAGCATTGCAATTCCCAAATTATAAAAGCCTGGAATGTACCAGCGTTACCTAAGTTGTGAATTCTGAGCCCTTTTTTAGCACTAGAAAGAATTTTACCCCAAGAATTCCACTGGCTGCTAAGAATACTTGTGGAGCAAGTTACCACTCAACAAGAACAAGCCATCCCACTGTAGCCATGAGGGTATATGTTATTTTTATCCATCCACCACACTGAAACAAACTCAGAATAGAACTGGAAATTTACATCTTACAGCTGTACACAGGAAAAAGAAATTTCAGGTATAAATAGCCCCCAGTACCTCTTTTCCAACTCAGAAAAAGGATGGGATGTAGCTATCCTCACTTTCACCTGCTCACTGAGAAGCTTTACCTGGCTGTGCACTTTTCCTAGCTATGTGTTCTACATACTGTCTTCTTCCTCCTAATTCTTCAGTGTTTGAATAAAGCCTCAGCAAAGAATTAAGCCTCAAATATATCTCTGACTGTTGTTTAGTAAGGAAAAAACAACAGGCTATTCGATTTCCAGTATTTATTACAAAGATTAAAACTTTCTGGTTAACATTTGGCAAGTTGATGGAGGAATAAAGGAGAAAAAAAAAAGTTGGAAAAATTCAATTCTGCTATTTTACACTCTGTGTTTCTACATAAGTTCTGTTTTTAAAGAACATAATTTAGGAGAAGGCACTAAGGAACCATCTGCACACCTGAGCCCAGACACTTAGCATAATTTTAGAAGCCACCATGCAGCATTCAAAATTCTCTACATGATTTGTAGATAGGATACAGGATATACCCTGTACCCTGATGAAGTATTAAGTGGAAGACAGCAAAAACATCTAGGGAGTTTTGACATGGCACTGTAAACTGTTCATGGCACGAGTCACTCCATCATCATCATCATCATCATCAGTATTTATCTTCTGAATTACTGGAGCAACTTCAAAACTTGAACTATTTTAAATGTAGTAATTTAGCAACTGAATTTTGGATTCAGCAATTCAAACCATCAGCTATTAACACTTAAAAAACACGAGGGAGACAGAGAGAGAGAGAGAGAGAGAGAGAGAGAGAGTGTGGAGAAAAAGAAGGGCTTAAGCATTGAAGCTCCCCCTGGATTCACTGGAAGACACTTCCAGGTAAGTATCTAAATGGACAATCTGCACAGCAAACTTAGCCAGCGTTGTCTGAGGCAATGCTGCTCATTTCTCAGACAAGTAGCTCTACGTCTATTTTGAAAGAGTGGGTTAAATATTGAAGTAGAAGTGACTAAAGTCCAAAAAAACTTATTTAACTCATGCTGGAAACTTCTGTCGACAATATGGGATTTTTATGCTGCAAATAACTAAATGATAAATAAAACCAGCAGTTTGTGCTTGGCAGAGTTAACATTGTACAGCCTTGCCAGCTTGTCATAGAGCATGATTAGGCATATGGCACACTTTTGATCTCTGGGGAAGGATTCATTATCCCTCAATTTTGTGTAATTTTTAAGAGGCCAACCTAACATAAGCAGCAATGAATGCACAGAGGTATTCAGGTCACGCAGCCAAAAACACATTCTGCTTTCAATCACTGCAGATCCTGAGTATTTGCTTTCTTTTTACAGTAATTGCAGAGGTCAATAAAAACCCAGTAAAAGCTGCCATTCTAGTGTGCTTGGAGACCAACTCATAAATGCAAAACATCTGCTGTTTGTACAGGCTCAAAAGCTGACTGTGAGAATCAGCTCCACACAACTGCAACACAACCGCTGTGAAAAGGAAAGATGTTCAGCTCTGCTTCTGACAGGAAAAAGATGTTCTTCTGTCACTGGCAGAAAATCAGGAAGTCCCAAAGAGTGACAAACAAGGATTTTTAATTCTTTTATTCATTTCTTTTTAAACCTCGTTAAGACTCCGCATCACAAGCGTATAACCCAGCTGGCAGCGTGGAGAGAGGATGGGGGGAGAATACTGCCAAGGCTGCCAGCAAGTGGGAATTTGCAGAAGAAATTCTCCCCTGTGAGAGTGGTGAGGCACTAGAAGAGGTTGCTCAGAGAAGCTGTGGTTGCTCCATCCTTGGAAGTGTCCAAGGCCAGGCTGGAAGGGGCTCTGAGCAACCTGGTCTAGTGGAAGGTGTCCCTGCCTGTGGCAGGGGGTTGGAATGAGATGATCTTTAAGGTCCCTTCCAACACAAACCATTCTCAACCATGATTCTAAGTCATGATGACAGAGCTAAAATATAGTCACCTGCTATATTCTTATATCTCTCCCCTTATCTTCCAGCTGGTTGGGAAATAATCCTGACAAATGGTTTCTGGGCTGGAGACTGTTCTTAAGCAGCTGGAAACGAAAATGAAGAACTCAGTACAGAGGGAGTTGAAGCTGGGCTGATCAAAATGATGAGTGAAGTGTTGCCTCAGCAAAAATTTTAAAACCTTTTTACCAGCACTGATTATTGTACCCTGTGAATACTCATTACCATTCTATGAATAGCAAAGGATGAATGGAACAGGAAGTTTCTATTTTCCTGGAAAAGTCTGAAAGAAGTTGGGGGGAAAAAGAAAAAGTTATCCTCTCAGGATACAATGTGCCAAGTGTACTGAATACAAATACAAAATTTCGAATGGAAATTTTCAGTTAATGTCCACCGCAAGATAAAATGTCTTTTTGCTCATCAACGGTCAAGTCCAAAATTCAGTGTCTGCTGAGAATTACCAGCACTTAAGGTTGCAAGTTTTAAGCAAGATTTTTCTGAATAATTGCTCATTTTCAGAAATATCCATCTCCATGTAGAATCTTGGAAGTACATAAAGCTGTTGCATTCAAAAGGGAAGGAAGTGAGACTGCAAGGACGGGACAAACACGATACATGTAAGTTCAAATATTTCAAGTGGGCTATCTCCGAAATATTTTTCAGTGCACTGCTGGAATTGTGTCAAGATTACAAGAAAAGACCAACTGAGTGAGCATGCCATCTCATTCAGCTCTGTCAGCAGCATTTATGCCAGGAAATGAGCAGTATTTATGTCAGGTAATGCTTAATTCCCTCGTCTGAAATTACATTTGTGTATGAAGATGGAAGGAGATTTCAGCATCATAAAAGGAGGAGCAATCTTCACCAACAGTAAATCTACTGTAAATGTTCCACATGAGCCTTAGGAAGCCTTCTATACTATTTTACAACAGTATGTTGTATTTTACCTGAAGTTTGCCATTTTCCTTAGCATTTAAGGTCGGCATCTGGATTCTGTACCGAGATGTACCATTCAGGAAGGTTTTAGAACTCTGAAAAACAAAACAGAACAACTCCATACCTCTGTTGCTTGCTTTTTGAAAGATGACATTAGTGTCAATCATTTCTCTGCAACAAGTTTGTGTGCATTGTAACATAAGCATAACCCCAAACGGAACATCTTTGATTTAATGACTGTGCATTTTGAGTTCTCAAAGTTCTTAAGCAACGTACACAACCTATGGCAACGTACATAAAATGCAATCACAAATTTATCTGGAGGCTAATTTCATGCTGGTTTTAGACAGAAGCAGCACACTGGATTCAGAGCACAGTCATGCCATTCTTAACACCTTTGGCTGCTTTTTTCTCCACTGAACTTACTGACATTACAAACAGTTTTTTCTCATAGGCAGATGATCCCAGCAGCAACCACAGGAGTTGATTTGTTTCAGGAAAACCTTGGTTCTTCACTTTCCTATCCCTTTAAGATTAAAGTTTATCCCTACAGATTATATTCTGCAGCATTATATTCTTTTAACCCAGAAATGGACTTGTGGACAGGAGTGTTAATGAAGAGCCTGAGCAGCTCCAGCACATCCAGCAGAAAAATCAAGGCAATAAAGCTACATTTTAGGTACTAGATGGCCCTGCTTTTTATACTTATTTATCAAAAAGTGCATTAGTGTAACAGTTCACAACAAAATTGCACTCCATGGAAAACAATTCTGTGATCTTTGGTCAAAAAAGGTTTACCAGGGACATTAAGGTTTGTCTGCTCAATTAAATACACAGCTTTAAAGTAGATTTGCAGCCAGGCATGGACAACCTATTGCTAAGACCAAAAGAAGCACTGTGCAGTCCTCAGGTGTGAGATGATTTTTTAAGTGTCTAATCACACACTTGATGCCACATTAAAAAAAACCCAACCAAAAAACCCAAAATAAAACAATAAAAACCACCACAAACTCTGCCCCAAATAACGCACCCCAACCCCTTGAGCTCACCATCACGAATGAAAAAAGAATGCAGATCCTCCCCAAACATTCTAATTCCAAATTAACCACTGGGTTATTCTTCCCCAACAAAAATACAAGGATATGTAATGCAGTACTCCTCAGGCAAACTGCCATTCATCACTCAAATCCTTCTAAGAAGGCAAAAAACTTTTGAGGATAAACTGAAGTATTTCTGCTGCTCAATACAGAGCTGAGGCAGCAGCAGTCTTGGGCACAAATTCCTCAAAATAAATCAACAACACTCAAGCCCCTAAGGGTCTGATAAAACAGATTTTTAAATTTTATCTTACAGAAAAATCTGGCTCTTGTCAAAAATGTGATCTACAATGATCCACAGGGAAGAAAACCCATTACCTAGAGAGAAGTCATCTACATCTTTAATCAGCAGCTCAGCACAGGAAAAATGAATGGCTTTTTCATTTGACTGTCAAAAAGTAAGATTTATTGTGGAAAGGAGAAAACATCTGGGGAAAAGGACTAGACTGAGAGGCTGCACATTTAATACTTGGACTTATTTCTCCTTTTCAGAAGATAAAAGTTGCAGCACGGTAATTCTTAAGTGCACAAGCACTTTGCAACAGGAGTTTAAGAGAGCTAAGTTTCCTGGGAATGCAAAGTCAAGAAAAAGGAAGTCCCTAGAGCATTAAGACAGGTCTGAATGAACACTATGTAACTATGGGGGAAAAAAAAACTCCAGGGAGAAAATGAGAAGCAATAAAACCAGTTCTAAATCACCACATTACCCAAATGCTGTTAAACCTCCTCTTTAACTTTCATGATGGAAGTGCACCAATGCTGAATAAATCACACTGGCTTCTCACTTTCATTTGTCACAGCTACAGCCATTCAGAAAGTCAAAGATTAAGGCTCCAGTGTGGGGATTTAAAAGCCCTTCATTGCACTCAAGTGTTTACTTGGAAACAAAATTTCAGATTGATAAATCAGAGCCAAGATGAATACAAGCAAATGAAGCACAGCCCAGGAAACCAGTGGATAAAGAATAAGAACCACACATTCAGGGCTCTGTGCCTGCCTTGCCTTCTGTGATTTTGGACAACTCAATGAAATCAGATTACTCACCACTACAAACTCGGTAGAAATACTGGGCTCACGATCATGCTGCAAATAAACAGTAGACCAAATTCATCCAGGATAGTGATATCACACAGAGAGGAACCTGACCTCTGGATCTTAATATAAATCTACACTAAAGTCCTTCCCTCAAGCTCAGCATTTATTTTAGTGGTGCTTAAATTTAACTGGCCTCATTTTTCCACAATGAGGTTTGGTTTTTAGCACCAGCCAGCAGAGCTGCCTGCACCTAACCAAGGCATCTGTCCAAAATTACCTACTGCAGCCTGATGAGAACAAGTGTGAATGTTTCTTTAGTGTCTCAAAAGAAAAAAAGAAAAAAAAGATTTCTGACCATTTGCAAAAACACAAACGTTGTTCAGGTTGACACTGAAATGACCGAGCAAAAAAAGGTCAGCAAGCATTTTATGCCTGACAAATTCCAACCCCTGTACAACACAGCTGAAATATTCTGTTCCCAGTATTAACACAGTCTTTTACTACACGAACCTTCCTTCAATTAGCAATCAGTTTTCTTTACAGTCAGACACTGTCATTAGCACACCTGCATTTGGAGGAGATTGTGAACTTCTCCTCTGACCTTATTAATTCCCCTAATTTCTAAATCCACCCTCCTGCAGTGAACAGAAGCTGTGAGCTTAAATCCATTCACTAAGGATGTGGAATCCTTGCAAGACCACACAGGTCTGAAGAGAAGTATTTGAGCAGTTCAAATAGGATACAGTTTCCCAAGACAGCGGTGAATCTTAATCTGAAAAGAGTTCAAGGCAGGTGGGGAAGTATTTTTATAAACCTCCCACAAGATTTCCAGATGTGAAACGGGAACAGGGAAGGAAGAAGTGATGCCTTTAGCTCTGGAGGGCAAGGTTTCCAGGAAAACTGAAGGTCAAATGTATCCCATGCAACAAGACTGTTCCTGGAGCAGGGATCCTGCTGGTGCCCGAAAGAAGATGAGGCCAAATGCTAGTCCTTTTCTGGGACTGAGGGAAAAGGTGGTGAATAGAAGGGGGGAAAAGCTCCTAAAATGCTAATTTTTTGTTAGAAATATCACAGTAAACAGATATTCAATGTCAAAATTTTCCATACCAGCTCCTTGAGACATATGAGCAATATATTGTGCAGAGCTCTTTAGTTGTGCTTTCCAGCCAAAGTGTATTTGAAACAAATGACAAACATTTACTTCCATGAGGCTTAACAGCAAATTCTGTAAACATGAGGCTCTAGGTGCTCCTGAACTCCATAAAAGCTAAGGAAAAAAAAAAAGACACTCCTAACAGGAGGCAATGAGAGTCACTTAAAATACTCTCATACTTGACAGAAGTTACCTTTGAGAAATGAAAGAGAATTAAATGAAAAATAGAGAACGTACTGTGATCCCACCTTATCTCACAGTAACAAACTAAGAACAGGAGTTCCCCAGACCACTGAAAGTATTCAGAAGATTTATCAGGAGTACTTCATATGAGGAGGAGAAACCATTATCTGGTAAAGAAGAGATAACAGACTAAAAACATTACCTTCAGTTACTATTCAAGAGCATTTAAAATGTAAAAAAAAAAAAAATCTATCTGAAAATACTGGAGGGGAGTGGTAAGAAAACAGCAATCATCCCTGTACAACCTACTTGTGAGACTTGCAAATAAAAGCTATAGTTCACATGTACAGATAATTTCCATCTGGGATTCCCTTGGGACCTTCCCTCTGACATTTCCCCCAACAGCCCTGATTTGCTCTCAAACCTGGGAAACCCTATGACCTTCTCTGCCAATCATCCCTACTATTCTTCCAAAGAAACAGGTGAAAACATGGCAGACCAGATTGCCCACAGGTTCCTGGAAGCCAAAGGAAAAGAAGGCTGGGGCAAGAGCTGCTCTAGGTTGTGGTTACAGTAGAGACAAACACATACCAGAGCCTTAGGGAACACGAAACAAGATGAACCTCTAAATACACTCCTAAACAAAACTTGGCTATGAATGATATTCTGTTATGAGAAGTTATGCACAGCTGGTCTTCCCAATGCTCTCTTTTCTGGTCCCTTTCCTTGCTTTTTATTTTTCTCTCATTCTATTTCGACTGCCTCCCCCTTCTTGGGTCACAGCTACGTGAGGCAAGAAAGGAAACAATCATCTTCTCATTTTAATTAAATATTTCCAAGGCACATCTTTTTGCCATTGACACGACTTCCTAGAATACTTAATTTTGAGCACATAAACATCCTGTGAACTTTTGTTTCAAAAGCACTGAGCAAATATCTTGGTAACAGAGCTGAACCACTTCCAACCTACTTCTAGTGTTTGAACCATCTTATAGTAGGCACTTGGAAGAGAAAGCTTTCCTTTTGGAAACAATTTAAATAGTTATGAGTTTTGCTGCCCCAATGGCACACAAAAACATACATACGACGTTCAGCAACCCAAAAAAAGCTTAAGACATTTGCACATACACATTTCAATCCTGCTTCAACAACGTCTTAAGAGGTCAGTCTCTGATGTGGACTTTCAAACCACCGTGTCAGGAGAGTCACATCTTCCCTTGTGATACAGCAACGTGTGTTACACAACTTGTGTGTGACAGTGTATTTACAACCTAGTGAAGTTCACAATCTTGACAAAATTTAAGCCCCTGAAGTATAAGCTCTTATACACTAAATAGCAAGATCCCCATGATGCCAGTGAAGCACGGGATCAAGGCATTCTAAAAAACTCCCAAACACCTACGTATAAACAGCATCACCATCCTTGAGGATTTCAAATTTTAGCAGGCCAGCCCTAAGCAATTTGATCCTATGTCAAATTTAGACCTGCTGTGAGCACAGGATGGAACCACAGAATCCCAGAATGGTCTGGGTTGGAAGGGAACAAAGATCATCCAGTTCCAAACCCCTACCATGGGCAGGGACACCTTCCACTATCCCAGGTTGCTCAGAGGTCCATCCAACTTGGCCTTGAACACTTTCAGGGATGGGGCATCCACAACTTCTCTGGGCAACCTGTGCCAGGGTCTCACAACCCTCACAGGGAAGAATTTCTTCCCAATATCTAATCTAAATCTACTCTTCCAGTTTAAAACCATTCCTCCTTGTTCTGTTACCACATGCCCTTGTAAATATTCTCTCTTCCATCCTTCTTGTAGGCTTCTACAATGTTCAGAGGTCCTGATTCAATCTCAATTATTCTGGGATGCCACAAAAACTAAAGCATCCATCTGTCATATGATTCATACAACTTAGCACAGATCTTTTTCCCTCTCCTTTTCACATTTCTTCATTAATTTGAGTTTTAGACAAATAAATGTCACATTATATCACGGCTAAACTCACTGTCACAAACTGACTGACTGCTCCAATCTCTTCAATTCAGCTTTATATCCATCCCTTGCTTTTCCCTACCCATGTGCTCCTACTGTCCCTTCCTCTATCCAAGGGAACATCCCACCACCCATCCCAAGCCCACAGACACATGCTTCCTTGACCCTGTGTCAGCAGAAGGGCTGTTTGCTCTTTCTAAAAAGCCTCATACAGGGTTCCCAGTGAGACCCTTCCCAGGATACAGCTGGCAGCAAACTCACTATGCCATACCTAAGCAAGGGAGGCAACAGCAGGAGATGGAACAAAATGCCATGCAGATGCCCAGGAAGACCGGAGGAAAGTAAGAAAACTCAAGGAAAAAAAAAAGAAATGAACAGTTTTTCCTGTTTTACTGTTGTAAGATCCTCTATTCCAAAATTTTATTTAAAACAAATTAATTCACCTCTTGATTCACTTGCTTTGAGAGAAAATGAGGTTCTGGTTTATCAGTGAAGCACAGACAAATCATTATAACAGCCTGGCTCAACAGGGCCACACGGACTGATTTCCAGAACTGTCCTAATAAATGTGTATTAGGAAGCAAAAATCAATACAGAAAAAGCATTCACTTACACTGGATGGTGTGCAGGAGCAACTTACATCCTTAGGATCTGAAATACAACACCACATATAGTTAACAGTGAAAAGAAGCCTCTTAAAACACTTTCAAACAGTGTTATTTACTGACAACAAACCAACAGTACAAATAACAAGGGCTATTTTGGCAGTCCTGCTCTTTACAGAATTCTAGTTACCTCTGCAGAACTCTCTTTACTTGTTGAGATAGGACAGTTATAGTAAAATAAGCATTCATATCTCTTGAGTCTTCATAGGGACAACATGGGGCATTCTTCTTTAACTTCTAATTTAAAGTTCACAACCTGCTCTACCAGCTGACTTCTGTATTTCACAGCACAGAAGATGGATGGCATGGGTTGAATGGTAGCACAGAACATACACTGCAGCCAGGTGGGACGTTCTGCTAAGATACACTTGAACAACTTATCAGGACTGGGAACTAATAACAGGGTGGTGGACTCAATTCTGAAGTGTGCTGGAGTCATTCTGGGCAACAGAGCTGGGGAAGGGTCTGGAGAATAAGCCATGAGGAGCAGCTGAGGGAGGTGGGGGAGCTCAGCCTGGAGAAAAGGAGGCTCAGGGGGGACCCTCTTGCTCTTTGCAACTTCCTGACAGGAGGGTGGAACCAGAGAGGGGGTCAGGTTCTGCTCCCGGGGAACAAGGGACAGGATGAGAGGAAATGGCCTCAAGCTGTGCCAGGGGAGGGTCAGGTTGGACATCAGGGAGAATTTCTTCATGGAAAGGGTTGTCAGGCATCAGAAGGGGCTGCCCATGGAGGCGGTGGAGTCCCCATCCCTGGAGGTATTCAAGGAACAACTGGACATGCCACTCAGTGCTCCGGTCCGGCTGACAAGGTGGTGATTGATCAAAAGCTGGACTTGATCTTAGTGGTCTTTTCCAACCTAAATTACTCTTAAGCAGCTGGTGTTCCTCACCCATAACGAGCTCCCCCATGGTTCTGTCCCTCTGAAGCACTCACGTTCAATGAGAAACAGGAAGCAAACAATCCCCATCACAGCAACGATGACTCCGGGCACCACGAAGGAGAGACCCCAGCACGTGGACACCCAGTAAGCAGCAATTAAGGATCCCAAGATATTTCCCACTGAAGTGTGTGAATTCCAGATTCCCATGATCAAACCTCTCCTGCATTAAAAAAACCCCAACAAAATCAAATAACAACCCACAAACTTTTCTTATTACAAGCATTACTGGATTGAGAGAAGTGTTATCAAAAATAGTTGTTCATCTGTGCTGTTACTGAAATATTTTAATATTTGCAATCTTATGGTTCTTTAACTGATCGTTTCTTTATGCTACAGTCTCCATCTGGCAATTTCAAGGCACCTAAATATTAATAAAAGTGTTGTAAAATACTTCTCTGCGCATCACAGAACTCATCCTGTATTTAATGCCATTTAAAGACACCATTAGGGCTTGCATGTTTCTAGATAGAGCTTTTTGATTAAAACAAGTATGCAGATGTTGTGTAGCATGTGGACACGAAGTCTGACGCTTTTGGGAATGAAAATCCTCCTGCAAACACATTGCCCTGATAATCTGATGCTTTCAGGACACGGCAGACTTATCATGCAGAAGAAAACAACCTGTACAGGATATGCGGAGCAAATTCAGTATTTTCTGGTCACATTCTGGACTTGTTGGGCACTAGCAGAAGATGACACTTGTGCAAGCTTGGCTAACACACACACATGAGACTGCTGTCTGCCTGGAAATCCCAGATTAGCTCCAGCACAGCTAATGTAAACCACAAAAATCCTACTGAAGTCATGACAGCAGGGTTTGTTTTTTTTTTCCCCTTCCTTGTTCTTCCAGGGGGAAAAACTGCCTTGTCCTCAGCAGTTTATGTGGAGCAACCTAACTTGAACAAGGCCCAGTCTTTTCCTTGGGCTAAAGATCTAACAGGTCTGTCCACATTTTCATGAAATTTGTGGAAAAATGAGAACAAGAACCAAAACACTGACATTCAAGCAAGAGCCCAACCCACCCGTCCACTCTGTGGCCTCCTAAAAGAAAAGGCTGTTGCTTTTGTGCAAAGCAAAGCCTGAATAAATGTATTTATTTTGCAGACTCATCGATTTTGTTCAGTACTGTATGACAGTTATTCTCTGCATTTTGTAACATTCACCTAAAAGGCTGCAGGGACTACAGAAAACCACCTGAACCTACATTTTCACAACTATGCTGTGATTTTATATAGAAAGCATATATTTAACTGTTGTATATCCTTCTCTGGAACTGACAGACCATAATGCTCTTTTATGGTATTTATCTACAAAGGATGGTACTACAGTAGCATTATTATGTGCTACATCCACCAACCATTATCAGAGCCAGTGGATTTACCATGCAGCTCTTGTAAAATTTATGGAAAACTACTGTATGGTGGTATGACAAAATAAATTACAATTGACCTCTGTGCAGGATTAAGACAAAAAACCCAAATAGATGATTTAAAGAAAAGTGACAAAAAGAAAAGTTAAATCAGCTGCCGTACGTATTTTCCTTTTTAAATTGAATTTTTAAGTTTATGTAAGTGTGTCAGAAAAAAGGATATTAGACAGATACTTTTCACAGTTACACCCTGACAACTGTTTTGAAACACAAATGAAAACATGGGAAATTCCACATTAAAATGGCATAATAACAGCCTGTACTAAAGGTAGTTTTAGACTGTTAATATTTGCAAGGATTATTCTAATTCAATTCTGAAATATTTCATCTGAAAAACTAAGTGTCAGACTAAAGAGCTACCAGAGAACATTGGTTTGACATGAGGGAGAACATTTCAAACCCATACACAAACTGATTAGTGTAACAAAGGAAGCTCCTCTCAAAGTTCTACTTAACTGCTTTTTCATCCCCCAAAAACACAGAAGCAGAAAAAGATATTTAAATTGGCTGTATTACAGCCCAGAATGTATTGATCTGTACTTCCAAAAGTCTGGGTAACATATGATTTACCTTCCTTTTCCAAACCAGTTGCCAATACACGTAACGACACTCGGCCAGCCAGTAGTTTGCACCAAACCATTTGCTATCTGAAAGTATATAAAAATTATAATAAATAAACATACCCTATAATAAGTCAGGCTCCTACACAATCCCTGCCGAGTGCTGCAGTGGGAAAAGGAAGCCCTCACAAATGCTCTGAATTTAGAAATTTAGCGGGGAGGTTTGAAAGTGATATTTTTTTCCCCGAGAATAATCAAGTTCCAATGTTTCGCAGAGATTCTTCCCTGTACCTACATCCCCACAATTATTTTATGATTTAAATCACAGACCGTTGTCATTCACTCACAATGCTCACCAAAACTCGCATTGCACTGAGAAGTGAATTCTCCACACTCAAATAGCAACACAGAAAGCTTCACAGAATATTCTGAGTTGGAAGGGACCCACAAGGATCACTGAGTCCACCTCTAATGCTTATCTCAATCTGAGCATATGGCAAAGTGTGTTTGCAATCAAAGTGGAAAAAAAAGAAAGCTTTAGGGGAGACTGGCTAACTTTGAACATTCACTTTAAAATGCTTAACAGACACCTGTAAATAAACTGAGAGGAGGAATTTAGCTTACTATTTCAGGCTGAAGTAGGAACTAGTTCAGCCTCCACATTGCAAAGATTATAACTTTAACTACCTCTAACCCTACTCTAGAATTACTCTCTCTAGAATTACACCTTAATGCAAAGGTCACAGTACAGTAACTGTACAGTGGGCATTTGAACATGCAACAAAATCATCTCACTCTACCCCACAAAAAACAAGCAGGCTGGTGGTGCCAGACCACCCTTGGTATTCCAGGACTCACCGACCACACCCCACAGGGCAGCACTGCTAGAGACAGTCAGCTTAACCCTAAAGGAGCCAGCTCGTGCCCTGGAAACCACCTGATCCAAGAGGGCTGGGGCAGGGACAGGGTTAAACAGATTAATTGGTGACATGGTTACACAAGCTTGCTGTGCCCAAGTTAGTACCTGTGCATGCCATGCTGCTCAGTGCCATGCAAAGGTGCCAGAGGAGAGAATCCTACTGCAATAACACCCAGGAAGCAGCAGTGCCAAGGTGCAGACCTGCCCAAAACAGCTCAAGTGCTGACCATGTCCTGCTCCTGACCTAAAGTCCATTTCAGGTCAACAGCAAATATTCTTGTGACATCTGATTAGTGCTCTGAAAAAATCTCACACGATGAATCTCATTACATAAGCCACACCAGTGTGGGAGACTGTTAATCATTAGCACTATAAATGTAATTTTCCCGCAGAGAAGGCCAGGATGAGTCACTCAGGTCTTGGCAGACTGACAAAAGTAAATAGGCTTGTTTTAAAACTCGCCCACATTTAAGCTTGCAAAGATTTGATCGTCGATTTGACACAGGGTGAAACACACTAATTTGTTTTCAGAGATTTCTTTCACTAGAAAAAACATTTTTCAAAAATAAAACCTGGGGCTATCCACTCTGTCAGTTCTGCCTGTCATCACTGACAGTGTGTTCCAACATCTACACCCTCCCATCCAACCACTAATCACTTGTGTGATTACAACACTGAACAGCACCACAGAAACTCTGGAGTGTCTAAATAACATCGTGCCTACCTGGGCCATGATGTAAAACCACAGATTGTGGACGTTATAGAAATAACCCAATCCAAACATGGCAGTGAAGAGCCCACTGGCGAGCATCCCACCCGTCAGATAGTACCGGATCGGCAGCCGCTCTCCTATCAGTCCACTTGGAATGGGGAAGGAAATAAAGAGAAAGGCCACAATTAAAAATGAGATCATACCCCCAGCCCTCACAAACAAAGAATATTTTATGTTGTTTAATTCTGACTGAGGAGAAACTTTACTGGTAGCTGCTGTTGGCCTTCACAGCAGCAAAGGAGCAATTTTTAGCACTTGACAGGGGAAAAACCCCAATAAACATTTCATGTTCATTAATTGCTAAGTTTGACACCTGCACAACCATCTTTCAGGCAGATACTCAGTTAGAGCACATTTACTTACAGAGTCATTTTCCAAATGACAGGTAAGGTGGGACATGTCTCCAGCCTTTTAAAGTGAGACTTGTCTCCCTTGCTAATAATTCTAGTCATGAGGGTTCTGGTTTTAATAAAAAGAAACATCTCCAAACAGCAGCTAATATTGCACACTGTAAGATGGTTTTGGTATTATTTTTAGGAGGTGTCTGCTTCCATCCTCTCACTCTAGAGAAAGCCAGGACAACCAGTTTAGTTTACAAGTTGGAGACTGATCGAGGACATACATTCCAGTGTATATTCCTTTGTGTTCCACATGAAGCAAAGACAGGCCAAGTTGGAAAGCATTCCTGCACAAGGCAGTCATGATGGATGCAGGTAAGAAGCAGCTTTCTATAGATCAACAGATATGATACCATTGGGACTTGGGATGATGTGGGTTTTGTTCCCCCCTCAGCAATCAGTTTCTCACTCTCTTCACCAGAAACTTTTCACATAAGGAATCACAATATCTCAGAAGTTGTGCAGCCTCATAAATTAACAGTCAGCAATAAAGCAGGTTTCCAAGAGAGTGTATTTACCTTAAATACATTCCAACTGCATATGCACACAAAAACGAGTAATCCAGCGCTCCCAGTAACTGTTTGTAGTTGCTCTTATCTAAGAATAATTTTCAAAACAAATTATCAGTTTAAATGTACTAATTAATTCCCAACCATTTTTACACATAAGAAGAAAACTGTTAGTGAACGTGCACTGGCATTTAACTTTCAATAGGCACTTTCACACTTAAGCACACATTTTGCAAAACGTTTTATTTAATGAAAAAATAAAAATAAATGGCTGTAACATATAACAAAAATATTGGTAGGCTCGTGCTTAACTCTACCTTATTCAAAACAGCATTTTGGAAGAGAAGAAACACCAGCTATTAATAAGGTGCCCTTGTATGTCCTTCGACAAAAGAAGATCCCAACTGTGACTTGATTAAAAGTGGGAAGATGAGTTGCAAATGTGTGAGATCCTAACAGTCAAAATGGCTAAAGAAATTCCATCATCACAGAGGTTTTCAAAGAATCAGTTTAATATGCCTTTTTTTTTAATTGTTAAAGCCTTTTGCATTTCATTTTCCAACTATTCACAGGGCACAGAGTTTTGCTTAAAAAACCCCCAACAAACAGGGTTCTGCTCTGTACAGCAAACAAGCATAATCACACCAAAATGGGACTTGCAGACAGGATGGAGGGAGCAGGAGGGCCTCCACCCAGATGGAAATGCCAAGTCTACTCTCAGGAGACCTGAGCTCATACCAAGAAAGACAGTTTGTGTATTTATTTGCAAGGAGCCACAATTGCCATGAAGTCACAGATACTGAAGCATTCCTTCTTTCAGTGTCAGTCCCAGCTTTCCCAGCTGTACTGCCTGAAAAAAAACAGCCAAAAACCCAAGCCTAGAGTGCCACTCCAAAGGGGCAGCTTGGCAGTAACCCATGTGTTCATGAAAAAGGAGGACACTGGAGCTCAGAAGTCTCCACGAGCAAAGCCAACCAGTGTTTCAGACACGCAAACTCAGCCTCCCCTCGGTCCAGGGACAAGAAACACCAACCAAGTTTAACTACATCCCATCCAGTGGGACTAAATCATTTCAGCAGACCTTGCAACAGGCAGTTAATATACTGGATTTTGTCCACAGAAAACCCAGAGCTCAGATCTTTAATTATCTTTGAACAGAGTAGCACTTTCTTTTTTTTTTAATTGCTAATTAAGGACTAATTAGAATGGATGGCTACACTGACTGAGGTGCACTGGCACACTGACAGAATGGACTATTCTACTTCACTGATGTTCCTGGTAGTAATAAAAGCATCAAGGAATGGTTCAAAGTTTCCCTGAAATTCAAATACAATTAAATTCAAATGTAATTGTTCAGCAGACAAATATTAGTTTTCTGTTTAAGTGAAAGGCCACGTCCATAAACTATTCAGTAAATTGTCAAGTCTATTCTGCAATGAAGTCTCCTCTTTTTCTTCATTAAAACGGAGAGAAAGATATTTCTTCCAGCAGATAAGGACTCTGAAAAGCTCTGATTTCGATAAACACCAAGTCAATTAATTTAAAGGGTTGCTGGACCTTGAATTAAATGAGTAGAAAATTATAATGATTTATTTTTTCACCCTTTTTTCTTAATAGACACGCTAAAGACAAATCCCATTTTCTGACTGAAAACTGCTCTACTGACACCATCTCGTAGCTGTAACAAGTAAAATAATGTCACCTGTTCAAGTGACTTTGAGCAGGAGAGACATCATAAGGTAGGTCACAACTCAACTTTCTTTGGAGAAACCAATTAGAACGTGGAAAACAAAACACCCCTTCCATGCACATCTCCCCAGTACCTCCATATGTGAAGAAATAGCAAGAAGCAAATAACCTAATTATGAATATGAGCTCATTATTGGGAAAAACAGAAAACCAAAAAAAAAAAAACCCCAAACCCTTACCAAATGGCTCCCATCCACACTGAGAGGTGTTAAATGGCTTTTTGAGAGGCTGAATCTGGGCAGCATATTCTTTGTAGGAGTCAAGTTCAACCTCATGTGAAGCAGCACAATGCTTATGCAGCTCTCCCTGGAATGGAAAGGACATTTGAAAATGGAAAAAAAACTCACTTGTGAGCTGGGGACTGTTAATTCCCATACAACAACAAACTTAACAAACCCAGACCGACGTGAACCTGTGTCAAACCCACCAAAATCAGGAACACTGTTAGCCATTATTGATTGCTTGGCATTTTGATGAGTGAATCCACCACTACATGAAATAGTTAATCACATGGTTAGAAAAAACATTCTATAGTGAACTGGTGTTTCTGATAGTGAACAGCTCTGAAATTCTGCAGTAAAATCAGGTACTTTGCCCACTGTTACTCATCACTTATACACAAGACAGCACTGGCAGATTTGATTTGAGTTTGGCAAGTTTTACAGGCTGAACATTAAACTAACAAACCTTGAATTATGGAATATTTTGCCACCAGCTTTACCAGAAACAGAGTCCCAAGTGTACAGACAACTATGATGTTCAACAGTACTTGGAACACTCTTGTAAATGCCAAGGCAATATTATCATGCTCAACTCATCAGTTATGAGCAACTTTTTTCAAAAATATCACTGCAAACCTCTCAAATACCTATAATTAGATTAAGACACATGAATTAAGTGTAGGCATAGTTCTAACCCCAAAAACCAGACATACATGCAATATTCTAGGTGTGGTCTCACTGAAGTTTATCAAGCAAATGTCACTGTGTACTGGCTTTATCAGTTTTTCATATTGAAGCCACTTCAAGTTAAAGTTTAACACTGCCTTTCACAATGGGAAATACTAAAAAGACAATGACTTCTGTGTTTGAGGAGCAGAAGGATGTTTAAACAAGGACAGAACCCTGCTTACCTTAACTATACTAATAGGTTTCCTTGATAAATGGAAGCTGGCATACAGCAGGAAAGTGAGAGAGAAAATGAAGGCTCTATACCTACAATATAAAATAAAAAGTGTTTGAAAATTATTTTATTTAGATCTCCTTTTAGCACCAGGTTACACAAAAACATCTGCCTTGTTTGCAACCTTCCTTTGGGGGCTATTAAATGTCAGTTCAACATTAAACATACTATTAATCAGATTTCACACCTCACCATCTCACTGGGTTTTCTGGTATGATTAGGACATAAGTGATGGCTCTCTGAGTTGGCAGTTTGGATACTGTGGGTTATTACTTCCTTGTTTTCTTACTGCTTTTAGGATTCTGCTTTACTTTTGCCCTCCTCTGTAACAACAGAAATCAGCTGTTTCCAGAGATGGACAGATAAGAGTGTCCTGGAACACATGAACATAATTAAGCAGGTTTGGGATTGGGAAGGAATTCTCCTTTGTGCCTCACTGGCATCCTTGGGTCTTTCTCTGCAGTTCAGCTGAATTAAAAGTGCATCCCAAAATCCCTGTCACTGCAAGCATTAAACAAAGACAATAAGCTGATCTATTCTCTGCTCTACCTGCAGTTTCAGTTGTTTAAGGAGAGCACTTTGTGGAATTGTGCTTTTAACAATACACAGAGTCCAAGTGTATTTGCTGGTTCCTTCTGGCCTTGATCTTAAAATCAACATCAGGAAATAAAAGTACATATATAAATACAAATATCTGATATCACAGAGACTACTATGGTCCCTGATTTTTAATTAATGTTTTTCAATAATTTTTTGCCTTACAAACTTTTATATAATCAAGGCCTTGTTTTATAGTTCTGGTATATTCACAGAGACACTAGAAGAGTTATCCCACAAGCTGAATTACTCACTCTCACAACTGAAAACACAGTTTTCACTGAAAACACACAAGGAATAAAACTGAAATTACTTTGTTCCTGCTGCTATACTAGAGAAAAAACATGATAAAATTGCTCAAATGGAAAGTGCTTGGTCTTTCATTTGTTAGTTTTTTTTCCACACACAACTAACTCAGTCTTCTATCTCAGAAAGCACATGAACTGATGTCACAAAACTTCCAGAATTAGTTTTCTTGAGCAAAGAGGATTTGATTTTGGTTTGGTTTTGTTGGGGGGTTTTGTATTGGTTTTGGTTTTTTTGTGTTTTGTTGTTGTTGTTTGTTTGGGGTTTTTGTTTGTTTTGGGGGGTTTTTTTTTGTTTTTTTTTTTTTTTGTTTTGTTTTGTTTGTTTGTTTGTTTTATTTTTGGGTTTGCTTTTGTTTTTAATATTACAGTAGCAAGAACTGAAACTGTAATTGTACAAGTCTATATTAAACATCAAATTATTGGGGAGAAAATACACTTCTGGTTAAGAAAAGAAAGCTTACCTTGAGCCACTCTTCCTACCTAAGAGCTTGAAAATAAAAATCTGAAATTTATCACTTAAATATAATTTTAAAAGGACAAAAGGCTTGTAAGGGTTTATTTGGGTTTCCCAACAAAGCACCTGACTTTTTAAATGTCATCACTATTTATTATACAACTAGCAATATTTTCTTCCTGTATATATAAAGCAATGAAAAAGCAAAAACAGAGCAGCGTGATCTTCCCAGATACAAATTCACACTGTCCACAAAGATCACCACCATACCTCAGGACTTACCACTGATCTCGTGAAAATGAAGTGATGAAACGAATCCCAGGAGGAAGCTGAGCCATCTACACTACGGCTGGCACCAAATTTTAGGTGACACAATTATGTACTTGTGACAGTGTTTTCTGTTCTTCTGAATGTGTAACAAAGACCCCCTTGAAGCCGTGGGATGGCAGGTAAAAAATGTGGAATATCTGCTGCTGAGCTGATCTCCCTGTAGGTTTTTAGTCTTACACCTTCAGCCTCGATGACGTGGCAAATCCTTCACTCTGCCTTTGTTAACTGCTGATCTTCAGATAAGAGAAGCTGATAAGTAAACAGTCTGATGGAGGATTTGTAATATTTTCTAACCATAACATTTGAATCAGCAATTATCTACTTCAGAGGCAAGTAATTACCATAACTAACCTTCTAGCCATCAAAAATGTAATGGAGAATTTTAAGCTGATATAAAAATGCAGCCTTTTCTGAATTTCATCACTTATAATGCATTTTGAGAACTCGGCATAGTGCAAAGCAGTGGAGGCACAAAGGGAAGATGCACGCAGAACTTGATCCAAAGCCAGCTGACATCAAAACACTTTGCTTTTGTCCCAGAATGGCTACAAAGCAGACAATTCCCCAGCCCACAAAGATCTGTTTAAGCACATCAGAAACATTCATGAGCTTGCAATTAGTTCAAAAATGGCTGTAGTGTTTCCAGCTCCGAATAGAGACTCCTCCAGCTTGAGAGTGGGTGCTGCTCAACAATGCTGCCAGCAAGACTTGACTAGCACTCCCTTTTCCACCCCATTTCCCTGTCCCAGTGGCAGTGCTGCACAAAGCACCGCATCGTCAGAAAACTTGGAAAAGAAAATAAACAACTTTTTTCACAACCTGAGCTCCCTCCACCAGCACAAGGGGAGAAGGCGGGATCTCACGTGTCCATAACAGGAAGGGGAGAGAGAGACTCTGGCAGCATCAATTCAGTTTGGTTTAAAGTTTCAGAGTTTCTCCTGTTTGTTCAAACATGGGCTGAAGTCCCTCAACAGAAAAAAAAATGCACAATATCTTTACTGCAGGTACTGCACCAGAGAGCAGCTGCACTGTTAGTTGGCAGCAAGTCAGCCAACTGTTGAGGGCGATGACAAAAGGCACTGTAGGCAAAAGGTGTGACTGCAACTCACGCATGAAAACCCTCCCTGTGTGCTCACAGCAGAGCCACCCCAGCAGGATGTCAAGTTAAGACACCAGGGCCTGCAGCATAACCCCTACCACCCTCCTGGTAGCCCTGCTAGTGGGTTTAATGCCAGCAAAAGCCACTGATGGGAAGTTGGTAGGATACAGGATCAGCTCTCCTGGTAAACAAAAGAAAACACACCTGCCAAGCAAGTAAACAGACCTGCCCAAGACCAAGGGTTGGTCTTAACATGAGATCATCTTCATTGCCCCATCTTATCACAGAAATCAAAACTAATCCTCAATCAGATGACTGCCAACACCAAACAGGATCTGCTGTGTCCAAGCCAGCAACTTGAGAGCTTCACTACCCACACTGACTTTCTCCCCAGGAATGGAGGAAAACCCACCTCTTTCCAAACAGAGTATCCCAACAGAAAATCAGGGGTCTGCTCCTTTATGCTAACACATTTTTGCCACAGCTTTATTTTTTCCGGTATCCTGGTTCAGTTTGACACCTCCCTCCCCTCGAAGTGAGCTGACTTGCTAATCTCGTTTGGCATGTTTCACCCCCCCCCACACCTCCCCAGCTCTGAATCAGTTGTGCAATTAATTAAACCCCGTAATCATTCCCACCCACCATGGGTTTCCTACCTCCTCTTTGAGGTTGCAGAGGTTAGGGAAAGTGCAACCCTACACCCTCCTCCCCTCTTCCACTCCCAGATGCAGGTCCCTGATTCCCTCTGTCTCAGACCTTGCAGTTGTACAGCCATGGTTCAGGTGGCTGATTCATCAGAAAACCTGCCCTGAAATGCAGCTGATCCAACAGAGAATATTAATTCATTCTATAGTCATAAAACTGCTACTTAGGATTAATCCAACGCAGCGGGAGCATAAAGACAGGGACTGAAGGTGGGACTGCCCCTTCCAACCACAGCTGGCTAGTTAGGTCAGGGGAACTCAATTTCAAAACAACGACTTGTCAGTAATCCGTGTTTGGTTGATAGCCCCAGTAGCAGAAGAAAGGTAAGAAGAAAAATAGGTTGGCACAAGCAGCCCCCAGCTGGAGGGAATTTTTCTTCCAGCAGCAACAAACCTATTTCAGGGTTATCCCAAACCCCACTTCTCTCTCACAGTTATCCCCAGACACCAAAATTATTATTTAACTGACCACACTAAGCAAGGTGACAAAAACATCTACTGGGAAAAAAACTGAGAAGCCGGCTGAGAACAAAAACCCGAGGTCAAACATCTCCTTAAATGCTTCTTTTAAAATATAATGGGACAAGGCAATTATCATCATAGCAAAGCAATTATTTAACAAGCTACTATTTAGCAGCTTTAGCCTAAGCAGGAAAAGACTTCACAGATCTTACAAAAGGTTTCAGTACTAAGTGGTCACACAAGGTTGCACATCTGTGCACCTGCTGCACAGATGGTACTCGCACCACCTCCCAACAGTAAATCCCATCACCCGGATCCCAGTCACTTCCCAGCAAAGATGACTGGACTATAAGCAGCACAGAGAGCACTCGAACGCTATTTGACAGAGGTTGATTTCATTTTATGTACTGCAGGGAGAAACAGCTGAGTTCTCAATTACTTGTCAACAACTTATCTCTGCCTCCACGTATCCGTAAGTTCCTCTGACGTTCATGTGCTTTTTAATAAACAAATAGAACGTCCTCCACAAAAGCAAAGGAATTTGTGGCAATAAAACTTGTGAAAACAGGTTATAAAGATCACATCCTGCCGTAGATTAAGCTAAATTTTAAAAGCCAAACTATACTTCAGAAATTACATTAATAGGGTACAACACATAACTGTTAGTTTGCCAATACATCCTTTGTATTTCTGGTTTACTAATGAAGTTCAAGGACAATCTCGAATTTAATCACTGAAACTGGCTTTAGGTTCTTTCATTTTCTGCAACTATTTCAGCCGACAGCCAAACGAACACTTCACTTCCTCCTTGCTGTACTGCAACCTATAAAGCGATATTCCGGTACTTAGTTTGAAACCATATTTACCTTCCAAAATTGGTATTGCTCCTTCAGGCTTCCCACTGGGTGAAACATTCCTCCCTGTTTCGGGAAAACAGTCATCGGTGACCGGCCTTTCCCTCTGCAAACACGGTAAACCCGGGATCAGCTGTGCTGGAGAGGCAGAGGGAAGGAAGGTCGTGCCTGGCCACGCACAGCTCCCCAGAGGGCAGAGATTAATTCAGTGTCTGCAAACAGCGGGTAACCAAACCCTCCTCGGGGTGTCCCCAAGGGCTCAAAACGCCTTCGCACAAACGCAGGTCAAATGCGCGTCGCGTTTAACGCCCGGCAGCTCCGCACCTGAGCCAGAGCCTGCCAAACCCGCCGCTCTGGGGCATTAAATGGCCATGTTCATTCTGTTTAAGACACAAAAAAACCCAGTTCATCCTGGCTTAGCCACAGAGGGGCACAGCCCCGGTGAGCACATCGTGGGTCGGGGCCCCGGGACGCGCAGGACTGACCGGCCCCGGAGCCGCCCCGGGGGCCAAGGGCAGCGCCAAGACCAAGAGCGGGAGCCCAGCCCAACCCACGGGCAGCTCTCGGCAGCGCACAGGGGCGGAGAGCCGGGGCCGGGCACCCCTGCCCGCTGCCCGAGCGCCCCCCGGGCACCCCCGCCCGGTCCCGCCGCTCCCGAGCGGCCCCGCGGCCCGGGAGCCGCCCCCGCTCCGCCCCCGCCGCGGGCACGGCAGGTGCACGGCCGCCCCCCGCCCGCCGAGCCTACCCGGCAACGCTGATCCCGGCACCGGCAGCTTCCTGAGTCCCCGTGTCCCGCCGAGCCGGGCTGGGCCGGGCCGGGCGCGGCTCCGGATCGCCGCCCGCCGCCGGAGCTGCGCGGCGGGACCGGGCGGGCTCGGCCCCTCCTCCCCGCCGCACCGAGGAGGAGGAGGAGGAGGAGAAGGAGGAGCCTGCGGGGGGAACCCTTTGCATGAGGAATAGCAGTTCTCGCGGGTCATCCTGACCGTCTGCTCAGCGCTGGTGAGGTGCATCTGGGATGCTGTGAACAGTTCTGGGCTCCTCAGACATGGAGCTCCTGGAGTGGGTTCAGAGGAAGGTGTGAGGATGATGAAGGGACTGGAGCATCTCCCTTACAAATAAAGGCTGAGGGAGCTGGGCCTGTTCAGCGTCGAGCAGAGTCGGCTGAGAGGGGACCTCCTCAGTGTGTATAAATACCTAAAGGGAGGGTGCTAGGAGGATAGACCAGGCTCTTCGTGGTGATGCCAAGCAATAGGACAAGAGACAGCGGGCACAAACTGATGCTCAGGAAGTTCCACCTGAATGTGAGGAAGAACTTTCTTGTGCAGTGACCAAGCACTGAAACAGGTTACCCAGAAAGGGTGTGGAGTCTCCCTCACTGGAGATATTCCAGAACCATCTGGACACAATCCTGTGCCATGCGCTCTGGGATGACCCGGCTTGAGCAGGGAGGCTGGACCAGATGACCCACTGTGGTCCCTTCCAACCTGACCCATTCTTGGAACCGCTGCCCCTGGCCTCCCACGAGGCCCCAGCTCACCCCCAACCTGCTGGGCAGGGAAAAGCTGCTTCCTTGTGCCTGCCATTCCCACTGACCCACCTGTCACCCTGGCAGCCTCTCCCACTCCATGTGCTCCAGAGTGGTGTCCTGATCCCTCTGTGCTGCCTGGCATCGCCAGTAGGATCCCCAGGCAGGCAGTCCCCCAGCCTGGGTGTGCACAGGTGTCTCACTGCAGCACTATCGGTTGCCTGCCAGACATAACACAAAGGTATTTCTGGTGCCAAACAACAAATGTTAACAAATCACACACCAGGTCACCGGAAATCCGAAGGAAAAATTCAGTGGTGCTTCTTTAAAAAAGAAATAATATATTTATTTTAGTTGTTATCTGGTTTCCTGATCCTGCAGTGCATTTCAGCAACCGTATGTATTTCAAAGCTCAGTTATTTATATAAATGCACGCTTCCAGCTGCTGGTGCATTTCTTCATCATGACAACCTCCCCAGTGCAGAAAACCCTATGCTGTTCTTTCATCCAAGACTGAATAGCTGCTAACAGTTACTTCATGCAGGTTTAAATTTATCTGTATAACTGTTTGTCCCCTGTAAAGTACCCCCTGCCTGGCACAAACGACCTGCCTATGGCACTGGCTGAAGTGTTCGATTTTGTTCTGTCTTTTCTCTCTCCTCTTGCACTGCCTATGCTGGAAATACCAATAAAAGAAACTCTTTGACTCCCAGTGTGATGTTACCTAGGCCCCACATGTCAGACACATGCTCAGCTTTGCTCCACAATCACAGTGGCATCTTTCCTTCACTTCCTCTGAGTCAGCAAATGAGCCCTTCACCCTTATTTTAACATTTGCAGAACCAGGGTCCCAGAGTTGCACCCATTGCAGATGCAGGTTGATGCTGCACAACCCACTGCTTTAAAGCTTGCTGGTGGCAGATGTTGATTCCAACCTTCTTGCTGCGATTTGTAAGCAGAGAATCAGAGGTTAAAAAAAAAAAGCCTTCATATCATCTCCCCAAGCGCTACAAATTACCTACTTGGAAAACTAATGCAGTGCTCTTGATTATCATCAGTCCTCTGAAGAGATGATTTTGTTTCTCAGATAAAAGCAAAAGCCTCTACTCACTATCAAAAGGTCTCAAATTAGCACAGCTTTTACCAAACCGTCCTGCAGTATAAAACAAACCACACTTTCATTCAGTGTCTCAGGGAAAGGACAGTGCATGGTTGCTTTTTTAACAGTACAGTCCCAGGCCAACCCAAAAGAAAAAGCATCTGCCCCAAACCCTCAGCAGCTCAGCCTATTGTCAAAAATGGACGTAGGGCTAAGTTTAGCAGACTCTGAACACTTGGAGATGGAGATAAACAGGCATGTCCCGGGGCTGCTTTAGCCCTCCACATCTACTGTCCCCTGTATGATGGTGCATGAAGTGGAGAAGGAAATACTTCAAGCTGCTTTATTTTTTCTGAGCAGGCCTATCACAGAAATGTCCTTGCCTTACTGACAGGACAACTGTTCTCTGGGGTGGAAAAGCACACGCTAAAATCCAATATAGATGGGGTAGTTACACCCAGAGCGTCTGTGTAATGACAAATGATCCTTGTCATTTTTGCTGTAACAACCAATTAGTAGAGACAAAACTAGTCAGGGGATGCTCCTCCAAGAACAGTGGTTTGCATGAGTCATGTGGCTGCACTTTTGCACCGTAAGGCACAGACATCGTTTATTCTGACTCACACACGCATACACATCAAAAAAATGAAAAGTTGTCTCTTTACAGCAGAAAAGGTCAGACCTATCAGAATGCATTTGTATACATGAGTTAGCCATCTCAGATTATCACAGCAACTATTCATCATCATGTGGAATCCTCATATTTTTTAAATTGCTGTCGCCTTGGCCCTTTTTAAATTCCTGAAAGAATTTAACCTCGCTTGAATATCTTCCCATTCTCAGTTACAAGCAGCTTGCAAAAAGCATGAGCCAAACAGCCACAGAAACCCTGATACTTTTCATACTTAAAAGTAGAAACTGCATCTCCCATTCAAATAAAGGTTCCCTGCAATCCATTCCTTTAGCATCACTGAAACCTGCTGGCTGCCACACTTGGCACAGCTGCGCTCTCTGCTGTGCCAGTGTGGGTCACCAGCAGCTACAACTGCCAGAAGCCATCAAATAAGTAGGAATACAGAGAGAGGGAGCAGCGGGAGCTGGTGCTGCTAGTTGCACAACAGCCTGCTGGTGTAGAGCATCAGAGGAGGGCCAGAGGTCAGGCAGAGATAAAAGGAGATCTACAGCCAAAAGTACATGGATAAAAAAACAGAAACACAAGTTTTAAAATAACATGTGTAATCTAGAGCCTCACAGCATAAAACCCAGAAAGGACACTTTACCAGTTACTTTCCAGAAGGAAACACAAATGAAGGATACAGCCCAGTAAATTAGGTAGAAAGTGTGACAGCAGTTTGACTTTTTAAGCCTCTGGTGACATTCATATGAGAGGAAATAGAAAAGTACGAGCTTTTGTCTGCAAAACCAAACAGAAATAAAGATGTATGACTTGGCAGGTGCTGATGGATGCTTCTGATGGTGCTTCTCTCAGAGGAGATAATCTAATTTCCTGGTTGACAGTTAAATTTTACTTCCACGAGTGGTGCTTTAACTCCTCAAGAGCTGATGTAGCAGAGCACTTTGCAGTGGTGGTACAGTGGGTGTCACCATAGTCTTTCCTTGCTGAATAGGTGATGCTGGCTGAGCAGAGGTCTGGATGCAGACTATTGCATCCTTTAGCTGATTCATATATTTATTTTCTTTCCAGTAAATTGCACAAGTATCTTTTATGATTCATAATTGCACAGATGGAAAAGGCTAATCTGTTTGGCCACAGAGCAGTCTCTTTGTCTTAGGGGATCAGAGAAACTCATACCTTATTTACATGATAATGGGTTGTTAAATAGTATCTTACTATATAAAAATTGATATTTACTTAGACTTTATTCCCCACAAGTAGCAGGATTCCTAGGACTGATGTAATCACTGCTTTTATTTGCCTTTATTAGTTTTACATACTTTGTTTTCCCAACAGAGCAGCTGGGATATTGTATAAGCAATTCACATCAACACTGGGTGCAATCCAAATATAACCTGCCATCGAGCTTTGGCAGACAGAAAAAAATAAAAATATCCAAAAGAGCCAAAAAACGGCTATGCCTGTATGTAAATGGGTATAGCCCTGCTGTGGCCACACTTGGGAGGGGCTGGAGGTAATGCAGCTGTGTTGGAAGCTCTCTAGCTGATTTAGCACACTGTGTCCTGCCCATTATGATAAATTTTAGTGCTGGCACAGTGCCACACTAATATGTCTCCAGAGTTTCCAGACTGGTACTTTCTTTGCATGCAGCTTGACAGAAATCCAGTGAGAATCACCAGGGAGAAGCTTTAGGAAAAGAGGCCAGTGGACGAGAGCACTGGGCCAGCACAGGCTTTTCCACAGACAGAGCAAGACTGTACCTGAGTACTAACGGCTACTTAGGAAGAAAAAAAATATATAGCATGTGGAACATGGAGAGGGAGGGGCAGTAAAACTGCCTCCAGGCTGCCTACATAAAGATAGATATTGCTCTGACTGCAGGAGACGTTTAGGAACGATGGCATTTATTTGAACCCTGTGAGCTGCCTTCCTGTCTCTGGTTCCATTCAGAAAAATGAGGTCAGTGGTGCTGGCAGTGTGCTGCTCTGACTCTCCACAAGGCTTTCCAGAGGGCTGGAGAGTCTGACTGTTAAATCACCTCATGCTGTCTAAGGAAAGATCTGTAAAAGAAGTGGTTATAGCAGCAGTGGTGTCTACTGGGGTAGAATTTGCTGAAGGGAGCCCTGTCAGAGCTGCTTCACGTGAACTCTGGCTTCTGGGATCAGTGGCCCCTGTAGTGAGGATGGAGGTTCCTTGGTTAGAGACCCAAAATAAAATAGAGACTCAAAAAAAAATGAAAAGAATGTTCTGAGAATGCAGAATTTAAAAAACAAGCAAGCAAACAAACTGCAAAAACAGAAACAAAACCAAAATACAACCAAGCCGTCGTTGGAATCTGTGAAACGATATGTGGAGCATCTTTCATCACAAAATACGATTCTATTTTGAGGAACTTATCTTGAAGAATCTAATTCTGCTTCCAGTAGGAAATGGGATAGTTTCTTTTGTTACTTTGCCCTTATTTCTACTCTTAATTTTCCTGGAGAACAGAGTGGAAGTGCAAGATATAGCTGCAGAAACTACTGCTGAGGAGTAAACAGGGTGAAAGAGGCAGGTAGGCTACTGAGAGATTTCCTTTCTCCTTGCTTGCAGACTTGATCACTGGAGGGTAGTTATATGAGAAGGGAGGACTGAAACGTATTTTAATAGAAATCAAATACCAGAACAGTTACAAATACCATGGTAAAATAGAAAGCAGACGAGAACAGAGAGCTTACACTACAGCAATTGCCTTGCAAGTCAGGAATAAGGAGATGAAGTACAGAGGTATTTGAGCTGACAGGAATGAGGAGGCACCAAAGTAGTCCCATCTATCTCAATCATTTCATTATTCTCTATTGAATTCATTCTGAATTACCAGATTAGGACTTCAGGTGGTATAGACTAAAGGACTGGGCTGCTTGAACTTTATGTCCTTACAAGCTATGCCTGAATAAAGAAGCTTAGGTTTGGGTGGTTGGTTATTTAATGAAACAACTTCCAGAGAAAAGTAGAGAAAAATGTAATATTAATGCTGCTTTATTCTTATACTGGCCATAAGATATTTTTTTATCTCACGAATGCCAACTGCTTTCTTGGTAGCAGCAGTGATTCTGATTGTCATAGAAATCTTGAGAAAAGACATTAGCAACAATTTCCTAAATGGAATCAAAGTGACCTGTATATGTCCCTACTGCACTTTAGTGGAAGGGGAAACCCCTTAGGTAAAAGGAGAAACTTGACAGTTTTTCCAGATGTCTGAAGAATGGAATGCAGTCTGTCCTTCAAACTGAGCAGTGAGGTCAGAGAATTGGGAGGCAGGATATAAATACAGGAGAACACTTTCCCTTGGATATTCTGCAGGAGGAAACTGAAAGGTCTTATTTTGCCAAGATACCAAAAAGTTTTATCCCTATGTCAAGAATGGCTTTCACATAGCCTTTGCTTTTTGAATGATCCTGCCTTCAGGATATCCCAATGTTAACTGTACTTGGAGGAGGCACTTGTAAACTGAGTGGCTTGAAAGGTCATTTACTTGTTTTTCTGGCTGGTTATTAGCACAAAAAGAGGCTATCTTTATACAGAATAAGCATATTTCATTTTGCCTGTAAAGAGCTTAAAAAGAGCTGTTTGGAGAGAAGTTCCCATTTTGCAAAGGATTTTGACATTTAAGAATCTTGCTTAAATCTGAATTGGAGGGAAAAAACAATATATAGAAGTTAGTGACAGTAAGTTCCACTTTGTCCACTGTTTTCTCCCTTAATCTAAGAAAATATTTTAAGTGTGTCTGATAGTATTTATCGCAGAATATTAAAAAGACCTGGAATATATGTTCCCAAACAAGGACTGCCCTTTGGATATTATTTTAATTCTCTTATCCCACAGTTTTCCTCCAAAAGGCTGATGAAAACAACCTGGTTTATATTTAAGTTTCAGGAGGAAGAAAGCTGACTGCACTAAGATTTTCCTGACAGCTCCTGTTTACACTTTGCAAGTATCTGATACTGACCACGCATTACTCTCGACTGTGGTTTTAGCTGTTGTAAGGAGAAAGAGATAGCAAAATATTTACTTACAGATTTCTGTTCTTTAAAGTCCTGTCAAAAGACATAATCCTGCCCAGGTCTGCCCTACCATGAGCAATGAAAGCTCATTTGCATCTCTAATTTAGCCCAGAGCTAAACTCCAGCTGACTTGAGTGCCAAGGACTGGCCCTCACGGAGCAACCAGCTCTGTCAGTCACAATCGAATAATATGTGAAGTGGGGAAACCAACCTGTGAATCAGACAAATTAGCTCCACTCTTCCTATTAATTTTGATGGCAGAATTTGAAAAGGTGGCTCCCTAGAGCTACACTGCAGGCTGGGTGGAGAAAAGCTGGTTCCCAGAGGCGCTGCCCCTGGAAGAAGGATGTGTGGTAGGACAGGGGCAGAGAGCAGCCAGCTCCTGGAGGCAGGAATTCCAAAATGCACCAAGTGTGAATTAAGCAGCACACTGCCTTCACCACATCAGAGGTCATGTGTGCACCCTGCTGCATTTTTATCACCCCTCAGAAGAGAGACACTGATTGCAATGTAGAGGTGAACAAATAGTCCTGTCGTTTCCAATGTTCACTGTGCAATGTGTGTTTTCAAAGCTTGGCCAGTGCTGGAAGGAGCCCCGAGCCCAGGCCTGGCACAGCAGCACCTTCCCTGCAGAACCTCTGCACTGCTGAAAGTCTCCCCCCTCCTGACACAGGGTAAAGTCCGAGAAGAGCCAGGAGCATAACTGGCCTTAAAAATGCTTTTTGGCCATTCCTCCCTACAGAGCTCTCTGGTTCAGTTGAGAGTGAGGACCTGCAAGGCAGAATAAAAAGATGTCCAGGGCTGTTGTTTCCCGCAGAAGGCACCTTATGGGGTCTTGTGCCCAACTTTTGTATGTCACTGTCTTTCCAGTACAAACACTTACGCTCTCAGGACTTTGGATATATGAAATTTATATACAAGATCAGCAGGACCTTATAGTTAGAATGTTTATAGTATTATGTTGGTCCTTTGACGGAAAAGGAAAAACCAGGAAAGTAAGGAAGTAAGAAAGCAGTAAGAAGGCAGCCCTCCTTTCAGTAGTCACATACTTGAAGCTTAACTTTAATGTGACACTCCAACACACCCAAATGCAACTGGAAGACCAGAAACTACAAAATCAATCCTTCTTTACATTAATTATATGTATCCTTATAAGCTGTAGTTGTCCTCACAAGACAGTTTCTAGAAAACTTTAAGTAATGCCTCCCTCATTTAAGTAAGATTATGTGATCCTGACATACAGACATTTGTACTGTGTGCCACTTCTGGGGTTTGAGCAGCTTTACTTTTATAAAGAAATAGTTCTTGGCTGTTTCCCAAGAAAACTGAGCTATTGCTCCTTCAGGCCCTTTTCCTCCTTTGGAGCTCTGAAACAATAAGCAAGAGCAGTTAGTGATCATTATTAGTGATCGTCCAGGGGAGTGACTCTGGTGGCTTGTCCCTGCCTCCTGTTTGTGTCACAGCTGTCCCCTGGGCTACGTCACCTTAGAGGCCAAAAGACATGTCTGGTTATTTTTATCATTGAGTTTAACAGGGAACACCTCCACATGCATTCCAAACATATTTTCCCTTATAGCCCTGAGCCTCAGTGTCTGCTTAGAATGAATATGCCACTCACAGACCAAGTGACCAGTTTTATAATTAGAGACATCGCCTCATAGTAGAGAAAAGAATGTAGCCAACCTTAGGTGCAAGAAGAAACAGAGGCATGATCAAGAGTAAGAAAGAAGAAACTGCACAGATAATGCTTCAGATAGTGTGCACTCATGTCAGTTCTGCAGGATGTGAGCAGTCAGGGCATTAATTTGCACATTCTGCAGTTGCTTATTAACAGTGCAGCATTATGTAAATTGTGCTTCCCTAGTCAAGTGCTGGGAATGTGCAGGAAGGAGAAAAAACCATACAGATCTGAGTTAATAAATGTATGGCTTCTTAATGCCCTGCCAGCTGACAAAGTTTAATTTCAGTGTTCTTAACTGTTTCAAATGGAAAGTGTTCTCAAGTTAGTGACACGGAAGCCCACATGGTTCATATGAACATGAAGGTATTTAGCAATAGTCTCTTCCTTTTTCATCTTTGCCCAACTGAAAACAAAAAGACACACATGCCATAGAAGTGACACTTTATTACTATTTATTTATTATCTAAATACTGGCTATTTTGATTTCTACCTGTGAAAACAAAGAAACTTACCTGAACATGGTGTATCTTTGTATAGAGATGACCCTGTTTTTCTTCTGGTTTGTGTGGTAAAGCTTTGGCCCGGGGTATGAGGCAACCTCCACCTGTTTTCCTACCACCTGCCACTCCTTTTGCTGCCTGCCTCAGAAATGTCACCTCCTCTGCCCAGTGCCTGGATGCCTTGCTGCTTTTCACCACACATATCCTCGCCTGGCTCCTCCTGGGAAACCTCAGCCATTAAATTACTGTGCAAAGGGATAGTGAGGTGATTTGCCTGACTCCTGTATCACTGGGCCACCCTGAGTCCTGCCAAGCTCTAGCAAGCTCTGTGAAGCTGCTGCTTTGCAGAGGAGTGAAGTACAACTTGCATTCAGCAAGACAACCTGTCCTCAACATCTGCAGGAGGCAGGCAGGAGCTGGAATGCAGTCCTCATCAGCTCCCTTCTCAAAGGCAGGGTTTCGGGGCGTTTTCCTCTGCAAAGAGTTGGAAAGCACTACCTTGCATTGAGGCAAATCAAATCTCTTTAAAGAGTGATTAGTTTCGAATACCGCAGCTCACAAATAAAACATAAAAAATGTGACATAAAATACAAATCAAGTCTTTTTCATTCGGGGTGTTATTGCTGATTAATGGGGGGGGGCTGTGATGTACTGTACTCTCTCCTTTTCCTCATGAGCTTCTCCCTTTCATTCTTCTTGGTCTTTCGAGGAAGGAGAGCCCTTCTCTTCCCTGCCTGCATTGATTTATCTGTAATTGTATTAGTGTGGGAGGCTCTTCACTGTCTGAGGTGGCTGAACTTGGCCACGGGAGTTATGTAGGTCACTGCCGAGGCCGACTGAGTGAAGGGGCTTCGAAAAAAGCCAGAATACAGAGATTTTCCTGCATAATAAGACCATTCCTCATGTTCTCCCTCATGTTGAGGAGGGATTTGTTGTGTTTTAGTTTATAGCCATTGCTCCTCGTGCTGTCGCTGGGCACCACTGAGAAGAGCCTGGCACCATCCCCTTGGGGATATTTAAATGTATGGATGGGGGATATTTAAATGTATGGATGAGACCCCCTCTCAGTGGTTTGTTGTTTTTTTTTTTTTTCCCCTCGACTAGACCCTGTCCCTCGGCCGGGCTGCGGCCCAGCCGTGAGGGGCGGCCCGGCCGCGCTCGGCCCCGCGGGTGGCTCCGGTTGTCACAGCGACGGCGACTCGCGGCCATGTCGGACCTGGGCTCCGAGGAGCAGGACGAGGCCGGGGAGGGCGAGGCCGGCGTGGGGGTCCGCCGGGACGGGGCCGGGGCCGGGGGGAAAGCGGGCGGGAGCTGCTGCAGCGCCGCGGGCCGGGGCTGCGGGAAAGGGAACAGCGGCGGCAAAGGCAGCGCGGGGCCGGGCCCGCAGCGCTCCCGCGGCACCGGAGCCTGAGCCGGGCTGGGGCAGCTTTCCTCACACGCCTGTTTCTCTCTGTCGGACTCAGGCAGGTCCAGCCCTCTCACCCATTCTCTTCCCGCGTTTGAGCAGGAATACGACGGCGATCGCAACGCCGAAGGGGAGCGGCACGGCTATGGGAAAGCTCGGCTGCCCAACGGAGACACGTACGAGGGGGAATACGAGCGTGGTTTGAGGAGCGGCCGAGTAAGACACCGGCACTGGTTGTGGTTGCGTTCCCCCGTGGTGTGAGTTTGGGCACTGGACTGGAGCAAGAGTGAGCGCTGACAAGTGTTTTGTCTGTGCCAAATGTGTTCCAGGGGACCTACAGGTTTAAGAGCGGTGCCCTCTACACTGGAAACTACCTTCAAAACAAAAAGCATGGCAAGGGTATCTTTTTTTATCCAGATGGATCAAAATATTCAGGTAAAACACTGAGCACAGTTGCAAGGATTTCTGTTACCACAAGGACACATTCACCCCTGCTCCCCCAAATGCGTAGAGATAGTGAATTGGAGAATGTCTTTAAGATGGTGCATTTGCTACAGGATGTTTTCCTTTCATTCCTTCTTTAGTAATGGCTCTGAGAAATTTGGGGTTTATTCATGGGGATTTAAGGTATATTATTATGATAAGTATGACATTTATTAGTGGTTTAGTCTTTTCATATCCTCCTTTCAAATGGGATGTTCCAAGTCCCCAGAAATATTAAGTATCTTTTGCAAATAAGTGCAGTCCTCATAGCAGAGAGGATAGTTCCTTATTCCTGAGTGATAATTTGAACCACAGATGTGTTCAGTATAAAGTATTTTAGGACTCTATTAGATCCATCCTTAAAAAAAATATTCTGTTTATTAGAATCTGCTCAGGGATTGGGACATCTCTGAAGTTTGAAGTAGTTTAAAGTCACATTGTTTCCCTGCTTGCAGGAGTGTACCTGAAAAACTCTGAATATCAGTTAAGCCTCAAGGGACAGTATTTTCCCCTTTTTTTTTTTCTAAGGTAGACAAGAAAAAATATTCCTGTTGTGAGGGTTAGAAGCTGAGAGCAAAAAGAGCAGCCTAATCTTGCCTTGCAGCTGTGATTTTTACTTTTTTTTTTAATAACTTATAATAAGTTTGAATAGAAGAATAATTAAGACACACAGTCTAGCATCCTTTTGAGTGTATGTGCCCCCTGTCTGACAGGACAGCTTCAGCAAATGAGTCAAATTAAAGTAATTACCCTTTAAATTTGTGTGGAAATGTCACATTGTCTACTGCTATTGTACTACATTACCCAAATTAAACGTAGGGGCAGGTTGTTACATGGCCTCCTGTGTTCATAATGATAATGGAGAGTGATAATGGAGACAGACCATGATAGACAAAGGGAAATGGAGGTCAGGCAGCAGCATGAATATATGTGACAGACTGATGAGGAAAGAGGAAGGGTTTAGAGTAAGGAGGGGTGTAAGGAATAGTAAGGAATCACAGTGCTGTCATAGCTTTCTTTTCCTTCTCTAATAATTGTATGATGACTTTACCAACTGACCACTATATCACACCAGGAAATAAACCACGTCTCACACTGTTTGTGTCCTCTTGTCACCAAAGGAGACTGGGTGGACGACCAGAGACAGGGCCACGGAGAATATATGTATGCAAATGGAGACAGCTACACTGGAGAGTGGTTTAACCACAAAAGGTTTGTTTCATTCTTAGAATTTCATTCTCTGTGCTTTTCAAGTCACCCAATAATGGCATTAAAAAGCAAAGATTTTCAAACCATGTCTGACTGCAGCAAATCAAGTCCAGGGGTGACCTTGGAATTTAGTCCAGCTTGAGTAATTTCAGCTGCTTAATTAATACAGTTTTAATACCTTAAAAATAACAACTTCATACCTTAAAAGCAATAGCAATCCTTAATTCTTAGTATGCAGTGATATAAAGCAAAATTACGTTTTTCTCTGTAGGCATGGGCATGGTATATATGTCTATAAAGACTCAGGATCTAAGTATGTTGGTCGTTGGGTAAATGGAATCCAGGAAGGACCAGCTGAAATTATCCACCTAAACCATAGGTTTATAGGCAGGTTTTTCAACGGAAAGGTAAGTGTGCAGCAAAACTACCTATTCCTGTGAACAGTTCGCATAGAATTGCCTTAATATGACCTGTTTCCACTTAAAATAAGAAGCCAGGCTCCTGATCTTCTGTATTATTTCTTGTGCCATACGTGTAACACATAAAACTGAATTAATCTGTAGGACACAATGCCAAGTTTCTCTGCAACTTTGCTCCCAAGCTCTAATGCTATTGACTGTTGTGTGGATTTTGTAGTAAAGGTTATTTCTATGCCTAGAATGAACTGTTTAGTTCTGCTGACGTTTTTGTGTCTTTATGCAGCCTTTAGGTCGTGGCAAGTACGTCTTTGATTTTGGATGTGAACAGCACGGTGAATACATACAATTGGAGCAGGTAAAAGAGACAGTGCTTCAAATTAATGTTTCTCTGATATTCTCTGAATATTAGAGAACTCAGTAAATCAAACCTGTTGTTGAGTAATCTATAAAATGCCCTGTAGACACTGATGTTGAAGTAGGTCTTACCAGCCAAAGGAGGGTGGAAACTTGTGCATTTTTTAAGAACTGAGGTTCTTCATTTTGCTTTTTTCTTTACCTTCTCTACTGTGAAAGCTTTGACAAGTACAAGGTGTGATTTTGCAGTGCATGCAGACACGAATCATTTCTTCCTAAAGTTTAGGAGAATCAGGACCTTCCCAAAACATTTGAAGGCTCAAAGTACAGAAGAATGTAGATGTATCTGTCTGTACATTTAGCCTGTGTGAATTACACTTTGTTCTGAAAACCAGAAAACAGGGAAAAATATTTCTCCTTGTATTTCTGAGCTGCTTGGTGCTATGTGTACAAATGGTAATTTCCAGCAGATTCATGTTTTTGAAGTATTGTTGTCCTGGTCCCGTCAGGAGCATAATATCCACAGCTTCTAATAATTGTAGGGAGCAGCTGGGATCAGGGTCTGTTTTTCCTTCTCCTTCATGCATGAATGTTTTGAAACATTTCTGATTAATGTGGTGCAAAATAGCTACAGAAATAAGAAATATGTCTTAATTTTACTGTTTTGGTTTCAAAATACAATAAATAAATAATAAATAAAATTTTAGTTTAGAGTTTTCTACCTCTGTTGGCTGACAGATTAGTTCCCCTTACACACTCTTTGAAAATTCTCTGATTCAGCAATTATTTCTTAAGCAATAATAATTATCAAACTCCTGTCAATAGTGATAGAGATTTGCAAAGCTTGGAGACTATTTTGCCTTCTTTGGCTAAAAGCAAGAGATCCCCAAATTAAGTATCAGATTCACAGGAGTACCCAAAATGATGTGTATGTGATATTCTCAGTTCAGTTGGGAATTGTTGGATTAGATGTGTAAAGCAAGGGACAGTGCTGCCACTGAAGTAAGATTAAATTTTGCCCCTTTACTTTAGTTGAAGTAGTTGCAGAACAAAGTGCATTTTAAAAAAAATTCGAAGAAATTAGATGGGAATACAGATAATGATTCCATTATAAGACTTTCCATATTTGGATAAAATCAAGCATGATTTTTCGAATCAAAAAAATTATCTTCAGATTTCAAACCCATAAGCTTTTGTGCAGTACTTTATTGCTTCCTAGATCCTTTCAGAGGGCTTCCCCAGGCAAAGATGGAGGCAGAAACAGCTGTTTTTTGTTTGTGTTCCTGTGTGAGACAGACAGGGCAGCACCTACCAGACAGAGCATCAGGTCTCCTTTGCAGGCACTGAAGAGGAGCCATGGTTGACAGGCCCCTCCCAGCCATTCTGTTTAAGGGAGAGACAAACTTTTGCCTTAAAGAAGGCAAACTGCAAAGTCTCAGTCACTAGTAATGGTCAACTGACTTCATCAAGGTTCTAAGTGTAGTTCTTGTCCAAGATTCGTGGCTGCTGAAGTTCCTCCACCTGTAAAAATTACTTTAAAAGGTGTTGCCATTTTCAACCCAAATAAGGAGGTTTTAGTACACAAAACCATCACTTTAGTTACTCCCCTAATACCCATAGGATGAGATACTGGATTTCTTGAATTCTCTTCTAGGAAAAAGGAGAAGAAGAAGAAGAGGAGGAAGTCCCATTACCTGTTGAACCAACATGGAAAGCAATAGAAATTACCAAATTAACACCCTGGACTCCCAAGGATGAAAAGCCCCCATCTCCCAGAGAAGCCTCCCTGGAGGCAGCAGCAGCAGCAGAAACTGGAGAGGAGGAAATGCCACCAGTTGCAGGTCTGTTCTGCTGGACATCTGGAAACTCTGTGCTCTGACTACGTGACCGTGGTTTTTCAGGTTTAATAGCAAGTGGTGGTATTAAGGTTTTTATGTTTTGCTTTGTTTTGGTTTGTCTTTCCTATGGTTTTCCATGTATTGGATGTTTGGAACTGCCAAGTCTGTTCCTAAACTGCACAATACGTGTAGATCTGTTTCATCTGATGTAGCATAATGAGATACAACTGTGAGTCATTTTAGTCTATACCATACAGGTTTGATCACAAACCCTTAGAGAAGATTGTGTGGGATTTCTCATGTGAGTAACAACTGCAGCCTTCAGTTAGAGTTTGTAGCTGCTGCATGAAAGCAAAGCCTGAGTGCAAATGTGTACCATTAGTTTTCTTTGGTATTTCTAATTTCTCAGTCACTGAGGAGTCTGCTGAGGGTGGGGATGTTGAGCCCTCTGCTCATGAACCCAGTGAAGGTTTGAGCCCAGCAGGGGATGCAGGAGAGGAAGGTGAGGGAAGAAGAGAGGAGGAAGCAAACGAAGTTCGGGAGGATCAAGGTGAGGACTGGGGCGTGTGTGCTCATTGTTTAATTAGCAGTCGGGGTTTGAAATGATGCAGGTCAATCAGGTGAAGTCCTGCTGCTGCTGAGAGACCGTGGGAATCTCTGCCTTTGTTGAGGGACAGTCCTCTAGAGAGGTAAACTATCATTTACTGCCACAGCACAAATTAAAAGTGACACTCCTGTGCAGCATTATCTGTGCATGTACAGTTGACAGCACTTGAAGAGCTGAATTTGTAGGAGATTACATTTCCAAACTTGGGGGGTTTTATACAAAAATGAGAGAGATGGTGTCAGACTCTGTGAAGTTCAGGAAGTTTTGAGCACTCCACTTTTCTCTCATGAACGAAACTATGTATTCTTATTCTCCCAAGTGAAGCTAAAAAGCAGGCAAAATAACTCTGAAGAAACAAATTTTAGGTGTTGGTATATATTATGGGTTGATCAGTCTCTCTGGTTCATTTGTTTCTCCTAAAAATTCAGAAGCTCAGATTTTTTCCAGGCCGTTCAGAAGCCTATTTTAAATACACAGTTACTAAGAAGCAACAAAAAGATGCTTCTGTGTTTAATCATATTTAGCTTGTAGGCCTCCACCCAATTGTGTTGATTTTATTTTATTAAGTGTTAAAGTTTACAAGCTTGCATGTAAATGATATGATGTCTGAAATCATCAGGTAATTTTATCCATTTGTAATCAGTCCATTTTACAGTAAACTGAAGCAAAGCACTGTCCGTGGGGGTCAGAAAGTCTGTTGAACCATCTGAGAGTGCCTGGGGGTGTACACAAAACATTTAAGTCAGCTCTTGCAGTTTTCATAGTTTATTTGCACTCAGTGTTCATCTCTGAAGGTGCTCTCCTGCTTCAGGGCAGAGCAACCAGCTGGCTGACCTGGTGTGTGGGACTGACATCTTACAGGATCCCTGGGCTTGGATCAGATCCAGCAGAAATCTCGGCAGGTTTCCTGCATAGCTGTGCTTTGGATTTGGCAAGATGCACTGAGCCTGGTTTGTCTCAAAGACCACTGAGCTCAAAGAACCATTTACACTGAGCTTGATTCTAATGAATTTTTTCTGGCCCACCACAACAAAGCAGTTCTGGTTTCCCCACTGGTTTTTGTAGGGACTCTTTTTAAGAACAAATGAACCCAGGTATCTGTCAGATACAGCACAGAGGCTGATACCAGTGCCTGAAAATATAGCGATGTGACATATGTCCAGAATCAAGGAATTGGATGATTATATCCATTTTTCAGCATAGGTCTCCATCTATAATTATTTAGGCAACATATTGTTCCCCTTGTCTTTGTGTTTAGCAAGATGAAGTTACAGGAAGAGGAAAAGATACGAAGAAAATATGGATCCTGTGAAGAGCAGATGTAACAAAATCTGTTTTCTTGCAGCCTTGTATTCCCTGCCCCATTACCATGATTTTGGGATGACACAGAAATTCTGTCCTTCTTGCTCCACGTTGCCTCTGGTATCATTTAAGTAGGAGACATCCTTTGGCTATTCCAGAGTTATATATGGGCTGGCTGGCAGTCAGTGTGTGTGTACTGTGTCTGCCAGCTGACAAACAATGTAAAACAGTTAAATTCAAGTGTTGGCATTGAAAGGCAGTGGGTAAGGAGGACTGAGGTAGACAGCAGAGTCCTGAAGTTCTGTTTTAGGTTGCTGGGATTGCTTTCCAGTGTTTTATAATGCATCTCTATGCCCTGTCTTTCCTTCACCTCCACAGAAACTACTGATTTAGGAGGTTGAATGAGAGGAAACCGAATAATTGGATACAACTGAAGGCAAAGTTCCAGAAAAAAGGAAATTTCAAAGTAAATAATTTAGTGTGGTAAACCTGCAATATTGTTATTCGTAAGAGCTTGAGTTAAGATACACTGAATAAACATTTCTGTCATGGTTCTGTCTGGAA
>NW_016690210.1:2087124-2094692 GCF_001604755.1 Lepidothrix coronata | reverse complement strand
TCTTTGGATCTTTTATAATCTCAGAGTCTCACAAGAACTTCCCTTATTCCATGTAGCAGGTAGTCAGTTATAGAATTCAGTGCAGAATTATTCCGGATTCTGTGTCCTCACAACTTAATCTTCTTGTTGAAGACAAAGGCAGTGCTGGGCTTCCCAGCTCTCTCTGTTTTCTCTGTCCCTTGGCCACCATGACAGGCCTCCATTTTCCTTGTTTATTTGGCTGCTGTTGATGCATCTCTAGAAGCTCTTTGCCCTAAATCTCCCCTTGCCACTTTGAACTCAAGCTGAATTTTTTTTATCCTCACGCAATGAAGCTGCATTTTCAAATTTTTCCTTTCTAGTCTGTTTTTGCTTCTGCTTTCTGTATACTATAACTTTGGTTGGTTGGTTGGTTGGTTTGTTTCTGGTTGCTTTGTTTTTTGTGTGTTGCATCTCAGTTTCAAGTTCTTTCTTTACCATGTGCCCTCCTTAAGCTGTTTCAAGGACATTGTCGGGTGAGGAGGGTGAGGAAGTGGCTCTGTAACAAATTCCCAACACTGTGCCACACTCAAATCCTTGGTGACCCACAAGCTCTCGGCCAAGATGTTGCCCATATACTGAACAGTTCCATGTGTTCAAGCTGCTTCTTCACATAAAGGAAAATTCTCCTCCAAATTTTCCCTCTCTGTCTTTACCTAATGAGCCCTTCATTTCCTAATGAGCCTTCACTGGAGAGCTCTAGTTGTGTGAGCTGTCCCACCATGTTTCGGTTTCCCACAGCATGTCCCTGTTGTGCATCTGCCCACAGAGCAGTTCCAAGTTGCTCCCCTGTGCCCAGCCATGGGGGTGGATGTGGCACTCAGGGATGTGGTTTAGGGGTGATGATGGTACTGGATGACTTGCTGGTCTCTCCCAACCTGGATGATTCTGGGATTCTAGGATTGCCCTGACCCAGGTGCAGCACCGTTCACTTGGCCTTGCTGAACCTCATGAGGTTCTCATGGTCCCACTTCTCAAACTTGCTCAGGTCCCTCTGGATGGCTCCATCCTTTATTTTCACCTGCCCTGCTCAGCCTCCTGTCACCTGCCACTGTGCTGAGGGTGAGCTCAATCCCACTGTCTGTGTCACTGGTAAAGACATTCCAGAGCCCTGGTCCCAAGGCTGAGCCCTGAGGGACACCCCTTGTCCTTGGCCTCTCCCTGGACAAGGAGCCACTGGCCACAACTCTCTGGCTGCATCCCTGCAACCAATTGCTCATCCCCCGAGTAGCCCACCCTCCAAACCCATGACTCTCCATGTGGAGATCAGGATGTCGTGTGGGACCGTGTCAAAAGCCTCCCAGGGGTCTGGGCACACCAGGGCCTGCAGGTCTGGGGGCTGCCCAGAGCCAGACAAGGCCTGTTCCAGGTGGATCCAACCGGTTCCAGCTGGTTCCAGGTGGTTCCAGCCAGTTCCATGGTTGTTGGGGTGCCAGGGGTGGCCCTTTGTGACAGGACTGTGTTCCAGGCCCTTTGTGACGCGGGGGCCACGTCGTGCCCAGAGGCCATTGTGACACCAGGGGTGGGGGGCACTGAAGGGGCGCAGAGCCCTGGGGTGTCCTCTGTGCAGAGAGCACCTCGCTCAGGAGGCAGCAGCTCCCTGGGAGCCTCTGAGGGAGAAGACAATGGAGATGCTCAAGGAGAGGGCAAATCCCAACTCCCAACCTCACAATATCCTGTTCCAGTGGGAAGCTGACAAAATCCAAGAGCTGTCCCAATGGGAAGATGTGGAATATGAGGAACTGTCCCCATGGGGATTTGAGAGATACCTAGAAGCATTGCAATGGGGAGAGGAAAGAGTCTATGAGCTGTTCCAATGGGAATTTGAGAAGTACCAAGAAGCATTGCAATGGGAAGATGAAAAAGTCCAAGAGCTGCCCCAATGCGACAACCAAAGAATCCAAGAGCTGTCCCAGTCGGAAGGTGAGACAGTCCAAGAACTGTCCCCAGAGGTAGATGTGAAAGTCCAAGAGCTGTCCCAATGGGAAGGCAAGAGGGGCAAAGAGCTGTCCCAGGCAGAAGATGACAGGGACAAAGTGCTTTGCCAATGGGAAGGCTCCGTGGAGCAAGAGCTGTCCGAAGGGGAAGTGAGAGTAGACCCAGAGTTGTCTGAAGGGGAAGTCAGAGCCAGAGGAGACCCAGTGTTGTCCCAAGAGGGAGACAACATTTACCAAGAGCTGTTGCAGGAGAACTGGGAACACATCCCAAGCCACACCTGCTGGGTCAACCCCAAGTACCCACAGCTCCTGTGGAACCCTCACCCTGCTCTCCAGGGGTCGGCACAGGCAGCAGCTTCTCCTGCCTCATGGAAACAGGTGAAGGCAGCAGGGGCAGAGAGCCCGGGCCCTGCCCCACACAGCCCCTGTTGCCCCCCCAGCCCCTCACCTCGCTGTCAGGAGGGGGCAATGGGGGAGACAGAGCTGCCAGAGCCACAGACCGAGCAGTGGTCCTTCGCCAAGGAGGAGAAGCTGTGGAAATACATCACCATCCGCACCATCTGGGTCAACCCCAAGTACCCACAGCTCCTGCAGGACCCTCACCCTGCTCCCCAGGAGTCGGCACAGGCAGAAGCTTCTCCTGACTCCAGAGAGCAGGTGCCAGAGGCAGGGGCAGAGAGCCAGGTCCCCAGGAAACGTCCCTCCTGCTCCAGGAGGGTGCTCCGGGCTCTGCGCCGGCTGTTCCGGATCCCCTGCATGGCGGGACGGCCGGAGGATTAGTGCCCACTGCCAGCACCAGGCCGGGCCCCGGAGATGAGAGCTGACCTGGAGCCTGCACAGCTCCCTGAGGGAGCAGCACGGGCTGGCCTGGATGGCCAGGCCTTGGAAGGATCAGTTCCTTGTTGGTAGAATTGCCTGGGTCAGGTTTAGGACTAGGCAGGCTTCAGTGATCCCAGACGTAAGGGAGGTGTAGAAAGCTAATGAGCATAAGAAGGGAGGAAGTCTTTTAACCAATAGAAGATAGAATATGAAGTAGTATCTTCAGTTAGATTAATAATATTTCTTAATTAATTCTTAATTATTTAATGTGTTAGAGTAAGCTAGTATTTTCATGAGGAACAATAAAATTATAACAATATTATAAGATATGAAAATAATACACAATTTTAAATTATTAGTAAGAAATAATGCTATAATTTTTAATTAAGATTTCTGTTGAGGATAATATTTAATTATTATTTAATTGTTATTATTACTAAGAAAATATTTACTATATTAATTTAATGAGAGGAACATATAATTTGTAGCCAATGAACATTAATGCCTTGTTTGATAAAATGTATATATAGGGAAAACTTTTGATAGGTGTTCTGGCCCTGTGAATTTGCCACCCAGCACCCCTTTCTGTGCAGAACTGAAATAAATAAATAAATGAAATACTTTAACTCTGTGTGTGGGGATTGGCTTCTTGTACAACGGGTAAAAGAACCTGTTTTGGGACAGCAGCTTCGCCATGGACACATTTATAATAAAAGATGGTGGTTTTCCAGCTGTGCTCACCTGTGCCTGCTCCATCTCGGGAGCAAGACGGGAGCAGGAGAACCACCAGAGATGGGAAACTTGACGGGTGCACCATTGCTGTGGCCAAGACAGTCACCAATGGCCACTTCACCCATGAGAGCCTCTCTGGGAACAAGCAACAAATCCCAGAGGGCACCTCTGCCAGTTGGCTCCCTGAGCCCCTGTACTAGGAAGTTGTCACCCAGGTGTTTTAGGAATCTTCTGTGCCCTGTTGACTCAGCTGTGTGGGGTTGCCAGTTAACACCTGGACAGGTGAATTCCTCCACAAGGACAAGGGCAGGTCTTGAGGTGTCTCTTGGTTTCTTAAAGAAGAATTCATTGGTGACGCCGTCATCGTGGCTGGGAGGCCAAGAGCAGCCTCCCGTAATGACAGTGCACAATGTTCTCTAACAGATGTCCAGAACTAGGGTCACTTACAGTAAAGAAATGTCACATCTATGCTGAACTGGTATATGGGAGATGTTCTTCATCTCTAGCACATCCATGATTTTAAATGCTCAGGATATTGGATTTACTACAGGACAAAATACCAACTAAGTAGCCAGGTGGGATTTCTTCTTCATGACTGGACACAGGCCCAGCTCAGCTACAGGGAGGGTACATGGTCCTGTGGTTGACATTCTTTCAATGAAATAAAGGCAGCACTACTAATGAGACCACAACTCCCTCCCTTTCTCCTTTCCGTTCTCACCATCCTCCCACCCATTCCCTGAGGCTGGATGAGCATTGACCATCTCTCTTCAACACCCAGCACCTGGACACTCCTAAAGAGCAAAGCTCCCAGGACAGCATGTCTGGTCAGCAGACAAGTTCCTTTATTCCCCACAGAAGGGAGTCTGCAACTGCTTCCACAACTGGGGATGCTCCAGCGGGGCACAGCTGGCTCTGAAGGTTTCCTTAACAGCCTCTGCTCCCCTCCCATGGCTAGGAGGGCTCAGAGCAACTCTGCATTTAGGTCTGAGCAGGGACAAGTAATATTTCTCCTGCTGTCACAAGTCAGGATCTTCAGCAACTTCCCTCAGGGCTGTCCCCATCCACTGCTCCAGCCAGCACAGCCCCCAGACATTCCTGCACCACAGGCTCAGGCTCTCCCCTCTGCGCAGACGCTGCTGATATCCCATTTCTCCTCCCTGAGGGTGAACAGTCTGCACAGCTCCTTCTGCAAGTCCTTGGGCGCAGCCCCTGCACCACTCCACAGCTCCCCCAGGGAAGGAGCCCATCACCTACAGCCCTGGGAGAGGCTCAGACACAACATCCCCCTGCCCAAGCCCTGCCTGGGCAGTCCCCACTCACGTGCCAAGGGAACTTTCTTCCCTGCTGCTGGAGCTCAGGCCCAGTGGCTCCTCAGCGTCGGTGTCACTCAGTCCCCACTGCTGGGAGGAGAGTTTCTGCCATTCCCCAGCACCCACACACAAGACCAAAAGCTCTGCTTGCTCTTCTCCCATCTCCCAGTGGAAGCAGTGTACCGACGGAGCAGGCAAAGCCCAGTTCAACACTCCCTCCCAGCAGGCAGAGAATTACTGAACATGCAGCTACTTTCAAATCAAGGATCCATCACTCAGGAAGCAGCCAGTGGGACACAGCAGCTGCAGAACCCCCCTAGAAGCTTCCAGAATCCAAAGGCAATATATAAATAGTAAGTTAAAGGTGCAGAGCAAGTTAGAGCTGCACAAAGTGTTGCACAAACACCAAATGCCACAGATCTTTTTCCCTCTTCTGCAGGTGACTAAAGCTGCTTGGAACCTTTTTCTCCCTCATAATATGTAAACAATACCTTATTTATTGACATGTATCTGTCTGACTTTAGTCTGCTCTCTCATACTGTGGGAATTTTGGTATGAATGCTGATGGGCCTGGAGCCTGAGGTAGAGAGTTACCAGCCCGTAGCAGTTTGCTTTTGAAATAAAACCACAAGTCTTGGCCCATTTGGGATGAGATGTTGCATTGATATTGGTGAAACAGGACTTGCATTTCCTAATTCTTTGCCTCAGAGCAGGAAATCAATATTAATTTTTTTGTTTAGGGAAAAGAGGAAAACATTTTAACAATTTCCCTTGCTCTACAACTCGCAATTTCAGCAAAGATATGTCATAAAATTTGAGGGTTGGTGCTAAAGTAGATTAACAGAAAGATATAGAAACAAGTAATGAAACAGAGTTTATTACTTCTTCCATGCAAGTTGTTCTCCTCTCAGAAATGCCATAGAAAATTCCCATGCAATCTCTCCTTTCCTATCTTACATGCCGTTTTGTTTGCAATTTCTTGTTCCGCTCAGGTGGCCTCAGTGACCATTTTTAGAGGTGGTTATCTTTTCCTCTTTCTGCCTTTTTTGGCAAAGAGAAATGCTGCAATTCCATTGTTACCGTAGCTACATCATGGCTTGATAATATTATGGGCTTTTTCTTTTTTTTTTTGGTCTTTGTATAAAAAAAATTAAAATCACTAGTTTACTTGCTAGTTTTAATATAGTGTACTGTAAATTTGAGAAATATCTGTACAACATATTTCCTAACTCACTTCCATTTGAAGGTCATCTTGAACTCAAGCTGAGTTCATTCTTGGATAGTTTATATTCCCTTTTTCCCTGCAGCACTGCACTGTTTGTTAGTACATGAGTGACCTCCAGTGGTACACTGGAAATAAGCAATGCATCCTGTCTGGAATACAATTGGGGAAAGCCAAGAACATCGGGAAGTCTCTCATGTGTTACAAAGTGCTCCCAAGAAGAGGAATTGCTCCTTTTGGAGACCTGGAGTGCTTTTTTTGGAGGAGTCAAAAAATCCACTCAACTGCTTTACTGCTCACCTGTGATTTAAAATTGTGCAAAGGGAATGGAAGTATCGACTTCTCTGAGTGCTGTCATACCCCAACCAACTGGTGGGGAAGTTACTTCCAAGTCCTGCATAGATTTGCTCATTCTTTTAGGAAACACAAGTCGGGAGCTAGAAGGAAAAAGAAAATGAAGTGCTGGTGGCGCATCATTTTTCCTGGGGGTAAAGCTCTCCTTGAAGACTGAAAGAGCTCTCTGGAAATTCTCCAGCTCCTTCTGCACTCCCCCTGCCAAACATTCAAAGCAGGGCTAACTCAGAGCAGGGGACTTAGGACCTTCTTGAAAATCTGCAGAGGTGAGACAGGGACTTTTTAGAGGGACAGAGCGGGACAGGACAAGGGGCAATGGTTTTAAGATGGAGAAGACGCAGGCTTAGATTAGATATTGGAAGGAATTCTTCCCTGTGAAGGTGCTGAGGCCCTGGCCCTGTTTGCCCAGAGAAGCTGTGGTTGCCCCATCCCTCCAATGTTCAAGGCAAGTTTGGATGGGGCTTGGAGCAACCTGATCTAGTGGAACGTGCCCCTGCCCATGGCAGGGTGTTGAATTGAAAGAGCTTTAAGGTTGCTTCCAACCCAAACCACTCTATAATTCTGTAGACAGCTGTACAATCTCAATCCTCATTCCCTAAACCATCCATCACCAGTGACAGGGATCTGCCAGCAGCCCAAGATTTTGGAGAACAAGCCATCCCATGATCTGCACATGCTACAAACCCAAACCAAACAGGCTGAGCTCCCCCTCCCAGCTGTGCCCACCCCTGCCGAGGCCAAGCCATTCCCCTTCCCATCTGCTCCCTGCTGGAAGGCCAGGCTGCAAACAGGCTCCTAACCCTGCCACGCTGTTTCACAGGGGATGAGCTGCTGAAGGAAACAGAGTGAAGACCACCTCAATTCTTGTTCCTTAGGGCTCAGGCCATTGACCTTTGGGCACATTTCACAGGCACCGCTGACAGCCCCTGGAACTTCACTGCAGCGACTGACAGAGTGGTTTGAGGAAGCCCATTCCTAAATGTTAGGATTTAGGATGGCTATAAGTCCTGCTTAGAGACTGCAGGAGAAAGGTGTACAGCCCTGTCTCTCGGTCCACCCTCCGGGGTAACAATCCCCTTTATGCCCCCGGGAGAACAATCCCCTCTGGACCCCAAACAATGCCTGGCGTGGGGCAGAGGCACTGCTGGCTATTCCCCTGAGCCCCTGGGGACC
>NW_016690210.1:1922544-2087114 GCF_001604755.1 Lepidothrix coronata | reverse complement strand
TTTCTTTTCTTTTCTTTTCTTTTCTTTTCTTTTCTTTTCTTTTCTTTTCTTTTCTTTTCTTTTCTTTTTTTCTTTTTTTCTTCTTTCTTTTTCGTCTCCAGGAGGAGCATCCTTCTCTCTCTCCCTCTCTCTCCCTCTCTCTCTCAAACACTCTCATTCGCTCTCTCGCTCTCTCTCTGCAGGACAATGGAGATGGCTCTTGCTCTCACTCTCTTTCGATGGAGATGGGATGGACAAAAGGAGAGGACGACAGAGATGGGATGGAGAATAATAGGATGATGGGGATGGACGAGGAGAGAGGGGAACCCCAGGTCCCAGCCTGCCCAGGGCCAAAGGCCGGGCCTGTGGAGGAGGCCAAGTGGACGTCCCATCGGCCCGAGAGGCAAAGGCAGATGAACACAGAAACCAGGATTAACATCCCATCTGCTGGATTAGCATTGGATTCTGGGTGCAACAAGCACAGGTGATCACTTTTTCTCTTCCTTTCCCTCTCTTTCATAGCAAATAATAATAATAACAATGAATAACAATAATAACAAATAAATATTTAATAAAACTCTCTAATTGTTTGTGGACTCTCTGACTCTCGTTGCTCCTTCCCACCACAAGCATTTATGACTATTTCTGCTCCCTTTCCCTTATGGGTGGGTCGGCACAACCTGTTCATAAAAGATGCTGAGTTTTCCAGTCCTGCTTGTCTGTTCCTGGTCCCTCTCAGGAGCACAGTGGGTGTTGGCAGCAGAAATAATCAGGGAATCACAGAATATCCTGAATTGGGAGGGACTCATCAGGATCATCCAAGTCCAACTCCTGGCCCTGCCCAGGACACCCCAGCAATCCCACCCTGTCCCTGAGAGCCTTGTCCAAATGCTCCTTGAGCTCTGGCAGCCTTGTGGCCGTGACCACTGCCCTAGGGAGCCTGGTCAGTGCCCTACCACCCTCTGGGGGAAGAACCTTGTCCTGAGATCCAACCTGACCCTGCCCTGTCCCAGCTCCAGCCGTTCCCTGGGTCCTGTCCCTGCTCACACTGAGCAGAGATCGGGGCCTGAGGGAACAGAGACTCATCTCCAGATTTCTTGATCCCATCTCCCTCTTGTCCAGCACTTCTCAGGAATGGGACAGCACACAGGGAAACTGTAAAAAAATACTGTGTTTATTCTTTAGTCATTTCCCTTGCAGAACCACAATCTCATGGTTGTCCAACACTGCCCAGCCCAAACCTGGCAGGTGCCCCTATGGTGACTGAGGCTGAAACTGCCCAATTCCTCACCCAGGGGGACATATTTTTAGGACTTTTGCTTAATTGGAAATTGTCTGTAAATTTATTTTTTTTTTAAGAAAGAGAAAAAGAGGAAGCTGTATCATTTGTTTGGCAGCAAAAAGTGCACCAAACAGTAACACCACTAGTGGGGAGGGCAATTTCCCAATTCTAGGTATTAACACTGAAAAAGAAAAACAACTGTCTTTTTTAATCACCCCTTCACCTCCATGAAGTAGAAGGTTCCCTTCACACAGTCTGCAGAGGCTGCCAGGATCTCAATTCCTCCTCAGCAACGTGAGGACTGGAATAGGGAAATTCTGCATAATACAGGACATTTAGACTGGCCAAGCTCAGCAACGCCTGCAACAGTTCTTGGTATCTCTCAAATCCCCATGGGGGCAGTTCCTCAGATTCCACATCTTCCCACTGGGACAGCTCTCAAACTCCCTCAGCTTCCATTGGGACAGGACGTTGGTGTGTTGGGAGTTGGGGTTTGCCCTCTCCTTGAGCATCTCCACGGTCCTCTGCCTCAGAGGCTCCCAGGGAGCTGCTGCCTCCTGAGCGAGGTGCTCTCCAGAAAGGGGGCACCCCAGGGCTCTGCAGTGGGACAGCTCCCACCACTAGAGCTCTCCAGTGAAGGCTCATTAGGAAATGGAGGGCACATGAGGAAATGAATGCATGGAACTGTTCAGTATATGGCCGAGAGCTGGTGAGTCACCAAGGATTTGAGTGTGGCACAGTGCAGTGCTGCAGGGAAAAAGGGAATATAAATTATCCAAGAATGAACTCAGCTAGAGTTCAGGATGACCTTCAAATGGAAGTGAGTTAGGAAATATGTTGTACAGATATTTCTCAAATTTACAGTACACTATATTAAAACTAGCAAGCAAACTAATGATTTTAATTTTTTAGATTAAAAAAAAAAAAAAAAAGAAAAAGCCCACAATATTATCAAGTCATGTTTGCTTTGGTGTAGCTACAGCAATAATGGAAATGCAGCATTTCTCTTTGCCAAAAAAGGCAGAAAGAGGAAAAGATAACCACCTCTAAAAATAGTCACTGAGGTCACCTGAGCAGAACAAGTAACTGCAAACAAAATGGCATGTAAGATAGGAAAGATTGATTGCACTGGAATTTTCTATGGCATTTCTGAGAGGAGAACAACTTGCATGGAAGAAGTAATAAACTCTATCTAATATTTCATTCTGTGATATGACTTGTTGCTCTATCTCTGCTTTCTTTTAATTCATTTAGCACCAACTTTCAAAATTTGCTGAAATTGTGAGTTGTAGAGAAAGAGAAGTTGTTAAAATGTTTTTCCTCTTTCCCCTAAACTAAACATTTAATATCAGTTCCCTACTCTCTGCTGAAGAATTAGGAAATGCAAGTCCGGTTTCACCATTATCAGTACAATATCTCGTCCCAGATGGGCCAGAACTGGTGGTTTTACTTCAAAAGCAAACTGCTACTGGCTGGTAACTCTCTACCTCGGGCTCCAGGCCCATCAGCATTCATACCAAAATTCCCAGAGCATGAGAGAGTCCATTAAAGTCAGACAGACACATACCAATAAGTAACTCCAGACTGGAAAGGCCTCGGGATGGGATTCCCATAAACCAACACAAAACTGATGCAGTTCAAACTGCATTGAGATTATTTCCAAATCTAGCAGTTTTTCCAAGCTGAGCCTCTCGAGTTTTCACGTTGCGGGTGAACATTCCCTTAGTTCCAAACCAATACTGAGGGCTAAACTGAATTCAGACCAGAAATATTGCAGAGAGCTTTTAATTCAGGCAGCAAAAGAGCGCTGGCACAAGCCTTTATCCCACACCACCTTTTGATTTCTCAAACCAATATTAAGCCTGAGGGGGTTTATACCTTTAGAAGCACAAACTACCACCACCTGTGGGAACCAAAGGAGGAGAAAAAGAATAGAGGAGAAGGCAAGAAATTAGGAGTTTGTCCAAAGGCTTGAAAATAGAAAGCAGAATTAAGAGGTCTAGTCTGGGCAAAGTGCAGCATAACTGCACATTTATCTTGCACCAGTATTAATGATGGCACAAGGGAAAAGCTTAAGAATAATCAGAAACAGAACATCCATAGAATTTTTTTCATCTTGCTTTTCAGAAGAATTGGACTCGAATGTCTCTCCAAGCTCTTCTGCTTAAAACTAGTCCCAAACTTTATAAATTTTGACATTACTGTCCTTTCAAAGGGTATGAACAGAGCATTATTTTTCAAATAAAATTGTTGGTCCTCCTCTTCATCCCTCAATCACACAGGATCTTACTTAGTCCTGTGAGTCTGAGGTTGTGTTTTCCCACAAGGTGTCACCATAGATTAGCTTCACTGGAGGTCTTTATCAAAAGAAGTAGTATTTTTACTTTTAAGTTGTAAAGAAAACATTCAGAGTCTGAAGGCAGTACTAGAAGCATATATTAAAGTACATAACTTTGTAATGGAATAGGTCCAATTAAAAAACATTGCAATGGAGTAAAGCAACATCTATTTTTAGAGGTGGAGTAAAAAGAAGAAACTGGAAAAGAATTTCCTATTTCTTTTGCTTAATACAAAATCAACTTTGAAACTTCCCAGAACATTTTCCTCATTTCCCCTGTGTTTAGTGATTAGACTCATATTATGTGCACAGCACATTAGGAATTCTCTCTCTCCTAAGCACTAGATTGTGCAACTAAGAAACCTTGTATGTTTAAGTTATAATTTCAGCTCTGATCTTAAAATGTGTTTAGAGGTGAGTCTGTGCTCCCATGGGAAGCCAAAAGCAGGGTTCTTGTGAATAGAAGAGCTTGTCTTGCCCTTCCATCTCAGTCATGAAACTATCTCAGTTACTAAGACTGAGATAGTTTCAATGGCTTGCTGTGTGTGCTGCCTGTTCTTTCTGTTCAATGGAATCAAACACTAGAAATGGAGGAGTCTTTATAAGCTAAATACAATGTTTTGATTAAGCATTTGTCCTCATCTACTTAGCACTGTGGTGTCTGGATTAGAAACCAACACGAGAGAATACTTAAGTCCTCAAACCCTCTTTCCCACATGCTCTGAAGTTCAACTCCTTGTTTTCACTGAAGTAAAATTCACTGGAGTGCATCTGTATTGAAAAAAACAGAGCTCAGTTGGATTTTGGTCCAAGTGTTTTAGTGATCTGCCTGTTAAAAATATTTAGCTTGTCAATGGTGTTGTTCGTGCCCCGTTGGCATTTGATTAGACATCAAGATGGGGTGAACTGATTGAAACCTTCCCCCATATCCCCACCTGTAAGAGACAGACAGACACTTCCCCCATCCATGTCCTTCTCCCCTCCTCTCACCTGCCTCTTGGGAGCTGCACACACTCATTATGGATAGGAGCTTGATGGACAATAACAGCGTCACAGTGCCGTAAACTGGCTTTTAGTAACATGATCTCTGCAGACCAAAAAGCTTGAAAAGCAAAGAGAAATATTTCGTTGCTGTTTTGTGCGCCGTGGCAGCAGAGTAGGAAATCTGATCAAAAAAAGGAGATGGAGCAAAAGATTCTGTTCTTATGGGTTGCTTTTCACAACAGACCCACCTTGACAACATTTCTGGTGCCACTGGGCGAAGGGAGATGTGTTGCTTGGTATTTTATTTTGCTTTTTTTTTTTAAAGGAAGTCCCAGATTCTTTACCCAAACTGGTGTTTGCAGCACAATCTAAGATTAATATATCAGATAATGTCTAAGAAAAAAACCCCTGACATAATTTCTAAAAAGATAGAGGAAAATTTCCCATGAAAGCACATGAAATTTTATGTCTAATGCTTTAAAATGCTTTAAAACGCTTTTTATGTCTATGCTTTAAAAATGACCAGTCTTTTAAGTGGCATTGAAGACTCTTGTCCCTGAAGGAAGTTTCCTTTTTCTTTTTCTTGTCAGTTAGTGCCAACTCCATACCCTGCAGGCAGGTGGGTCGTGCAAAAAGGGGAGCACAGGGCTCATCTGCCTCTGGCTGCACTTTTTGTTACATCCCTTGATAGTTAAAGGGCTCCGGCCTTGGCCCTGGGACATTTGATTTTCACTTGAAAATCACAGCGCTGTCAGAAAATCAAGAGCTGAAGCAACTTCACCAGAGCTGGAAAGTCAGAACGAGTCATTTCAGGTGCACGGGTGAGATAGTGAAATCTCTACACCCACAGATGAAGGTGCTTGTCAGACACCTCTCAGCCCCAAAGATGGAGTGTGGGGTGGGCTCTACCACTTGCCCTGAGGGGGCATGAATGCAGAGAGATGTCAAATAGGAGCAGGTAGTGAGGAGTGAAAATGAAAACATTTCCAGTCATGCCTAGAGGCAAACATTTCTATTTTTTTCCTTTCATTGAAAGGAAAATTTGTGCTTTCCTGGATGTAGTTATCTGATAACTAGAAATGGACATTATTAGAAAGAAAAACAGGCTGTGGAAAGGCATTTTCCTGCTTGTGCCTAATATTTTAGGGTTACATTGTCTTAATTAAACAAATCACCCAGAGGAGCTACAGAGACATTTTGGGCGACCCATCCAGGAGATGTGTCACCATTTATACAATTTGGCACAAAACAGCACAAAGCAAAGCTGTTGTCCTGCAAGTGCCATCACAGCAAGGGTTCAGAGTTAAGAGTTGTTCATGTCATGGTTTTGTCACCAGTACAGTAACACACTTTCTTTGTCCCAGCAACAGCAAAACCATCAGTTTAGTTTTCTTCAAAAAAGAGGAATTTAGACCCTTTTGCAATATGAATCCCTTGAGAATAGCTGAATGAGGAGCTGCTTGATAGAAAATGAACTCCCTTCATAGAAGAGGTAAATAAAGAGTCAGTGTGGTATTTACTGTCACAGAACTGATGGAGTGAACAGGAAACCCAGTGGTTTTAGGTAGAGATGATCCCCTCTTCGAGTAGGAGGTGACTTTTTTCAGTCCCAGTTTTTGTGTTGTCTGAAAATATCCACATGCTTGAAAATAAAAAAAAAAGGAATTCTTGCTGCAAGTAGTTTGGTCTTGAAAATACAACATTGTCTACTTCAATGCCTTTTGCAGTGGAATTTATAATCAGGTAGTTAGATCTGTGTTTATTAAACATTGGTACTCTCAGAAAAGGTTAAAAGGAACTTTCCTCACCACTAGAAGTGTTATTTGTCACTTGAACTCCAGTACATAGTTCCCCTCTTCTCAGTCACCAAAATAAAAACAAAATTCAGGCACCAAACTTGGAAGTGTTTTTCTGTGCTTTGACAACTCGGAGAGGGCATTTCCCACCCACTGTGTGTCTTCTGGATGAATCACTTGGCTGTGCTGAACCATAACCTGCCTTTGGCTCATTTTTGACAACTGCAAAGGCAGAGCTGACCCTTTAATCTTCCAGGATAGTATTTCTCCAGTTAAATGCTGCATTTGCTCCATGAGTTAAGGTCTTCACTGGTGGGCTGACCATCTGCCACTTGTTCTCCTCTTTCAGTTCTTCGCAGTAACACATGCCCAGGGAAGGGATCTAGGAGAGAAGTTACCAGCAGAATTACCAGCAGGGTCATTGCTTGGGAATGAAGGGGGGTTTTGCTACAGAAGAGAGCAGATCCTGATATTCTGTCTCTTCTGAAATGAACTAAAACCGTTCTGGAGGCGTGAGGGGTGAAAGGTGAACTTATCTCTCCACATTCATGCTTGGCTTTGATGACCAGAATATATTCACCCCTTCTTATGCATCAACAGTGGTAGTAAAAATATATCTAAATATATCTAAAGACTGAATAAAACTGTAGGTTACACTCACCATGAGGAGGAGAAGGAAGGTTCTTAGCCCTGTTTCACAGAACCATGGAACCACAGACTGTTTTGGGTTGGAAAGGACCTTAAAGATCACCCCATTCCAATCCCCCTGCCATGGGCAGGGACACCTTCCACTAGCCCGGGTTGCTCAGAGCTCCATCCAGCCTGGCCTTGAACACTTCCAGGGATGGAGCAACCACAGCTTGGGCAACTTGTGCCAGGTCCTCACCACCCTCACAGTAAAGAATTTTTTTCCTAATATCTAATCTAAACCTACTCTCTTTCAGTTTGAAGCCACTCCACCTTGTCCTGCCACTCCTGGCCCTTGTAAATAGTCTCTCTCCATATTTCTGGTAGTCTCCCTTTAGCTACTGGAAGGCTGCAATTAGGTCACCCCAAAGCCTTCACGTTTCCAGGCTGAAAGGAAGGAGGATAGCTCCAGGTTTCCAAATGCGCCTCTTGGCTGTAGGTGTTACATGGCATTGACTTTCCGGGGGAGTTGGTTGAAAATCTTCTCCAAAGACATAACTGCTAGTCACATACAAAGCCTCCCAGATGAAATCCTTCTCTTGACCTCCGGTGCTTTGCTAAAACTGCGTGAGATTCCCTTTGGAATGAGAAAGCTGACATCATTGGTATTGGCGTGCTCACATGTCTCCCTGCATAAGCAGGCTCCCTATTAGGGGTACAATAAAACAAAACAAAAGCTTCCCGATGGCAAAGTATCCTCTTACCTTCCGTACCATCTGGGCAAAGTCACTGATGTCTCTGCTGGGGAGCCCCATCAGAGGCCGGGTGAGAGATGCCAGGGAAGAGCCGTGGCCCACGATGAGGATGACGCCTGGTACACCCAGAAAAAGCAAAGAGGAGTAGTAAGGGAGCTGCAGCACTGCCAGGCTCCTCATCAGCAGATGGGTATGAGGTGCTTTCGGGGCTGTTCATCTCTCCAGACCTTTTTGATCATGTGGCTGGGTGTATTGTGTCAGGCAGAAAAAAATCAGGTGTGTTGTAGCACACCAGCTAGTGAGAGAAGGCGTTTGCTAGTGAAAAAGAAAAAAGCTTTCCAGAAAAGTGTATTATCTTTTGCTGAGCTACAACCCAATGTAGAAAGTCCAAGAAAAGAGCATACTCTTGCAATTTAGTACTCCACTGTCTCTGTTTAATTTTACTTTTTCTTATTTCTAGCTCATAAATGGCATGTATTTTTACTTCAGTGTAGCCCAGGACTTTCACTCAGACTACTTTAAGCTTTGTGCAGTACCAACAACTCACATTAAATGTGATTCTGCTGGCAAATCTCTGCCACTTCCTGTTTCTGAATGTCTGACAGAATATACAAAGATCTGAAACCTTCACCTTTGCTGGGGCAGGCGGTGATGATCTGTTTCATAACCACAGAGCTTCGGCTTAAATAGTCTTCATAACTTTCCGATGGCACCAGAGAAGAGAGTGGGAAGTTACCCCTGACAACAAAATCACAAATATGTTAATCTAGGTGTCTGCTGGGAGGCTGATAGCACCACTGAATGATTACACCAGAGAAAAGGCACTTGGTTAAAAGCTTTGTCTGCTGTCTTGGCTGACACACTGTGACCTCAGCTTGCCTGGAGCATTAGCTTTCCCCTGGTCAAATGGATAGTAAAGACTTTCACTCCCAGAGTTAAAAAGAAGGTGTTTCCAGGAGAATTTATCGCAATGTATCCCTCCTAAGCACCTGAGCACTTCTGCTGAGACCAGGCATTTCTTCTTTCTTTTATATGCCAGGGCTCTTCCTGCACTGAATGTTTTTCAAAAAAGTAAGAGTCAAACCGCTGTGAATCAGGGAAGCCTCACAGGGCTGGTGGGGCTTGGGTCAATGGACAACATTCCCCCTGCACAGACCCATCCTAGGGTTCCACAGCAGCTTCCAGGACACCAGTTCTGCCCAGCCCCAGGAGGAGGCCTGGGGACTGCTCCAGTCCAGCAGCAGCAGGGAAGAACCTGAAGGGCCCTGATGTGCCCTGAGGTGCCAAGGGTAGGTAGCTGGGAACACCAAATTCCCAGTGATGGGAGACCCTGTCAGCCTTCTGAGATCTGCAGGACAGGCAAAATAGGCAGCAGGACCACAGTCATTTGCTGCCTCTCACCAGACTCCTGTCTTTGATACCTACCCACTTAGCTGATGCTTGAACCAGGGCTTCTTGGCAACAGAATAAAACCTCCCCAGGCTCATGTCATCCATATAATCTGTCTTCTCCAGGAATGGGAAGTGTTCACTGCTACAGCTGGCAAATCCTTAGCCATGTGTTGTGATACAACACAGGGGGTTAATTTTTTTCTACGAACAACTGTCCCCCCCTTGCCCTGACTTGACTGACTCCTTATTCAGTGAACAGGCAGGAATGAGATTAGATTAATATATTACAATAAGGCGTGGTATCACAGTGTTCTTTCACAGGTGAGTCCTCAGTACATTGTCATCACAAATGGCAGAAGTAGAAAGTATGTAAAATCTAATACTAATCAGACAAGTCTAGATTGGGGTGCTCAAAACTGGTCTCTATTTTGGCAGAGCTGCAATTTTTTTTTTTAATGTGTTGTCCTGTTGGCACCTTTGTCCCTTCAGTATTAATCATGCTGTTAACCAGCTGTCCTGCCCCAGAACTGAGCATCTCCAGCACCAGCCCAGGTGGTCTCCAGGCTAAATACCAACAGGAGTGCTCAGCCCAGGCTAAGATCTCACTGAGAGTGCTGTGTCCAGCTCTGAGTGCTACAGGCCAAGTGACACAAGGATCAACAAGCAAAAATCCAGAAAGGACCTGTTAACAGGGGTCCAGAAAGCACAGCCCACAGGGGAGCACAGGAAGAGTTCAGAAGAATGGCTGAGAAGGACATGATAACAGTCTGCAAAGGGCTGTTGTGGAGAGGGAAGGTTCTGTCCTCCATGCAGAGGATGAAGAGGAAAGAAATAAGGATATTTCACAGCAACTCGAAGTTATTAACAGCAGGAACAGCCAAGGCAGAGTTTATTTTGTCCTGCTTTGGGACAGAGAGCACAGACCAACCTCTGCTTCTGTGAGAGTGTGAGAGGAGAGGGAGGCAGAGTTAATCCCACCCAGCTGCCTACAACTCAAGTGTCTGGCAAGGTCAGTGGAAATAAATAAGGTCCTTCAGAGGGAAATTCATGCTTTCCTAAGTGCCTGACACAGGTTATCTATGATGGAAAATCAGTGTCTTGGGAGTCCCCTTCTTTCCACCATCAAGAAGGCTGCTAGGTAACCATCACAGCCCAGGCACCCAGCTGCTGGGTGGTTTCCTCTCAGCACACACCATGTGAGAAGCAAGTATTTCAAGTGCTCTCACGTTGCCTCTTAGTGGCACTGGAAACAGGAAAATTTGAAACTGGTCCACTGCTGACAGGGAGCAATCAGGGACCTAACCCAGCTGAAGGTTGTCATTTGCACAGGCGAACATGGTCAAACCAGACCCTGGGACCTGAGGATTTTTAACCCTGCACGTGGTGGGAAGAAACTGGCAACACATGTGCAAGTTTATAGTTCATCCATCCCATTTTTGCCTGGACCTGAGTGAGCTGGGAGGGGCCTGAACACTGTAGTTAGCATTGCTTCAGAGCTTCCCTTCTGAGCTGCTCAATGCTGTCCACTTGCACGCTTTCTTTTGAGGCAGGTGATTTTGTACAAAAAAAAAACAACCTATGGAAAACAGTCTGTTGGTGGAAAAAAACCACACCAGAAAACCCTATACTCCAAGAAAATGAAGGATTTTCTTCCTTCATGCAATCTCAAATGAAGATGCTTCTCCTTAAGAAATGCATTAAGACATAAGAGGTTTCCTTCCCCCCTTTCTTGAATACGTGGGAAATCCCAGAGACACTTGCTTTTATCAGCTGAGTAATTTCCTGGATCTGGCTGTGCACTGCAAACACAGAGCAGCCTGGTTTGAGAGCAAGATGAGGAGCTAGATTGAAGTGGAGCCTCATCATTTCCTGCCAGGGTGTGGTTTGCAAGTGCTCAGAAAAGGCATCACCTCTCACCCCACCAAGTTATGAGGGCCCCAAAAAGTCCTTGCTGAGCACAATACTAATATTTAGGCAAATTAAAATAATAAAAAAACCCCAACCTCTCAAACATGAGTTACAGTGAAACACTGTTGTCCTGCCTGTCCCCAAATCAGGACAGGTGGCTCATGTCAGGCTCACCTCTCCCTCCCCAGACCCTGCGTACTCTGCCCCAGGGTGCACAGAATTTGATCAGGATCACTCCATCTTTGCAGTGTTTGTAATGATTTATGACATATAAAAGGATAAGAAATCTTAGGGGAAAAAAACCTCCACAACTTTATCAGCTAGAAATGGAGCAATTACCTGTAACTTGTATCTATGTTGTAAGATGCCTCTGCCAGTTCTGCCACAGTCATGAAGTTAGGGATTACTTTGCTTGCTTCCCACTTGGTCCATTCAAACAGACCTGGTTCCACCCTGATCTTGACTTTTTGATTTAATTTAAGCCCTGCAAGAACAAGAAATACATCTTAGGAGAAAGGTACACCCAAAGTGCTACATTCAGGCTATACATTCTCCCTTGTTTGCTGCAGTACTTTCATTAAAGAAGACAAATTACTTATTGTCAAACAAAAGAGGATCGTGTTGATTAAATGAAGGCACTGTTATATTCTTGTCTGACTAGTGTTAAGACAATTCAAATTATTATTATTATTTTATTATTATTATTATCATAATCATCATAATTTCTGAAGCTCGCCCTCTTGTGATGCTCTGCTAGAAGAAAAAAATTGAAATCTGAATAAACTTTGGACAGGAAATGTTTTTACCATTTTTATATAGCATTTTGTTCAGTGTTCCACAGTGGGGCAGTAAATTGTCTGGTGGTGTTAGAAATGGACTTCCCTTGTCAAAAGACACATTTTTTATTTTATTGAAAAGGGACAGGAAATGAAAAAAAGAAGAGAGGGAAAGGAAGGGGGAGAAAGAGGAGGAAAGAGGTTCTACAATATGAAGGCATTAAAATAGTTTGGCTTGCAAAAGAAAGGAAGAAATCTGTCTCTCCTGATTCAGATCCTTCAGAGCGCTGGAAACATCTGCTTTTTGGCTCCAAAGGTTTTCCAGCAGAGGTGACAGTGGTGATCTGATGAGCAGCTACTAATGTTGAATTAAACCTGATGTGAAACACTTCTGTTTCATACAACATTAGATCACATTTAACTGGTGAGGACTGGAGTTAATGGGATTTTATCCCACCAGACTGCACACGCGGCGGCAGGTTTGTTGCTGCCTGTGTTATCAGCGAGTCAAAACCACCTTGGCTTCCCTGCTTAAAGATAACCACTAATAACCACAAAATCTTTTTATTTGCTTGTCTCAGAGACTTCACAGAAGTTTGATGAAGATGTTTTCGCTGTGGCTGGTTTTGGTGCCTTACCCTGCAGCACGTGTTGAGCTGTCTGTACACAGCGGAGGGCAGGGGACGAGTACACGTAGCTCACCATCACCTCCTGGTCCAGTAGAGCTTCCCCTGGATAGGAACAACCAGGTGTGACAGATGAGAAACTACTACAAAATACTTCCTGAAAAAAAACAAATAGCTTGTAGCTTTGCACTTTCATCGACATGGGATCCACTGACAGTCCTTTTCTATTCATTTTTTCACACTACCTGCTGATCGAGCTCATTAAAAAGCTTGTTGTGGTGGAAACAGTAAGTTTAAAGTGAGTGTTGGAAAGGTAACCACAGAAGAATCACTCCAAATCTGCAAACAGCAGTTAGGCTTTTGGCTGTCCCCACATACCTGAACCATCAGAGACAGGCACTTGCACCAGGCCAGCACCGTCACAGTCAGGCACCTTGCTCAGGGAGCACAAGCAACTTCATCTGGTGAGTGAATTGAGTCAGACTAACCCACACCACCCCTCCTCCAGCTCCCTGTGACGATGTGACCACACTCTGCTGACCATGAAGCTGCTTCCTCTGGCCAGACCTTTCACTCCTCACTGCCCATTCAGTGACAACTGCACAAGCCAATTATCACTTGCAGACAAGCAGAAGGGCTCAAACAGTGTTGTAGCTTCTTTCTTCCAACTTTCTTTGCCAGGAACTGGCAGGTTGGGCCTCAAAGACAAGCAACCAGCCGTGTCCTCTATTTTACTATTTGAGATCTTGCAGAGAAGCCTAACCACAGTGAGTGCTGGTAGGAAGTTTTCCTGTTACAAGCCAACATGAGCTTTGGCAGACGGTGGTAGCCTGCTTCCCAAACCCTTAGATTTGCAGTAGGATATTATCCAGCTTACCTATAAGCCTTGACTGGAAAATACCACAGCAAGATAAAGGAGGATCATTTTCAAACTGCTTCATGCTGTCTTTCCTCTTTGGCAGGGCAGAAGGGAAGTTCAGATCTGCTCTGTAGTATTTTCCTAAAAAGAGGTGGGACATTTTGCTGTGGCACAAGGGAGGCAGCAGCTGTATTATGTCAGTACTGCAGACACAGCCAGTATCTCACTGATGACAAACATCCAGTGCTATTACCTTAAAGGGGTCACATTTTAAGGTCACAACACTGGCTTGGGGAACCACCTGTCCTAACAGAATAGCACCTCTTCTGCCAGCTCAGAAGGAGCAAATGGGGAGGAGGAGAGGCAGAACAGGAAAGCATGAGAATTCAGCTTTGTGGGGCTCAAGTGAAACAAAAAACTCTATATTCTTTCACCATTGCCAAAATGACAGAAACCCAACATTTACACTGAAGAAAAGTGAAAACAATGCATTGATTGTACAGCTAGAAGGTGCCCCCTCCCCTCATCTGATGTGGATTTCACCCACTGAACATAGGGAATCTCCACCATAGCAAAGGTGTGACTTTCAGCATAAAGCTCTTGCTTCTGAACTCACACCTTCTTGCTCCCCTCCTTCCCCCTGACACATTTCCCTGTTTTGTGTCAGTTTTCTTCACCTGAAAACATACTCTTTGTTTTTTTGGTTTTCTTTGTTTGTTTGTTTTTTGGTTGTGTTTGTTGTTTGTTTTTTTTTTTTTTTTAAGAGAGAGAGGGAGAGGGCCAGGAAATTTGGATTTTAATTTACGTCACTTGCTGGCATTTCATTTCCACCACAGGTTGCTCTTGCTCACCTTCTCCAGGTTGGACTAGTGATGTGTTGTGACTCTGATCAAGAGACCATAATTCTGACTCGGTCATGGAAAGCTGGAGGGGTCTGACAACCTCCACCTTTTGCAGTGAGTGGTGGTGAATGTGATTTTGTGATTTGTTCATCCACAAGTGAGACACACTTCCATCAGTAGCACAAGGGCTTTGTTTGTCTGCAGGGTTTATTGAGCATAAGCATGAAGGACTTGGGGATGTTATGACCTAGTTAGGTGGAGGTCAAAGCAGTCAAAGCTGGGCCTGCCTTGCAATGCTATTCACTATTTTGTGTCCATGTTTACAGTAACGGGTAGAAGATTGAATCTCTTGTACCCATTACGGGGGTTAATTAGCTCTGGTTTGCTAAGATGCTCCTGTTATCTCACTCACCATCTGCAGTCAGGCACTGTTGGAGCCAAGATTTGCCAAAGACCTGGTCAACTCTTTCCCCGTGGCGCATCACCAGCACCGCTCTGCGCAGGGGGCTGTTCTGAGGCAGCTGTGGGAAAAGGGGTTGTCATTATGATGTTACACATAACCTGCATTAAAAGTCTGGATTCCTGGACAGGGTGGATGTAATAGATGCCTGTCTTTAGGACAACAATAAGCCTGACTCGCTCTCCACTGAAGGCAAGTGAAAGAAACAGAATCATAAAATTGTTAAGGCTGGAAAAGACGTTCAGGACATCGAGTCCAACCTTTGACCAATCAGCACCTTGTCAACTGAACAACAGAGCACTGAGTGCCACGTCCAGTCATTCCTTGAACACCCCCAGGGATGGTGACTCTACCACCTCTCTAGGCAGCCTGTTCCAATGCTTGGCCACCATTTCATTGAAGAAATTCTTCCCAATGTCCAACCTGAACCTCCACTGGTGCAGCTTGAGGCCGTTTTGTCTTGTCCTGTCAAAGGTCAGATCCCCGACCCCTGTGGGCTACACGAGGTTTTAACTCTATTTACACTAGTGAAAGGTAGTGCTGATAACAGATCTTTCAATCCCAATGTGGGAAGGAATTACAACTTTAATTTCTATCATACAGTTGATATAAACAAAAAAAAAAAAAAGGGAAAATTAGCAAAGATTTAAGTGACAATGCCCTTTTCTACACCAGGATTAACACCAAGCTTCTCCTTCTTTTCCTAATGAAAACAGTACTTCTGATTTTCATAACTGTGTGGCCAAGTCAACAGTGAACCCAGATCTTCTATGAGGCTGCTTTTTTTTTTTTATCTCAGACTGCATGGAATTACAAATAAATGTTAAGCAGTTTGAGGTTAGCGTACAACGCACATTAAACATGGACGAGAACATGAGGAACAGGTCAAAGGCTTTAAAACTTTAAAAACTGCATTACTGCTGCAGCCTTGAGGTCAGTGATGTGCATCTTCGGCAGCAGAGAAGGAAATTCTTAAGAAGCTTTATGAGATGGCTATTCATGTATTCTGTTAAACACCATTGCTTTTCTGCCATGAAACACCAATCAACTACCACAAGATCAGAGTTTAAAACCAAGGTTTTGTGGTCTTCCTCTTCTGCTTGAGAGGAAACCAGAGGCCAGGAAGACTCTAGACTGGAGAGGTGCCCATCTGCACAACATGTTCCTCAGGCCAAGTGGTGGCTCTGCCACAGATCTGACCTAGATAAGTGAGACCAAGAGCAACCAAGAGCCAGAGGAAGGGGATGTGACCTGTTCAGAATTCTCTGTCCCACAGTCATACACTCACAGCATCCTGCAGGCCCCAGGTGGAAGTTCCCTCGAGGTGCCCTCAAGTTTCTCTGACATTAACACAAATAAGCCTGGGGTTATCCCCCAGCACAGCAGGAAGAGAGGCTGTGGGGCCAGCAAGCCCAAAGGAGTTTCTGCACCATGTCAGTGTGCTGGAAAGGACCATCTTGGCATCCCTGACAACCAGAGCCAACAGTCCAATGCAGGTGCAAATGTGCTCTAGGTAAAAGTCCTTATTTGCTTTGTTCTTTCTACCAGAAGACCAGTGGAAAACACTGTGAAAAATTGATAGCTGTTGATTTTGAAGGTCAGACAAAAGTGTAATCCTATCAGTGCTGCTAACCACTCCAGCTAGCTGTTCTGGGCTGTTATTTGCATTAGCTACATATCTAAAAAAATAAAGAAGAAAACTAAACATTTAAATGTGATCTGGGGCAATGGAAACCATGAAGATGACAGCTGTAGAATCTGGACATAAGAGCACAAATGAACAATGAGCCTAATTCAGATAGAGTTGCTCTGCCTTGAGCCCACATGGAACTCAGGAGAAGTTGTGCCTGTGTCTCACTTGTCAGACTTGTCCCCATACCTCTGCAGAGCTTGCCCAGGAAGGCTTTGCTCAGAGAAACTTGAGCAGGGAATTCATGCGTTGTGCCATTATGACAGGAACAAAAAGAGTGTTATGAAAGGCAAGAGTGTATACATCATATATACACTACAAAATATTTATGAGATACTATACCATACAATAAAAGCGTGTGTGTACATATATATATAAATATATATATATATGCATTACAACATAACATGAAAATGTGAGGGAGGAAAGGGAAGCATTTACTAAATGTACATTTACATTTATTATTACATTTACTTTTAATTAGTAATTTATCTGCACAAGCATGTGGCAAAGATAAGAAATGGAAAAAACAATTACCTGAATAGAAAGTGCATTGGTTCCACTCCTTGACATACTTAGATTATGGGCTTCTCCATTCAGCTTTACATTAGATTCCCTTTCAGTTTGGGTGAAGGATCTTGAAGCTGTCCCAAAAACATATTCCCTGCAGAAAAAGCAGAAGCAACACACACACACGCACACACACACAAATATATGAGCACACACACAAATAGAAGAGATTTTTGAGTCATGATGATGTCTACAGGCACTTGTAAGTCAGGATTCATGTTCCATTCAATGCTTCTTGCACACTTGCAATCCACTTCATCACTTTGCTCTTGATTTAGAATATGAACTGATGGCACATATTGGGTGTAACCCTGCTAAAGTGGGACCTTCAAGCAGAAAACACTACCTGGTTGCCTCCTCCCTGCCTCTGAGGGTTCAGCAAGAAATGCATCTAAACCTCCCTGCTTAGAAAAATCAGCTCTAATCTACAAGCAGCATCAGCGGTGCTGTCAGCTGCAGAGTGAAGTGCAGGAAGCCAGGCAGGTGCCTTCTGATGGAGGGTAAATCAACAAGATGAGGGTAGTCTCGAGGTGGTAGAGCAACCTTTGTGTGGCTTCATTTCAAGTTAACTTTCAGAGCTCTTGAAATGAGAAAAGCGAAGAAAGCAGAGAGCCAGGCTGAAGGCTCAGCCTGCCTGGCAGAATGTGGTCTTTTAAAATTCATTAGGGTGTTCAGGTTGTTCAGGAGCAAACAGGGGTCATCCCTCTAGCAGCTGAACTTGTGAACTCTGGGTGTCTGAGGGTGCATGTCCTGCCTTTTCTCTTTCAGAAGGCGTATTATCATCCCACCCAGACCCTCAGGACCCCATCCTCCTCTCCTCTGCCCACAGCTCCCGGCGAGGAGGAACACCTAAAAATAAAACCAAAGTGGCTGACGTAAAGCAACACCCACAAAATCCTGAACTCACCTGTGCTTAACCCACGTGTCTGACTCGTGGGCTTTCTCAGTGTAGTTTTCTGGAAGGAAACCCCTGCAGCCGGTGCGGTGCGAGGTCCCGACCACCCAGCCCTCGCTCACGTCGCACTGGTGCGTCGGGTCAACGTAGATGAAATCCCCGGCGTTGATCATGAGCTCATCAATGTTCTGGGGCTTGTACTGGAAGAGGGCCCTCAGCCTCTGCGGGGGAACATGCAGCAGGGTCAGGATGCTGGTTCTGCAGCAGCTCAGGGGATGCTTGTTCACCTCTCATGGACACCGCAATGGGTTTTATTTTTCGCTCTGCAACGTGGTCTTTGGTGGCAGACAAAAAGGAAGACTCTACCACTCTTGCAGTATGTGTAAAAAAGGCACTTGGTTTTAATAGAAATACTTTTTCCCCCCCCTGTAACTAGCACAGACTTATTTGAAAGCAAACACAGCAAAAGCGTTATCAGCTACTTTTGTGATCACTTGCAGCTCTCCTGAGCGTGACTAAAATCCAGTGTGAGACCTGGGACAAAGCGATTTACTGATCTGGCAAAAAACTGTTGATCATTCCATAATTTAAAATTAGAAATGAGAACTGGAAAAATGTTGACCGGTTTTAACGAAGAGTCTATCAAGCAGAAAATCGTTGATGAGAACTGAGCCTGTGCAGTTTTCATCATGGCTGGAACAAACAAGAAATCTAATTTTGCTGAGTGGAATTTTACTGCAAAACTGCAAACTGAAAAATGCTGGCAAATATTCAATGATCATGGTTTCCTGTCTCTTTTAATTTTTCATGCCATGGTAAGATTATTTTTTTTCTGATGGAGTTTGGAATTAGATCTTGAGACATACAGGTCAAGCAGCCTACCATAAAGGTATTGTCTACTGATTCATGAGTCCAGTTTTTCAGCCCAAAAAGGCAATTGAAACAACCATGCTCTTTGAAACACTGTGCTGACCGTGCACTGATTTTCTTAAGGAGGGACATATTGTAGCAAAGAGTCCGACCACAGGCTCAGGAAATTCAATAAATGTGATTACAGTACCTGGTAATGCACAAAACGCATGTCCCGTGAGTAGAGAGCAGCCACCCACTGGCAGGGTTCCCCAGGGTTAATGCATTTGGCCAGTTGTTCCAAAGTCTTCTGATGGTGAGGATAAAACTTGTGAGCCAGGGTAAGGTGGAACTGCTTCAGACAGGGCTTCACATGGCAGTCTAGGGATGAAACAATAACATCACAATGTAGAAACAAAGGTCATTTAAAGCTCTTTTTGTTTCATACCACATGCTTTGCATGATGCAGGAAATATCACAGTAACCAGTAGTAGAGTAGATCTACTACTGCGTCTGCTAAATAATGGTTTTGAAGAGTGTCATGGCTTTAATATGCCAAAATAATTCACAAACATGGACTAGATTTGTTTCCTCCCTTCACATGTGAGGAAAAAAATGCACAGGGTTTGACATTCCTCTTGGAATGTCAGTGGAGTGGGTATTAGGCAGAGACAATCATTTCAGCTTCTAGACAAAAGCGCTGTGTCTTCAAAGTCTAAAACATGATCCTGTAGCCACTTTGCTTTCAAATCTGTGGGAGGAAAGGGTGCTTGCTGGCAGTAAAACATCAGCTAAGCTCCCCTGGAGACACAGCAGAGGTTTTCAGTACTGTGCCTAAACATTTGTGCTGTGACTCACCCATTTTCCCTCTGATATTGGCCCTACCTGCCAGGGCCGAAGCCTCTGATGAGAACGCCAGAGCAAAGTCTTTGAGGACGTTGGCATGGGTGTCATCAATGAAGAAGCCAAGGTAGCTGGGGGATGCATGTAGTGTTAGGGAAATGGATGGTGGAAAGCACTGGGAAAAGCGATCACCGACCCGCTTTAGGGTGTCATACAATAATTCCACTTTCTGGTCTTCACACTGAAAGAAAACAGAGGAGGAGGAGCGGGTTTTACCCACCAGCTCAACAGCCAGCACTGTAACCTCTGCTATACAGTAGAAAACTATGGGGCATTAAACTGCCTGAGAAACACAAAATACCTATGAATTTGCCTGGAATTCCTGGTATTAAAATCAGTAATATCAGGCATTTTGATCAGGGTGTTGCCCTTGTTCTGTAACAGGAGACAGAGCCTTCAACCCGAGGTGTATATAGCCTGGGTAGGAAAAGATTTTATGGTCTGACAGGTGTGCAGCAACCTCTCTGAAATGAGGCAGGAAGCATGACTTTCCTCTTCAATTCTAAGTGATAATTTGTGTTACTGTTACCCTAAAGTCCTTCGCTGAAATCGCTCCTGCCAAAACTCCAAGATTTGAGACGCTGAGCAACACACCCAGCAAAATTCCTGAGGCACCTTTGTCAATGTGATCCAACCTCAGCAAAATAAAGGATTGTACAGAGCCACGCTTCCTTGAAAAAGTTGCAGTTAAGCAATATAAGAAGTGAAGAGACAAAGGTGGGATTTGTGCCATCCAGGCCAGAGGGAGGAGGGGATGCAGGGGCACTGGGCAGATTGGGTGTAGGGGGGCAAGGGCAGGGGGGAACCTACACCAGGGCAAGTGCCAGGAAACAACAGGGCTCCTCCTGGGGCTGACAACTCTGGGAGCTGCAAAAGACATGGGAAGGCGGGAAACAGAAGAGGGCAGGTCAGGAAAAGAAGGTAGGAGCCGGGTCAGTGAGTCTCAGTTTCTGCCTGTGAGGTGCCCAGGTCAGCTCTTGCTGACAGCCAGGGAGCAGAGAACAGCCCCAGGGGGTACATTTATCCCTGGAAATACGCTACCTGGAATGGGGCAAAGATGTGCAAGGTGAGGGTTGCAATGCAGTTGTCTTTTGCAGGCAGGCCTTTAAACCTGACACCTTCCAAAAGCATGGCATTCTTTACTAATTAATGATTTTTGTTCTGTATAGTTGTGTTTAATGGCCAGAGACTACCATTCAATATTTTGCAACAAAATTTCTTATATTCACTGTCTATATTTTTTGGCATGGTTTAACGGAATAATTTTTGTCCAGCTGCTCTGGCTCATGCCTGTTTCAGCACATCTCAGCTGCAGCTGCACCATCGACATACGAAAACCAGATTCCAGGTGGCTCCAGAGCTTTCCCAGACCATTGACTCTTTGCTGGACTTTGCTGATACTGACACATTCACCTATGCAGGAGAGGCAGCTCTGCTGGGAAGTTCTCTAGGGGGTTACCCAGCATACAGAAGGAGGACAGCAGCTTCTCTAGAACCAGAAAACAGCTCACCAGGAGTCCAGCTCAGGAGCAAAACTTCCAAGTTAACTTATTGACAAAGTTACTGACTTGCACGGCTGGAGTCCAGCCTGTCTCCCCTTCCATCCCTGTGACTTTTACCTCTCTCTTTTTCACAAAATCTTCAACAGAAAGGGTAACATCTCGGACATGCCACCCTAGCAATGACCTGCCGATGGGGGTCTCTGGGAAAGGCAGAGGTTTCCCTGAGATTCCCTCAGGCATGATACCAAAGTTGTCTGCATCCTATAACACTGTCCCTGCTGGCTGGTGGCAGCCACTGCTGCCCTAGCCAGGAAGGCTTACAGTCCTGGATCCATGAGCCATGGACACAATTTCTGAAGCCTGACAGCAGCCTGGACTGCACAGGTTTGCTCTAGATGGACACGTGTCACTCAGCTACCCCCAAACATCCCACTCAAACACCGAGCAACGCTCCTGGACCCGGGTCCTGTCGTTTGGTCACCAAGGAATTCTGGTGTCAGACAACAGCAGGTGGCCCAGTTTCACCAAACATCACCCAGCTGACATCCGCCCCTTGCACACCTTTCGAGCCTCACCGTGAAGAAATCACAGAGGGTGATGTGCGGGAAAACCTCGTGGGCTCTGTTCTTCCCGCACTGGCGCTTGCTCTCCTTCCAAAACTCCTGCAGGCGGTCGAGCAGGCGGCCGGTGGGACACAGGTAAAGGGCATATTCCTGAGGGATTGGGTCATCCAGAGAGGGATCGTTGCAGTGAGAATGCAACCTGAAATCAAGAGCATATCACTGAGACTGAGTGCGCGCGCTGCTTACTCTTGTTTTCTGTGGTTGAAAGTACCCATAGCAGACATCAGAAAAAGGAAACACAATTTTACTATTTTCTTACAAACCAAAAGCTGAAGTAAAAGCCCCTTAAAAATTTTCATTCTGAAGTACTAAATAATGGAGAGATTTTTTTTCTGCTTATTTTCTGAGTACTTTACGTTTCATTATGTGCCTTCGCTTCTATCAATGTCTGAAAATGAGAGACAACAAAAAAACCCTTTTTTTAGGTGTTTGGGTTTTTTTCCCCCTTTTTCGTGATGGAAACAGAGGACTGGAGGAGGAAAAAGGCAATGGGTAGAACATGTTGAAGAGTGACAAAATGGAATAAGTAAAAATTCACTGAAGATTAAAAAATACTCTAGAAGAACCTTTTTATTCAACCCTAAGAAAAATGAACAAGACAAATCAGAAAATGCACAAGCAAAGGTCAGAAACTCATATGCCATGTGATATCCTTCACATTGTCCTTCACATGCTGTGTGTTTGTCTTCACAGCTGTAGGATTGGGAGTGATTGTTGGAAAGTGTGGTAGAATCCCTGAAAAAAATTATTAGGAAAGAACATGCCATCCTCAAATGCCTCCTCTGGCTTTTCACAAAAGGAAAAAAAAAAAAAAAAAAAAAAAAAAAAAAGAAAAAAGAAAAAAAAAAAAAAAAAGAAGAAAAAGGCAACAAAACCAAGGGGGGGGGGAAGCAGAACAAAAACCAGAAGAAAATGCAAGGAAAGACTGGATTTAATTTGATGGTGAATTAAAGCAAAAAATAAAAAATCAATTAACATCACATGAATGACATAAAAACACTCTGTGAGGGTATTGATAGAGAGGAAAAAATGTTGTGGGGTTCAAACTAACATATGATTTTGATTCTAATAATACCTCCCTCTGACCACTAGACTTTCAGTTTGCTTTGTAAGCTGAGCCTTTCTGTTTCCCTTCAGCCAATGCCATTTAACCCTATATTGTTACTGCACACGTTTGTAACCCCAGTTATGGGTAAAAGTAGCTGCTTCTGCCCAAGACTGCCCTTTCCTCCCCGGCTTTTTAATTTACCTTGGACCTTCTGCAAGTCACCTTGCTTCCCAGAATAAGCACAAATACAAATTTCTCTCTCTCTGAGTGAAATAAATGGAGGGAAAAAGAAATCTCAGGTGCATGGTTTGGTTTTTTTTTTTATGGCAGCTAACTTCAACTTCAGTGACAGGATCAGCACATAAATGAGGATTTTTAACCAGGTTTAACGCAAAAGCTCGCCTTAGAAATCACAGATGCTTACCATTTTGCTGCATCTTCTATTGTCTTTTGTCCAGTAGCAACCAAAGCTTTTTGCCTAGGAAAAAAAAAAAAAGAAAAAGCAAAATCAATTCCTCATAATAACAGAAAGAAAATTCCTAGAAAAAAAAAAAAAAAAAAAGCAAAATCAATTTCTCATAATAACAGAAAGAGAATTCCTAGAAAGTAAAAGTGTTTAGTGATTGTGGTCACCAAGTTTACTTTCCAGCACAGGCAGGACCTTTAGCCACTAGGTTTTTTCCTGGCATATTTTAATGTTCTTGAGACCCTCTAGGCAGCTTTTTCCACTGCAATTCTTTAATTCCTTGAAGATTGGTAACATATCTTCCCCACAGGATCTTTTGTGTTTCCTTAGCAGCCCTACTGACTATATGGATTTCCTTAGGGTTAGGAAAACCATCCATCCACGCACTGTAAGAGCAGAGTTTTCTTGGTTCATAGGAAAAAGTTCTGATTCAAGATGCCAGGCCCAAGCCCATATATATAAACAAAGCAAAAAATACTTATATTGGGGTTTGAAATCTGCTCTGAGGGTCTTCTGTAGGTCAGCAGAGAGCCAGATCTAAAACAGCAGCTTGGTCCAAGATGAGGGACAAAGTCTCACTTTTCTCTCTGTTATTGCAACTTCCATCCTCTGGGGTTGGATTTTATTCACATTTCCTTTTCCCACTAGAGCTTTTAAAATGTCAGCTATGCGATTCACGTGAACACGTATTTGTGGCTAACTACCAGGTGATGTGGGGAAGGATTCCAGTGTTGAAGCAGCATCTGCACCCATGAACCCCATTTCCACCCCTGAAACCCACGTACAGACTTCTCAGAAGAAACATGAAGGGGAGGTCGAGACAGTGGACGCGGAAAAAAAACCCACTGAATTACTCAGCATCTGTTCACATCTTTCCTTCTCTCTTGAGGCCATCCTTTCTGGCCACTGCATCCTGATGGCATTGAATCATTTTGTCTCCTCTCATTTTTGTTTTCTATCCATCCCTGCGATACCCAAACATGCATCAGCAGTGCAGTGGGTGCACTGAGCTGCAGGACTCAGGTTCATCCCTGATACTTCCTCCGAGTCTTCTGACTTCCCTTTAGTGTAAAAACTGCACACAGGCTTACTAAAAACATTTAAATGTGTTTATATGGATGTGTGACCGTGCCTGGCTCTTTAGTGGGGGCTCAGCATGGATGAGGGCTGAGGTGAGCCTTTCCACTCAGACTTTACCTTCTGCCTTCCTTCTCCATAAAGCAAATCAACCCCCATGGCCAGATCACTTCAAAACCACGAGTTGGCTGGTTTAAAGCTACCCTGTGTCCCCTGTGACTGAACACTGCACGTTTCCCTTCCGTGCCTCTGCTGAGCCCCCTCCTTCTCCATCGCATCAAACATGAACAACCCGTGTTTTTGTCGTTCTCCCCATGCAGCCCTTCCTGCAGTGTCCCGTGGAAGTGTCACTGCCTGCTGCCACCTGGCCAACTATGCCAGGCTTTGTTAACCACTTGTTCCACCTCAAAGCGAGTGTTTTATGGCTTCGTGCCATGCTGCTCTTCCCACCCAGAGACAAGCTCTGTGCAAACAGCCCTGAAGCCAAAATGGCTTCATCTTCTCTCTACCACGAGGGCCTTCAAAATAACAAATGTAATCAGACAAGTGAGACCTGAGGCCACGAACTGCTCAGTACTATCTCGTTGTAACTCTCCACACCTGTCCCCACCTTTTGTCTCCTTATACATGTTGGCTGTTTGATGATTTCCATCACGGTTTACAGAGCTCTTAGCACTAGGAGTGCATGAGGCTGTGACTAAACATCCTACTCTTCCAAGATGAGCAGTGAAGATTGAACGATAATGCACAGAACAAAATCTGCGTATACCAATTTTTCTCATGTAGAGAGTAGGAATAAACCACTGAAAATCTGTATTGAAAGTAGATTAAAAATAAATTTACAGCGAGAATAAACTGGCTCTTCCCTAACACAAAAACTGATGGCACAGTTCCATCCTCCATAAGCATCAGGGGAGGCCCAATTTGTTGATCTAATGCTAGACTTGACCCTCACATATTTGAGTTTTGTTCTTTGGGAAAATGTTGCTTTGGCCTGTTGGTTCTACATTATGAAAGATTTTGTAGTACTTCCACCCAGCCTCGTACTTCTCAGGCCAGGACATCTCAAAAGAAACTTTTAATTTATGGCTCAATCCAGGAACAACAGAGACAGCCAATAGATTTTATAAAAACACAGTCAAAATTTTGAAGGTCTTAAAGTTAATAAAATTAAATAATTTTTTTTAAAATTGCTTTTTGATATTTTGTTATTTTGGGTCAGTTGCATGGTATTTCTGCCACTATTTTTTGGTTTTGACCTGGGAAGCACAAAGCCATCTCAGTAAGAGCAGAAAGTGCTTTGAAGGGGACTAGAAAAGCATGACATAGAGGACAAAAATTTGAAGAACGAGCCTTTACTTTGGGGCAACCAAACTTACAGTATTACTAGAGAAACGACAAGCCAGATTTTCAGCCCACAGCTAAAATTCCACTTTGCATAACTGGGAACAAGGCACCCACATTTGCCCTGTAAGCTCTGCTCATCATGTCTGATGTTAATTGCTAACACAGCTGTTCCTAAAAAAGCAACACAGCACTTATAAATGGAGCCTTTCCAACTAGCTTAATTCTCAGTCAAAAGGGAGATATTGCTCTCCTTTCTAAAATATATTTGTGAGGGGTTCTTCGACCTGATTATTATTTCAATAATCAGATTTATTTTTTGAACTGTTGGAACCAAAATGTCCATGCTTTCCCTTCAGAAGTTGGAAAACCCTCCCCAAAACTTGCCAGTCCAATGAGAGACATGTTTGGGGGACGAGTGACCACCATGTTTCTTTTTTATTTACTTAGTTATCTGCCCCACTTAATCTCCCAATCATTTGGGTTGCCAAGAATAGACCCTCATTCTTTACTATTATATATTCTAGCTTGAACAAGAGTTTTTAGAACAAGATTCTGATTCAAGACAGGAAGAAAAATTGACAGATTTAGATGGGATCTTGTTAAGGATTAATCTTAATCCTAATCTTAAATTAAAATTAATCTTTTAGATCAATTTCCAGCAGGAAACATCCAAACAATATCCAGCAGGAGATCTTTACCAGGCCTGAAAAAAACTTTGGATAGAAATTACATCCTCATTTAACTCTCTTATAATAAGAGTGATAAGCAGAAAAAAATGAAAGATGATGTATCCCGAGAGCAAACTGTGGCCAACTTCTTAACTCACCATGAAGACTCTCAGGCTCAGGATGTGGAAGGGTGTACATCTTCAGATATACTTTAGATATATTTATAAAAATTGATATTGAGCAGGTTGGTTTTGCTATGTGAGCAATAAACACCGCTCTACGTGAAATTTGAAGCGAGACAAGTCTGATCCCTGTGTAGGGACTTCAACCCCAGGAGCAGCACATTCTCCTGATCAAAAAAAGCGACCTGCCTGATGTCAGGGTTTTATGGGAAGCACCTCATGTCTTAAATAAATCTCACTGTGCGGAGGCAGCCGAACAAATTACTCACGCGGTATGAGCCGGGAATCCTTTGGCGAGGAGGGACTCGAGGAGGGCAGAGGTGCTTTTGCTCCTGTGCTTGTTGGACACCTTTGCATAGAGCTGCGTCTCAGCCACCGCCATCTCCTCCGCTCGTCCCCTGACCCTGTGCTGAGTGTGACAGAAACTGGGAGGTGAGAGGAGGGTGAGAGGGAGGGAGGGGGGGAGGAAGAAAATGAGAGAGAGAGAGAGAGAGAGAGAGAGAGAGAGAGAAGCAAATAAGAAAAAAAAAAAGCCTCAAACCTCTTGTGATCTTTTCTGACAGAAGCTGACATCCTGTTTTCATAGAGTCTGAATTTTTGTTGCAGGGTGGCTAAAAAGGCAAAAGCTGTCTTCAGGCTTTTCCTATCCACCCTGGCAGAACAAGACTAGAAGCCCAAAGGTAACCACCACAGTGAGAGTGGACTCGCTGAAAGGGCTGATATGGAATCTTTTCGCCTTTCAATTTAAACTGTCTCCTGAAAGCCAAGAAATCCACCCCAGCTGTGACTGCACTGTGTGAGAGGCAAGTGGGGCTGTCCTGCAGCATGTAAGAAGTTAGTCTGTAGGCCAGATTCTTTCCTTTTAGGCTCAGTTTTCATGTCCTCCTGTCCCTATCATATGTGACTCCTGCATTGGTCTTCTCAGCCAAAGGCAATGGGCAACCCAACAGTGTGAGATGAATGCCAGTGTCCCATCTAGACATCACACCCTGAGGCTGAGCTTGGAGCAGCTCAGGGTGGCAGCAGGGAGAAGAAGCCTGTCCTTTCCACTTGTGCCAGTCCCACTGTGGGAGCCTTTGCATAGTTTCCATGGCTAGTCCCCAGGCTTTTCCAGCATGGTCAGAGCAGGTAAATTGGTTGGAGAAAGTTTTTTTCTGGCCTGGGCTGTCCTCACTGGAGGTATCACCACTCCCTGGGGAGAACAGGACATCTCACCCCATGGACTGGAAGGATAACCTGAGCTGCTCATCTCCTGAAATAAGCCCTCACTTTGCCCCCTCTTTGGCTAAAGTTTCCCTTGGGGCACCTGGTCAGTTTGAGCTGCTTGTCCAACCATTTGTCTCTGAAGCCTGGTGGGGAGAATGTCAGAGCATTGTGAGCAACTCAAGAAATGCAGCTTGTTTTATACATCTTTGTCTGATTTCTTATTTTATTTTTTTCTTATCTCCCCCTGTGTTCCCATTTCCAGGGAAGGCTATTGAAAGAGTGACACAGGAGATGATGAAGAATTCTTGTTGCCATGGCTTAATTTAACAGGATTACGATATGGTGTCCTCTCCTTTGGAAGTGCCAGTTTCCATCGTGCACAGTGAAGGGACTGAACATCTTCTCTCATTGCAGCCATATTCCAGGGACATGGATTTTGTCATGGAAAACCTTCATTTCTTTCCTGGCCTCTCAGCAGCCTTGTTTCACTTATGCTGCTGTGGCTTTTTGCTTCATGTCTCCTCCTCCTTCTTCCTTGACCCCTCCCTCTGTCATCGATCTCTCTTCTCGGTGAAAAAAACAAGCCAAATTATCACTACTCTTGAGCATTTGTTGCAGCTGAGAATACATTTTCATTTCCTAAATCCCTGAGTACAAGTGAGTTGCTACTTCAGAAACACGAGACAACTGCTTGCAGAGTACTTCCAAAACACAGTGCAACATTTAATTACAGAAATCATCCATAACTAAACGATGGGTCTTTTTCAAAACCCCCATGCAGGCACGCAGCAAAGGCTGTAAACCAAGGGAGGGAAGAGCAAGGTGTGCTGAAGAGATGAAGCTCTGGGACTGCTGCTGCCTTCTGCCACCCACAGCTCTGGACCACCAGGCTCCTCAGCTGCACGAGCTTCGACGGGAGATGAGGGTGTGCTGCTTGTGGTGCTCCTTTGCTGAGGGGTTACAGAGAGGTTTGCAAATGCCACGATATTACCTGGCCTTCTTAGGCTAATTAGAAAGCATGCTGAATTTTTATCTTCCCTTTTCCGTAGCCAGGCCACCTGATACCCCTCACCAGGTTGGGTTACACGGGCTGCTGCCGTAACGCTGCACGGAACAGGCTGAGTGGGGCTCGGCGGAGACTGTCCCAGAGCTGAGCAGCTCAGCAGACTCAGAATTTCCTTTTGGCTGCTTTTGATAATGAAGAAAGAAAACAGTTTTGCTTTTAGCTATGACTTCTCAGGAAGAGGTGAGTGAAGCTTTGGGAGCATGTGATAACCTCTAAATGAACGAAACGTCAGCGTCAGTCTTTCGTGTAATTTGCTTCACAATGCTGTTTTGTCTCCTGATGGGCAAATTGTGTGCCAGTCAGAAGACTTTTTTTGTTTTTAATAATTAAAAACCGTGCTAGCAGGTTCTCTACGAAGTTTCGTTTATTTTCATTGAAATACACGTGGAATTTTATCAAATGAAAGAGTGTAAACCTTATTGCAGTTGTTTGCTGAAAGGTGAAAAGATATTCCAGGTGACTTGAAGATAGTGTCACAGATAAAACACGTATTCTTAGCCTAAAATTTGTCATTGTAAGCCTTTTCTGGAAATGACCATGAAAATATGCTGCTTTTAGAGCAGCTTTTTACAGCAGCTTTTACAGCTGCACTGTCTTTAACAAACCTGGACCCATTTCACACCACTGTGAGCTCGAAAATCTGACCCCTTTTGCCAACGTGCAGAGCCAGAAATTAGCATTTCAAATCTATTTCCCCTGAATTCTAGTGTAGCTCATTTTAATTGTGGGGTTTTTTTCCACCGCATGGTAAGTCATCAAAAGTTTACTGGAGTAAAATTCAGGGGCTCCTGAACGAGGATCCTGTCAGGTTCTGTGCAGTTGTCATATTCCTTTTAGTCTCCTGTTTCCTACTGCAATTATAGAGCAGGGGATGGATTTACACCCCCAGTGGGAGATATTACAGGTAGATATGGTGCTTAGAAAAATATGAACAAAAATTAACCTCAATAGTTTGCTGGTAAATTAATTATAAGTGCTCCTCATGTGAACATTAACTGCATAACAATGTACTGTGTCCAGTTCTGGGGTCCTCAGCACAGGAAGGACATGGACCTTGCTGGAGTGAGACCAGAGGATGACACGAAGATGCTCAGAGGGCTGGAGCATCTCTGCTATGGAGATGGGCTGGGACAGCTGGGGCTCAGCCTGGAGAAGAGAAGACACCGGAGAGACCAGTTTGTGGCCTTCCAGTACCTAAAGGAGGCTATGAGACTGTTTATGTTCAGTATTAGGAAGAAATTCTTTAAAGTGAGAGTAGTGAGGCACTGGCACAGGTTGCCCAAAAAAGCTGTGGCTGCCACATCCCTGGAAGTGTCCAAGGCCAGGTTGGATGGGGCTTGGAGCAACCTGCTCTAGTGGAAGGTGTCTTTGCCCATGGCAGGGAGTTGGAACTGGATGGTCTTTAAGGTCCCTTCCAACCCAAACCATTCTGTGATTCTATGACAACATTTTACAAGGTGATTATGTTCTTTCTCCTTTTTTTCTCTTGTTGAGTCAGGTGCAAGAGACAAATCCCACTACTGGAAGTCTTGAAGTCATCTCTGTTGCAGAAGATGAACCTCCAGCAGCACCACAAATTCAGTTTACCTTCAAAAGATTTTTCTTCATACCACAAGCCAGAGTGGACACCAGTGCAGATGGACCTGGTAGGAGTATTGCACAGCTTTTTGACCTTTGCAATCTAAGTGGGTAATGCAGATATTTAGCCTTGCAAAACTGTGCTTGCCCACTCAAAACAATCACTTAGAGGAAGAAGAAACACAACCTCCCTCCCCTAGCTGTGAGGTTTGCCAGCTTAGTAACGTGATGACATCTTGTGTTGGCTTGCACACACAAGCATTTTTCACAGCCACATTATTCACACGCTTCAGCCACACAGCAAACATTTCCCCAGGCTTTTCAGGAACATTTTTGTATGGCTTATTTGAAATTTTACCAACCTGGAAATCGGTCCATTACAAAATCCAAATATACAATACAGCAGCCTGGAAGTTTGTTGCTTCCCGTAGGTTTCATGGCAAAATGACCATTAGCTTCAACAGAGGCAGGCTGAGCTTCAAGAATGGAGATTTAATTTTCTGGTCCATTAGCTCCTACAGCTGTCTCAGATTTTTGGCATACCAGGCACCACTTCCACTGCCAAAACTAGTTACTCAGCTTCTCCTGAGAGAGCCTGTGTAAACTGGGATTTACTAGAGAGTCTATAAACCCTGGCAGACACTCCTTATCCTTGACTGATTGCAAATGTTTGCCAATCTGAAATTCAAAGCTTGAATAATCAGAGGATGAAGAGCAGTATGAACTAAAATTGAAGAAAAGGTTCTGCCAGTCCCTGTGTAGCTGTGTTTGCTATTTCCCCATAGTTTGCCCCTTGTATATCAGAATACATTTGAAACAAGTGAACTGTTCATTATTTTCAGTGGAGTCTGTTGTTGTCTTCCAGATTGACAATGGCAGGTCAACTATGGAGGTCAGTGGCTGGTGAGCAGGTCAAGCTCATGAAATATATTCAGCAGTTAGTACCAATCTATATTTTAACTTTAGATGCATATTTTTTTCACTTGAAAACTCAAGACTCGGCCTTGAGCCACCGCTCAAGTTCCCTTCTTGCCTTTATGGCAAAACTTTTAACAGATCACTTTTTCACACAGTTTTCAAGACCAGTTTGGGCATCCTGGTTTTTTGCTAATTTAGTTTTCTATAACTTTCAGTTAATCTTGCTTCCAAGTCCAAAAAGACCAATGACTCTCCTCCTACTTGTCTTGAGTACCTATTTATTAGCTAATCCTATTTTTTTTCCAATATTCTTGCTTCTGAACCTGTAGGCTCCTCCTACTAATTATTGTGTCTCCATTACCCCAGCTTTGGAGGAATTCATCACACGTTGGACTTAGCTCCCCAGTGCATGAGGCAGAGCTATGTGGCCTCTGGCCTCATCCCAGAATTCCCAAAATTCCCAGGATTCCCAGGATGCTCAGCATCCAGCTGGGGCTGTGGTTGAAGGGAGCACTGGGACCAGCAAGAGTCAGGAGACATCACTGAGGAGAACAGTCATAAGGAGGAGACTCAAACTAGTTTGTTCTTTGCTGCTTCCACTGAAAGATTTATTAGTCCACTTGACTTTCTGAAGCCTTCAGAGAGGATACGTGTGCCCTGCACACAGGTTTGATTACACAAACAAAACTGGTCTGAATTTCACTTTTATTCCGGGACTCACATTTTCAGCAGAGGTGCTCATGTACTTGAAAAGCTCACAGTGTGATGTAACCCCTGAAAATGAAAACTTAGAGCTCACATTCTCCTCTGCATTGAGGACAGGCCAGGTGCTCTGTAGGGGCACAATTCAGAGCCCTCACGAGGCAAATGCTGAAGGGGTGTCTGAGAGCACCCACAGCCCCAAAGCACTTGGAGCCTTCTCAGTCCCTGAGACAGAGGATCCCAACCCTTCCAGGTCAGGTCAGCTCGTGAAGTGTACGCAGGAAGTTCTAATGCCACCTAGTTTAATGTTAGATAAATCTTTTTCCGTTGCAAACTCAGCTAGGTTCAACTTCCCAGAAGCTGTTCTCTGTTTGCTTTCCAGGAGATATCGAACCACCTTCGATGTGCCATGCTTTTGCCTCCCTAAAATACTTTCCATATATCTGTGGTTTGTTCCTTGCAGTAATCCTAGCAGCTGCCATTGGCCTGGGTGGTGAGTACCATTAGTTATTCATTAAGTTCTCGCTTAACCATTCAAATGCTTAATTTTTCATGAACCTTTTACTGAGAATGGAATTAAACTACTACTGCAGCTTGTTTGCTGAAGTAAAAAATCTTGTTGATGTGATGGCTTTAAATTTTATTTACACGTAGGGATGAAATAGGCCTGGCACCCCTGAGAGGATTGGTGTAATATTTACAACACTGGGGAACACACAGCTCCAGGAAACCTTTCTCTAGTAAAACTTCACTGACTCCCCTCGGGTGATGAGCTGAGTTTAGAACCTGGGGGAGGCTCCAGGTAGCTCACACCACACTTTTGTCCTGTAATTCACTTCTCAAAGCTTGCTTTCAAAGAATTAAAGAACTGTTCCCTATCAAAACCAACTTCTACAAAGGAGAAGAAAACGCAGAATGAGTTTAGTTGCAACTGGGAAGTGTGACCCTCCCAAGTCTGGGGGCCAAATACGTGGATGTGTCTTCACACCTGCAACAGGGATAAGCTCAAAGGAGGTTGAGGCATCCCCTTGGGAAGAGCGTGCTCTGGCTGTGTTTTACAAGGGTCTCCTTGCTTGGCTGCTGAGGGACTGAGGTACCAGGCAGCAACTTGCCCTGGAGTGAAACTTAAACTGGGTAGAGGGATCTGGGAAGGAGTCAGCACAGACAGCAAGGCTGACTCCTCCTACGAGTCATTACTAATGGATGAGTTTAACAGCACCAGGTAGCAACCTCCAGGTTCTATTTCAAAAGTTCCTAGAGTACAGGAGTTGCCTTTTCCTTAGCCAGACTGAAATCTGGCCAGATAATGGAAGCCAGAAGTGTTAAATTAATATCCAGGTGTGTTTGCATCACTTTGTTTTCTTTCATTCTTGTTAGTCCAATACAACTGCATTGGGAAGTTTCGCTGTCGATCGTCCTTTAAGTGTATCCAGAAATCAGCCAGGTGCAATGGTGTCTTCAACTGCAAAGAAGGGGAGGATGAGTACAGATGTGGTAATTTAAATTTGATTTAAATCCCTCCTACCTCCTCCTGTAGCATTGGCACAATGCATGCTGTAAAGAGTTGGGGTAGTTTGAGACAAGAAAGATAGAGAGAGATCGATTATCTAAATCACCACTTCAGAGGAACAACCTCCCTGAGGTACTGATTTACAGTTCATGAGAAATCAAGCTGCCCTTAAGATAAATAAATGTGATGATTCCTAAATATTGCAACTGCCATATTGGGCATCTTTCTCTGTTAGAAGCCCAGATGCTTTTTGACTGCCAGCATTTCCTCTGCCTGCAAGGTATAACACCACTGCATTACGGTGTGTAAATACAGAACTCTGTATTCACTGGCATACAGTTGCACTCTGTTGGTTTTGAAGATTGTAAAAGCCTGATATTATCTTAAGGGATAAGGTATTGGGAGACACCAGCAACTTCCTTTTGTACATGGAGTGATGCAGAGTTTGCTGCTACATGTGAAATTTATACCCTCTGTCTGAGTTTCTCTCTGTGATGGTTTTGGGCATCACAGGGCCATTTTAAATGGTCCCTCTCTGTCCTGTGCTATGTGGTGTTCACAGCCACTGGAGAGAAAGGAGTCTAATGTTAGTAAACAGAATAACTGGTTTTTAGATCAGTGCACTTGTAATTCTGGCTCCTGTACCTAAAGGTGAGGAGGCAGCACAACTTTCCCTCTGTGCAGTACTAGGAATGAAAAGAACCACAAGCTTTTGGCCCCATCTAACCCCACACAAGATGTTCAGCCTTCAGGCCTCTGTGAGGCCTGTGGCAATACCTCTGCTTTTCCGTAACACTGTCTCATGGGGACAGGTGGGAAACCCCTGTCCAGCAGTGACCACGTGCGTGACCTCCCTTCTCCCTGGGGAGACCATGTAGATGTGCCTTTCCCAGGTCCAGATGCCTCCTGGGCAGCTGGGCACAGGGGCATCTCTGACTGTGCTGTGGAGTGCAGGAGGTGCCAGCCACCTTTCATCACTTATCTTGACCACAAGTTTCCTCATAAAATTCCTGCCAGGAATCTGCAGCTCCAACCCACTGCAATCAGCAAGAATTGCTTAGGCTGGCTGGAGGGCAAGGCAGCCTTCTCCACCTGTATTAGAGCTGGCATTCCCTACCCATTCCCATGAGATGTTTTTTTTCCTGGTGGTTCTAGCTCAGCTAGAACATTAGGGAAGGTTCCCTTCCTTCATGGGGAGGAAAAAAAAGCACAGAAAAATTCTGTCAAAGAATCCAAGTGATGAAAAAGGCAAGCAGTAAAAATTTGGTGAGCCAGAAAACACAGATACCATAGCGGTGCATTGATGCTGCTGAGTACCTGTTGTGTACCTGTTGTGTGCCTAATGGTTCATCTTCACAACTCACTCAGGCTTCTCTTCTCCTGAATCTCAAAGTCAGGTTGAGTGGCAAGAAGGCAGTGCTGCAAGTGTTCACTTCTGGATCCTGGAGAACAGTCTGCTCTGACGACTGGAGAGCAGAGTATGGAAATACTACCTGCAAACACCTGGGGTTCTCGAGGTATGAACAGCAAATGCCAGAAACTGTATTTGGCATTTTGAACAAACTCTGAGGTTTTCAGTGTTTTTAATGAAACCTTGTATTAGCTCATTCTTTAAAAGAAAAATGTCTTAACAATTCACATTTGTGAGATTCACATTGAAATTTGAGATGATGTGGGAAATAGTCCCGGATAATTGTGCACTGCAAATGGCTTTTATTACTGCTACAAATCCTGCATGACGGCCGAATACAGTGGTTTGGTTAAATCTTGCCTACGGGGTGCAAGTGCCTGAATCCTGTCTGTCACTCCAGTAGCTTACAGCCTGTGGGGAGGCACAAAAATCATATGAGCATTTTCCATTTCTTTTACTTCCTCTGTACAAAATTTGTATGTACAAGTCATGTCATGACATCTGGTAGGATTTAATGTCCACCTCACAGTTACAAAAGAACCTGGTGACGTGGTTATTGCTGGATTGATCCCATTACTGAAAAAGCACCCTTTCTTTCACAAACTTTCACAACATTGAGAAAGAGTTGGAACTTCTGATTTGCCATGATGTGCTGTTATTTCTTACAACAGCATCATTCTAATTTCTGCACATTATAGTTAGCACTATAAAGCCTCTTTGAATAAACTCTTGTTACCTTTAGGACAAAATGCATCTCAATTGTTCAACAATGAAGAGAAGAGAAAATTACAAATTACTCATCCTCCCTGCTGCAAAACATAATTCTAGAAAAAGGAAACAATGAGCTTGTTAGTGCCTCAGGAAATGTGCCAACCACTTACAATAAAAAGCGTTGTTGCAATACTGGAATTAAAATTTACTTTCTCTGCCAGTTAAATGCATTTCAGCATGTGTGGCTTCCACACATGATTATGTAAAAAATACATGCATGCTGTAAGAAGCATAGCGGGAGGATAGAATTACCTTATCGAGTGTCAGAGTCTGATTATTGTGGTTGCTACACTGGGTTTTCATCAGTGGAACTGCTGAATTATTTAAACAGATTGCTGAAATGCTGTCTGAGGGAGCTGTGTTTATGGTTTATTTGCAGTTACGTGAGTTCAGGTTACCTGCCCGTGGCAGCAGTCGAAAAACAGTTTCAAAGACATTTCGTATCCCTCAGCCAATGGTTTTCAGCTGATCAAGTGACATCCCTGCACAATGCAACAAACCTCAGGTATGCCTTAGCTCCTTCCTCCTGACAGAAAGAGAGAAGTCAATAAAAGGGGGATTACTAATAGTTTGGGATTCTTGTTATTTTTTCAGGCATGTAGTACTTCATAAGGGGTTGGTGGTGTTATGCATCATAGACCAAGATTCAGCATCAGTCTTGCTGGAATATGAATTGAGTCTGATCCAAGACCCATTAAAATCAACAAAGGCTTTCAAATGAGCTATTTGAAAAGACTATTTGTCCCAAGATCCCATTTTTGCAAATGGATAGACACCAGGCACTTATCTTTTTCCATTATGAAGCAGTTTGTTTTGGTTTACAGATCCTTATATATTTCCCAGTGGGTTTATGAACCCTTTATGGTCCATTTCTTCCTCCTGACAGATGCTTGTTTTTCTTAGTTACCTTCCACTGAGAAGAAAGCTATGGATCCAAGGAGACTACAGATCACATGTTGAAAACTGCTGATGAGCCTTCCCTCATGGAAGAGTGAACCACTCTTCAGCAGGGCAGCATATGGTCTGCAGGCTCCTGGTGGTGGCCAAGCTCCTGACTTAAGTATTTCAGTTAAATGCCCTAATTAGGTTGGATGAGTTCATGGCTTTGTACCTCTTTCAATGTTTGAGTTATTTATATTTATGTGCACAGGAAAATGACACAATGCTGAAAAAAAAAACCCAAACCAGTATTTGTGAATTGGAACTAACATTGCATTGTCTTTTCATCTCAGAGAGGAGTGCACTTCTGGCAATGTGATCATCTTAAAATGCTTAGGTAAGAACCAGGAAAAATGAAAATTAAATCAGAAACTGTCCTCTGTCCTTCTTTATCTGCTGCACGTCAAGAGTTGGGAGGAATTCTGTACTCAGGGCATACTACACTATCAGTTTATCACACTAAAGAAAAATTATATTTCTTGAGTAAAATTTGAAAGAACTTCAGCAAGTGAAAATAGTCTGGGAGTGCAGACTGGGAGCATCAGATAGCAGGAGCATTTTAGTGAGAATCCCAGTAGGAAGCAGGCATTTCAAGATTGTGAGTTGAGTCCCTGGACTGATACTGTAATTTCTACTCTTTGCCACCTCATCAGGGAAAGGGAAATTCTGCCTTAACATTTGAACTTTCATCCCACACTCTTCCATGTCAGCTATACAAAAAAATCAAATTACAACAGCAAAATCATCACCAGGGGAGAGGAGATGCTTCAGTCGGCCTGTGTGGGACCTGTGCGTGTAAGGAGGGCAAAGCTGTGGGTTTTACAGCTCAGCTGAGTACTCCCTGCAGGGGAGAGACGTGACCTCCACAGCCCCCAGGCCATGGATGATGCTGCAGGGATGGGAGGGAGGAGGATAAACTCCTGGGAGCTGCCACAGCCTGCTGGGCCGTGGGGTTGGGATGGGGATGGTCTGGCTGCAGAGACCTCCCAGCCTCCCAGAGGAGGGGCTGAAGGTGATCAAAACCAGGCCTGTGTTTCCTCCACGGACCGTAACCTTTGGTTCTTGGCAGCGTGCGGGACACGGGCCAGCTACGGGCCGCGGATCGTGGGGGGCAACGCGTCGTCCCCCCGGCAGTGGCCCTGGCAGGTCAGCCTGCAGTTCCAGGGGCACCACCTCTGCGGGGGCTCCGTCATCACCCCGCGCTGGATCCTCACGGCCGCCCACTGCGTCTACGAGTGAGTCCCCAAATCCCCCCGCTCGGGGTGTCCCACTGCGTGTGGGGCCGCTGCTCATGCACCCCGCTGTCTCCTAAAAACAAACGGCAGCATTGGGTTATCCTTGTTTCCTGGGCTCCATAGCATTTGAGCCATTTCTCTCTCTTGTCACACGAGTCTTTATTAAAAAAAGCCTCCCCTAGAAGTGGTCCTAATCCAGGGCCCCTGTTTTCAAGGTGTTCTGGTCACTCCCAGCTTTGTGGGAAATCGGCTTACAACCACATTTAAGTGCTAGATTTTAAGTATCCTGATCTGCAATTTCTGTACATTGCATACGAGTTAGCAGCTCAAGAGGAATTTGTATTTGGCTCCTCTGATCCACTGGAGCTCCAAAATAAAAAAAAAAAATCATTTTTCAGGGTGACAGGATCAATCAGTGGTTGTTAGTCAGTTGTGCTGAGCTTTGTACCCTTTGCCACATACTCACTGCTCCCTTTCATGCAGTTTGAAGAGGTCTTATAGTTGTAAATAGATGTTAAACAGTTATTTAAACTCATCTTCTTTGTGAAGTTTAAACTCATCATCTTGACAAACATAGCCCTCTCTCATATTTGTAATGAGCTGTCTGGGTTTGCAGTCTTGTTTGATGCTAATAGTGCAGGAGAGCTCTTCTTGCCCTTACAAACTCCATACCACTTTCACCAAAGACATTTAGACAGCTAAAATGGGATTTTCCTGACCACTTTTAAGCACCCACAACATGGATGCCTTCTTCTGAGCAAGTCCTCTAGCGTGTTTTTAATTCAGTAAAAGACAAAGGATGGGACAGACAAATCCCACTACTAGATCCTATTTAGAGCCCTTAGGAATTAAGCATTTTAGGACTTTTTTCCTTGGCTCTGTCCCCCACAACCCAGTTGGTCATGATGTGTTTAAAGGCTGATGGGGATGGGAGCTGGCAACACAACCAGCATCCCTGGAGCCTTTTCCCAGCTATTCTGCTATGCCAGTGGGGTGAAGTCAAGAGAAGAGGAGCTGCTCATGTGCTGGAGGCTGAAAGGTGTGCCTACTCATGAACTAGGGGCAGAAACACCTTCCAGAAGGAAAGTTTCTCCTTGAAAATGCCTTGCCACAAGTGCTGGGGGGGGTATGGCTGAGCAGAGGTGTGCCAGGCAGCAGCTGTGGGGTCTCACAGGAGGACAGACAGCTGGGCTAAAGCAAAACTCTCATATATTTGTGGAAATATACAGATATTTGCACAGATAATATATCAGTGACCCAATGTCTTAGTAAGATTAGTCATCGTTTCTACATTTTTAGAAGTTAGGTGTAAAACATAGCCAATATTAATGGACAGGTAAGCAAGTACAGCAGACTAGAGCTATTTGAGTGTAGAGTTTTATGTGGTCCATAAGCTCAGAGGACAACTAGAAAACCTGAGGGTTTTCCTGAAGGTTTTTCACTGTCTTCTGCCTCTTTATTTCAGCCTGTACTTGCCGAGCTCATGGAGCGTGCAGGTCGGTTTTGTGACTCAGCAAGACACCCAGGTTCACCCCTATTCAGTGGAAAAAATCATATACCATCGAAATTATAAACCCAAGACAATGGGAAATGATATAGCCCTGATGAAACTGGCAGCACCACTTGCTCTCAATGGTAATTATCTCTGTTGGCTTTCACTAGACTTTCTCACCTTTCCAGCTAAAAGAAAGAAGGGTCTCTCCTGGTACAGACAGGGAAACTTCTGTTGATGCCTATGCCTGCCCCAGGACAGTGGAGTGGATTCCCATCCCCTCTAAAATCAATGAGAGATGTGCAGTGTAGATGTGGGCAGACTGCTGCTGTGATGACAAGGCCGTGATTCCTGTTCAGACAACACCAGCAGAAACCACCAAACCACCCTGACCTGTATCAGGAACTCCTCTGTACTCCCTATCCAGGCATGGACAGCAACAACGTGCTGCCAAGTGTTCCCAGTCCACCCCAGTATTGATTTACTGAAGGTATTTAATAATAGGCAAACATTAACTTTATTATTTCTAAATATTTTTCCTATCTAAAATAAACGCCCTGCCTCGTTTTACTTGAAGGTCACAGAGATTTTTATCATGTCCCTTCTGTGAGTATCGGGATATCCAGCAGTGTCCAAAGCTGAAAATCAAGCATAAATCTCAAAGAGGAGAAAAGGCAGTTCAAATATAGTTATGTTTCTAAATTAAAACTACTTTTATTTTCTCATCAGGATGCTACCTGCAGCTGACACACCGAGTTGAAATAATATATAATAATATTGAATGAGTTTACAGGATCGCCTGCCAATGCCTCCTAGTCACTGTGAGCTCTCTGCAAAGGGGAGCAGGTGCTCTCTGACACATCTAGATTGTCAATTCCAAAATCAATTCTCGTGTAATACTTTAAACTTTCACTTTTAATGAAAATTAAGTTTGATTTTGTTCTGGTTTATATCTCAGTTGATGCTGTTTTCTTTTGCTCGGGAATAAGTTTGGGAGGCTGTCAAGAACAGTTGTGGCTCTGCACCTGAGCGAGATACCCACCATGCCCCAGGGGGGTTGGATGGTCCATGCTGGGGGGTTGATGTTTGAGCTGGGGCCACTGTGGAGAACTGAACCACTTGGAACTGCCCAGTAATACATTGTATTTTCCCTCCCTTTACTCAGCGTCGGCTCATCTCGACACGTCCGTTTGTCCCTGCAAGGATCAAAAACTGATTATATGGCATAACATCCCATAACCCAGAGCACAGAGACACAGGAACTCCGTGAGCTGATGGGTGGGGAGCAAAGAGCCCCCTGGGGTGTCTGGTTGCCCTTTCAGAAGAGCACAAGGAACGCACAGCTCCTTGTCTTGCCAGAGCAGTTGTGCCGTGGGGCCTCTGATCTGCCCATCAGCTGCCCACACTGTGCATTTTGTGTTTGCTCATTCTTCAATTGACTGACCTTCTGACATCCCCTTCTGCTGCTTCATACTCAAAACTCATTGGGCCCTGCGTGGGTGTTGTTTCAAACCCCTCATATTGGCCATGAGACAAGAGACCTGATGAACTGCCAGGCTATTTATGTGGGGAGTGGGTGGTGTTCATAACAGCTTCGCTGAGAGCCAAATCTTCCAGTTTTTCTGAGGCACAAATTTTTTTTTTGCTAAAATTATAAAAAGCAATTCTCTCCTCTCTCTCTTTTTTTTTTTTTTTTTAAATAGGTCACATAGAACCAATTTGTCTGCCTAATTATGGTGAACATTTCCCAGCAGGGAAAATGTGTTGGGTATCAGGATGGGGAGCAACTGTGGAAGGAGGTATTTTAAATGGTCTGCTACTGATTACACTACATATAAACATCTTTCCCACAGTAAATACAGGACTTGGTTGGGGCATTGTTCAATGTTTAATTTTCTGGAATATCAGTGGGGTGGGAAGGGGGAGAAAGAATACATATTCCTAAATTTTATGGTCAATTCGAACTGCAAAAATTCTGTAGAAACATTTATCACAAGGAATGGATGAGCACATCCTCTGAAACAGAGAGGCTGGGCTCTTTATAACTTCAAGCAGAGAAAACACAGCAAGAATGCAAGATTTGACCATCCCTACATTTTCAGGCAGGTTGGGTGATGCAGAAATTGGATCTGTGAATAATGTGAGAAAGAAAAGGGTATTATTTTTTTTTTTCTTACCATGACTCACAGGTCATGTTAATCAATAATTTACACTGGATCACTTTCATGTGAAAATACGTGAATTCTCAGGTAATTGTTCTTTATCATTCCTCATTTGTGTCATTTAACGTGTTCCCTTGTTCAGAGAACAAGAACAGAATGTTACCTGATCTACAGATAACAGTGAAAGGTGGGGAGAAAATGAAAACAAGGCTTGCCACATAAAAAGTCAGCTCTGATCTGACAATAGGCAGTGTGCAAATACTTCCATTTGTAGCAATGATCTGTTCAGGCTCAGAATAAAATAAAATAAAATACATATTTCTAAAAGAAACCAGATGTTTACAGATGATTCGTTGACTAACAGAACAGGCGATGACTTTGAAATTAATTTTGGCACTAGTATTGCAGGCAATGTTCAACCAGTTTTTTTAGTTCATTACTGTCATTGATTGTCTAGTTTAAAGTGGAAATACATAATGAACAGATTTTATTATACACTGTGACAGTCCACAGCTCTATAGAGTGGATAGTTACTTTATTCTGTAAGTGATGAGACACCAAGTTGCCTTACTTGTGTGTTGTCATTTTAACTGTATTTCTTTGATCCTTGCTTGCCAATTCTTTGTATACTAAAACATATTCTGTTTACAAATGGTTATTATTTTCAAGGGCAGCAAGTTTTTTTTTTCTTTTTTTTTCCTTTTTTTTTTTTAACAGGTGATACATCTGACACCATGAATTATGCAGGTGTTCCTCTGATTTCTAATGCAATTTGCAATCACAGGGATGTCTACGGTGGGATCATAACTTCTTCAATGCTCTGTGCTGGTTTCCTAAAGGGAGGGGTGGACACCTGCCAGGTATGGAAGTTTCCAAACTGCAACTGTGCTCATTAACACCAGCAATGGAAAAACATGAGTGATAAGTTATCAGAAGGCACTCCCAAGCTTTTCTTGGGCAAACATTTGGGTTTGTGCCATTTATTCTGCTCACCACGATTATCAGTCACTCTCTGTGCTTGCATTCATATGCTACAATTTCCTTTTTATGTTTCTTCAGTGGACTTTATCTGCTACTTCTGAAGAAAAATTTACTTAAGGCATATTTTGATTAGTTGCATGTGCTGCAGCATGGTGCCATCCTTTCTTTGCCTTGGCTGTGGCCTCTGCACTGTGCTGGGTTGCACTTCCCTGCACTGTGAGCAGCTCCAGAGACCTGCCAGGTGTGGAAAGCCCGTGGGGAAAAGCAGCCAACACGTGTCTCAACAGAGAAGCAGAAGTGCGTGATTTTGAAAAGAGTAGCAAGGCAGGGGAAGGAAGAAAGGGAGAGGTGTTTGAGTAACTCAGAGGGCTAGTGATGACTCTGGGGAAGGGAGGTTCATAGCAGTGGTGAAGCAGAGCATCCTTCACAACACAGGATGATGATGATTCCAAATCACTGTCAAAGTCACGATGGTGCCAATCTTATGCCAGGTCTCATCCACATCCAAACTGATGTGGACTCGCCTAACTAGTCATGGAGCAAGGGCTGGGGAGGAATTTCTGTTAGAAGGTGTCCTTGCCCATAGCAAGGGGGTTAAAACTAGATGATCTTCAATGTCCTTTCCAACCCAAACCATTCTGTAATTCTGTGAACTTCATGTTTTCCAATTTGCTCTGTCTCCATCATGCAAGGGACAAAATGAAGCAAAGGCAGTGGGTGCATAGATCCTCCTTTAACCGCATGTTTGCACATAACCTCCCTAACAAGGTACCTGGCACCAGCACATTTCTCTGCCTGGGACTGCTGCCCAAAGGCAGCGTGCTCAGCACACAGCTCCACGTGACACAGGGAGCCCGACTCACCACTGGGAGAGGCTTGTTACAAATTCCCTTTTTTTCTGTTGTGATGGCTCTGATGCTCATAGGGTAGAGAAAACAAAAAAGAGAGTTTTCAGTACTTAGTTGTGAGTTCATTGAGTAATATTGGCTTAGCAAAATGTCTGAGAAAGGCTGGAAAAGAATGTGGGAGCAGGCAGGCAAGGAGGTGAGATGTGAGCTTGTTGTTGCAACCCTGGGCTCAGCTCAGCTCAATAGCCATGAGCCAGGGAAAGAAAAATATGATCTAATACATGTCTCAAAAGTCTCCCAACTTCTACTGTAACATATGCTTTTCCCAGGACACAGAATAGGGCAGAAACAAGAAACTTTGAATTACTTTGAATTAGTCTTTGAATTAGTCTCTCCCCTACCTACCCAAATAGACATTCCCCTCATTTTCTGGGATATTGATGTTTGTTTTAATTCTTTGTCCTCCAGGGAGACAGTGGGGGCCCTTTAGCATGTGAAGATATGAGTATCTGGAAGTTGGTGGGGACCACCAGTTTCGGAGTGGGCTGTGCAGAAAAGAACAAGCCGGGTGTCTACAGTCGAACTACTTCCTTCCTGGACTGGATACATGAACAGATGGAGGTCTGTTTTTGCCCTGTTCCTCCATCTCTGATTGTTGCTTTGCTCCTCTTGTGCCACACAGGGCTTAGCTCATATTTGTCAAAGATGAGTTATGTTGCATGGACACGTGTGACTCGAGGGTGCGTTCAGGGATCGGGGCAGGTCCTCAGGCAGAGCAGGGTGCAGGGGTTTTAGTGAGATGCTGGGAGCACCCTGCAGGGGTACAGAGGAGAGGAGAGTATGTCAATATGGGTGGGAATGACTGGGAGGAGGCCTGGAGACAGAGCAAGGAGGTGTGAAAGGGCCAAGTCAGGAGGCCAAGGGAGGAGGTGACAGGGGACTATGCTGTGCACAATTCTGGTGCCCCCAACATAAGAAGGACATGGAACTATTGGACCAAGTCCAGAGAAGGGCCACAAAATTGATAAGAGGACTGGAGCACCTCCCCTATGAAGACAGGTTGAGAAAGTTGTGGCTCTTCAGCCTGGAGAAGAGAAGGTTGTGTGGAGACCTCAGAGCAACCTTCCAGTTTCGGAAGAGGATACAAGGGAGCTGGAGAGGGACTGTTCATCAGGAACTGTAGAGACAGGCCAAGGAGTAATGGGCTCAAATAGAGAAAGGGGAAATTTACATTAGATATTAGGAAGATATGCTTTACTGTGAGAGTGGTGAGGCACTGGCACAGGTTGCCCAGAGCAGCTATGGCTGCACCATCCCTGGAAGTGTCCAAGGCCAGCTTGGATAAGGCCTTGAGCAACCTGGTCTAGTGGAAGGTGCCCCTGCCCCATGGCAGGGGGGTTGGGAGTAGGTGTTGTTTAAGGTCCCTTCCAACCTTTAGCATTTTGTGACTCTATGGCTTTATTTGAAACCGTGAGGCTGCTACAGAAAATCCTGGGGAGTGAAAGCCAAGTGTGCCAAAGAAATTGCAGTGGGAACATGATGTTGGCTGGAAGGAGAGGAGGGCAGAGGCAAGGAAGCTGGGGGACACTGCAGCCACCTTCACCTGACCCAAGGGTGGCCCACTGTCTGGAGACCAGGTTTGCTGCAGTCAGTACTTCCCCAGTGCTGCCAGAGGGATGCTGGGTTCAATCAGCTGAGCAGAGAGAGCTGTTGTGCTTCAGGTGGGACTCCCAGGCAGGGTTCCATTGCCTCAGCAGGGGCATCCAGAGCCATTTTAGAGACCCTGGGCTGTCCTGCCTGGCTCACAGGTATTCCTGCAGAAGGACAAGGACCTACAGCTAGCCCCGGGTTACATCTTCTGTCCCTGTGGGGGTGGCTCAGATATCCTGCAACGGCTCAGGTAGATATGGGAGATCTGAGGCCTTCCAGACCAACTGCTGGAGGTCAGGCAAAGTGCACTAAGGCACCTCAAGTGGAAGTAAAAGGTGAAGTGAACCATCCTCCACTGCCCTGGTAGGAGCCTGGGCACGTAGCTCCCAGGTAGATACCTATGCACAGCCTCTTAATGGTCATTTTTTGAGCTTTGTGGTAAAGCCACCCTAAGCACCAAAGGGTGCATCCCACCCTGCTCTGTCTCATAGGTAATGCTGCCAGTGCTGCTATTCCAGCACCCGGCTTGCTGGAATGAGGGAATGAATGAATAGCAATGATGCTACTCCAGCACCAGCAATACAGGCACGTGATGAGACCACTCCTGTCCCCATCTCATTTGTGAAATATGTGAGACTTCCTCCTCAAACCAAAATGCCAATATCAAGCATTCACTGACAAGGAAATGCCCAAAATAAGGTTATGTGTGCAATTTCAGCCCAGCCCACGTCTGTACACTGTATGACACACACTGTTTTCACAACTTATATTGCACATGAAGATTTAGGCTTTCACAGGCCTATCTGTCACTCAACAAAGTTAAAGAAGACAGGATAACATTTCTAAATCTGTAAGACCTCTAATATTACTTGATTTCCTCCCCCTCAAATGTATACATCATTTTGATTCATTTGCATGTACAAACACCCAAACATTTAAGATGAAGAGCTCATATCCAATGAAAGCACAGATCTCCCTTATAAAGAGATCAAGGGCTTCAAAGTGGAAGAGAGTAGGGTTGGATTAGACACTAGGAAGAATTCTTCCCTGTGAGGGCGGTGAGGCACTGGCACAGGTTGCCCTGAGAAGCTGTGGATGGTTCATCCCTGGAAGTGTCCAAGGCCAGGTTGGATGGGGCTTGGAGCAACATGGTCTAGTGGAAGGTGTCTCTGCCCATGGCAGGGGGTTGGAACCAGATAATATTTGAATCTTTTTGAAACTAGATGATCTTTAATGTCACCTGCAACCTAAACTGTTCTATGATTCTATGATAAATGCTCCTGATCTGCTCTCACCTGCTATTGCTCACCATGGACTGGGGTTCATTTGGTCTCTCCAGAAGTTTCTGTGCTTTATTCAAGGAAAATTAACTCCTGTAGCAAAGGCTTAGCAAAGGAGTTAGAAAAGCTATCCATTTAGATATAAGAGATGTAAAATTGCAAGATGAGGAATTTAGTCACCAGCATGCCCTTAAAAAGCTCTTCTTCTGGAATTTAACTTTATAACAGCTCACCTGTTAGGACTGATCATCTAATGCAAAGCATGATCAAAAAGAAGGCAGTGGTGCTTTCTGATCTTCAACTTCCAGTATTGGAAGCTGAATAAAGCACTTCTGTCTCTCAGCTTTTTGGGAGAATTTTGCTAAAGGCTCTCTCCTGTGAATGCAAAGATACAGGTTTTTTTATTGTTTTCCACTAAGTGGTGAAAATAATTTATGTCCTTTAGCAAGATGTTAATCCAATATTGTGAAGAGAATTTCTGCCACCTTCTTTTTGAACAGCTCTCCCACTAGGGAAGAAGCAAAAAGTTTATAGCACTAAGAGGCGTGCCAGTGACCTACACACATTACTGTCTGAGGAATACTATGCTTCAACTGTTAAATCTGAATAGACTTGAAAGGTTTCCCCCTAGCCAAAAAAAAAAAAAAAAGAAAAGGAAAAAAAAAGGAAAATCAGCAGTGGAACAACTGAGAGGAAACAAAATAAACCTCTTCAAGGCCTAGTTAGCTCCCTGTATGAGTTTCTCGTGCATGCAGTATCTACCACTCTTACTAATATATTCCTCCACCCCCCACAACCATATTTCTTTATGAGCCTTATGTTCCTGTCTCAAGTCATGTAAGGCTGAGTACCAGTGAACTCCAGTGGTGACAGGAGCTGATGGCATTTGCTCAGATTCGTGGGGCCCACAATGGAAACACCTCTTTTGTCAATGTGGTGTGTTTTGCTGGGGGTTTTCCTTCCAGTTCCTGAAGGGAGCCTACAAGAAGGATGGAGAGAGACTTTTTTACAAAGACATGTAGCAACAGGATAGGAGGAAATGGTTCAAACTGAATGGGAGTAGGTTTAGATTAGCAAATAGGGAGAAATTCTTCCCTTTGAGGGTGGTGAGGCCCTGAACAGGTTGCCCAGAGAAGCTGTGGCTGCCCCAACCCAGGAAGTGTTCAAGGCCAGGTTGAATGGGGCTCTGAACGACCTGGGATAGTGGAAGGTTCCCTGCCTATGGCAGGGGTTGGAACTAGATGATATTTGAAGTCTCTTCCAACCCAAACCATTCTGTGATTCTGTGGTTCAGCTGGCGGGACTGGCTCCAGCAGCCTCATGGTTCCTTTGGAGGCCTTTGTACAACAGGAAAACCCCTTTGGAGTACAATGGGCAGAAACATGAGCATTTGCAACAGATGCATAACTGGTTTTTCTTCCCAGAGAGAAGAACTGCAGACCTGAGGAGAGTGACGATGTTCAGGGCTCCTGAAAACCCACACCATGCTCCAGCCCCGTGGATGGACCCACCTCACTCCTCTGGTCACCTGCTCTGAGCTTCGGACCTTCACAGAATGCTTTTTACCATTTATTTTTGGTACTGGCAACTGTACTTGATGGAGGCTGTTGCACACTCAGCCTCTTCTGGATGGAAGAAGCAGCTGGATGATGGATGGCAAGCATGTGTGTTTACTGGCAACTACAAATTTCACATGTAGAAAAAAAGCTAAGGCTGATAACCCAGGATGCTGTCATGATAAAGTTTTGCAGGTACCACGAGCAAAGGACTAGAGCAACTTCAGATCAGGTTGCAAGATATTATTTTAGTACTTACTTTCCAAGATCTGAACCACAAAAAGTATTTTTCCTCCTGGCAGTTTTCAAATATAAGATCCATGCTCTGTTGCACAGGCAGCAGCAGCTTTCTTGGAAGCCAGGAAACAAGCAGGAAGCAGGCAGTTGGTAATTTTGGCAAGTATGTTCAACTCCTGCTAGAAAAAAATCTCAGAATTCAAATATTTTTATCATGTGGCTGTGAACAAAGTCCCTAAAAATTGAATCTTATGTGCTTTCCTGTGGTAAAGAGCTCTGAAATGACCAACACACAGGTTGTAACTTTACTGAAAAAATTCTGAGCTTACTGAACAGTCTTAAAGGGAAGAGTAGCTTACTTATGGCCTTTTAATAGGCTGGAGAGCCAAAATCATCCCTCTAACTATGGTGCACCACGTAGTGCAATAGCCACTGAACATTCCCAAGCTAAGCATCACATAGTACCATCACCAAGGCTCTCACACTCAGTCACCTTCCCTGCTTTCCCTCCCTTTCTCTGCTGATGGGACAATATAGATCCCTCAGTCTTTGTATCTATTAATGACATCGGTGTGTGGATGGACTGATGGCAGCCAGGCAAGGGACAAAACATCTGAAGTGCTGCTGGGGTTTCCTGATCTCAGTTTTAATATAACAGTCTCCTGTTATTAGGCTGGGAAATCTCCGGTTGTTCTGTGCTTGCCCTTTGTGAAAATCCTGGGACGAAAGTTGTTAATTTTAGAATTGATTGCCGGGGCTGAGGTAGGATGAATAATTGATAATATTGTCAGAGCTTTTCAATATCAGCCAAAGGTGATCTTATCATCTGATCAAGTGCTGATGATCTGCTTGAAATGTGGTTTTGGATGTACCCTGTATGCTTCTAAATCACCACTGCTGCAAGAAAACACCAGCAGAATCAGAACTTCATTCTCACAGCAACGTGTCGGGTCAGAATTGAGAAAGAACAGCAAACCCACATGAACTGTCAACCTCCACGTTGTTCTGTGGATACAAACTCTGACATCACAGGACACTGCATCGAAAGTTTTCACCCTGGCTAAAGAAACTGCAGTGCAGTGGAAACAGCACTTCCCAAACCAGCACGTTGTTAAAAAGAAGAGGGAAACATTACTGCAAAACTGACACAGAAACTGGAATTCATTTCAACTTGACAGAACCATGGTAAAATTAAAACAAAACCCTGAGACGTTGTCAGAAGAGTTTTAATGTTCATTGCTTCTTATCATTACATTTTCACATCCCAACATGGCTCATGCCTTAACACCATCAGCAGTCTGGAGATGAGGGAGCTGCTCTCGGAGCTGACAGGGTTGTTATTTCATAGTTCTGAAAGGACTCCTGAAAATTCCTTTTGAACTCCTCTGTTTCCATAAAAAGACTGTATGATAAGTATCCATTGTGGTCTGCTTTTTTATTAAAGAGAAATCCAATGTAAAATGTAGAAAGCTACTGAACTCTTCCCAACAAGTTGCATTGACCCTTAGACCAGTGAAAGGCAGTTATGGGTAGACCCAGCCCAGTGAGCCTGTGAATCTTCCCTCTGATTTCTGTTAGGCCCCTTGCTGTGATGTCTTAATTATGCATAGGCATGTTTTAATATCATAGAATGGTTTAGGTTGGAAGGGACCTTAAATATCATCTAGCTCCAACCCCCTTATCATATAAAAGAGTTACTCTCCAAAGCTGGATTTTCCTCCCTCACCTTATGTCATTAACATGCATGCCAAAGGTTTTGAAATAAATATAATCACAATATTAGCATGTTTCTCTGTGTTAAGCCAGGTGAAGGTACGTGGAGGTTTAGGACATTTGCTGTGGGAAGGGTTTTGTACCAGAGATGGTCATTGTGTTTATTCGGAGAGAGGTGGGACTGATGAACTGGTCTCTACTAGTCATCAATATTGCAGCTGGAATGAACTGGTACACAGAAAAGTAACTTTTCAAGGAGGTTTTATGGCAGGTTACCAAGCCTTTCCTTTTCCTTGGAATTTCTTCTCTTCATTTAATGAAAATAACTTGCTACACTGCATGAGCTTGTAGAGAGGCCTGCCAAGCCAGGTGGGGCTGAAGGCAGCTCTGGTTTAATTAGTGCTGATTAGGAGTCTCATGGTAAACACCTTGGAAGTGTTTAAGGTCTTTATACTGGGGGAGTATTATATTTGCCACGTTATTAAAGAGGCTGACGAAACAGCTTCTGGCTTGTGAACTCAGATCACTGGTTGAAACGGTTGCTTTAACACAGGATTGTGTTACAGCCATGGTATCCCTTGGAAATACAACCTGCTTGCAGGCACAGCCTCTCATCACCACGTAACAGACCCTCAGGAAGCTAAGCCAATGTACAGCTTTGCAAGAAGTGTCCAGCATGTGAAGAAAAAATTCCTTTGCCGTTCGTGGTGACAGGAACAAAATTCCTTTGTTCCTGTCATGGTGACAGTTAAGTTTGGAAACCGAGACAAAGCTGGTAAATTTGGGTGAACCAGATGTGACTTTTATTCAGTATGCAGTTTTCCCAGACACCCTGAAACACATCATGTGGATAAACTCTGCTTTAGCCAGTCTGACATTCGGGGTTTTTTCCACTTGAGATGTACAAATATACAAGAAATTTCTGTAAAGAGGCAGAGATAAGCATGAAACAAGTGCCCTAATATTGGTGTCTGAGGATGTCAAAGTCCCTTCTGATGGGTAACATGCTATTAACATGTTTTTGACATGCTGACACAGAGGTGGGGATGCTGCACAGCTCTGCTTGTAGGGCAAGATTCAGGTAAATCTGTAAATGCAAATCCAAGAATTGGACATTAAGCTTAAAAAAACAGATCTGGCTCATTTATTTTTTTGAGTGTCTTCAATATCCAGAGAAAGCAGGTTGAAAACTAAACACTGCACCGTGCATCCTGCTGGTTTTGCTGACAAAACTAGTTTGATCCCTGAAAGGTACACGCTCTCCAGAAATCTCTGTGAGTGTAGCACTGTTTTAAGATCTGCAGATCAAATCTGTTCACCTCAACAAATAGCCCAGTATCACACTTGTGGGCAGCAAGAGCCCGAGATTGCATAAAGCACAGTGAGAAAGGAGCTTGCTTGGTCTGTTTGACTTCAGGGAGGGTACAAGGAAGTGTTTCTTATCTGAACCCAAAGAGCACACTTGATCATTGCCTTTAATCTCTCTTTTTATGTATTTTTCATGAGCAGAGGCTTCCAAGTTTGTTTTGTTGCTTTTGTCACACGTTTTCTTGCTGGCAGAGCTCCAGCCCTGGTAGAGGAGAGCAGGTTGTGGCCCCAGCATCGACATGGGTTAAATGGGTAAGTTTTTGAACAGTTTGCATCGAGATTTGGCAGAGGAGAGGTAAAAATGCAGTATTTTGGGATGTCAAAAAACGACCAAGCCAATTTTTCCTGATTAAAGGAAAACTGACTCCATCACTAATTCATTTTCCTGAAGAGAGCTTTGGTAGCTGATAATCTGAGCAACATAATTGTAAAGTGTTATGGGCAGGAGGGAAAAAAACCCCAGTGATTCCCCCATCTTTTAATGCTGGAGTGTATTTACTCAAGGCAAATGCAGGCACAGGGCTGGCAACTGAAAAAGGAGCATGGCCTTGCCTCAGCCACACACATCAGAGCTCTGCTCTGAAGCTGCCAGCCATAAATATGGTCCCCCTGAAGCTTTCAGGTGAGAGAGGGAGGGCCGTGACAGGATGAAAAATGAGAAGGGAAGAGAAAAGGACAACAGTGTCTTGAAGCACCACAGAGTGAAGCACTTAGAGGAAATAATTTGCACGTAAAAATAAAATCACCAGTATATCACAATTCCTTCCTGTGGGGGAATCATAATTCCTTCTCACTTTTTGAAGTGCGTTTTGCATAGAGGGCCAAGCGTCAGGGAGTTTTAGATCCATTTTATACAACTCCATGTGTTATTCTTAGGGCATCCTCACTCTCAGCAGCATTACCTCTATCAGAAAAAAGTCTGAAATGCTTATGAAAATATTAAGCCCACAGCAGATGGCAGCAGACAGCAAAATTTTGCCTACATCCTCTGTTGAAAAATAAATAAATAAACGCTGAACAGTTCATGCCCCGGCCACCAGAGGTGGATAATGTGAACACAGTTACAGTCCCCATCACACTTTTGGCTGTTTGAGGAGAGGTTACCAAGGAGATGCAACTTCCCCAGCACAGGAGGGGACTCCCAGGCACACGGGAATGTGGTCAGAGCATCCACAAACCTTCACAGATCTCCTCTGGTGGGTGCTGGGCCTGGCTCCCCAAACTGTGTGACTTCTTCGTGCTAGTGCTACTGGCTCCTCACGCTATGGGATGCCCTGGAAATCACAGCCTCGGCCTTTCTTATGTTTTGATATATCTAAAAGTGATGTATTTGTTATTTTTAAAATACTGAAAATTTACAGTGGGCTAGCCATAAGATGTTACTGCAGAGCTGGTTTTGATCCAGAGAGATCTGTTGAGCAGTATATTGTCCACATCTCCAAATACCTGGCTAATCCCATCTCAGACTGAATTTATAATTGGACAGTAACAGTGAAAAAGAACCTTCTGCCTACAAATTATTTAGTGTCACTCACAAATGGCAGGGAAAAAAGAAAGTTTATTTAGAGATTTAACAACCTTCCTTTTTGTTAGCTTTTCTACTACCTGGTATCACAATTTACAGACCTCAGGGCAAAAATATGACCAGAACACAAAAATATTTCTGTACAGGTAGCCAGGGCTCAACACTTACAGCCATATACAGATACCCATCACATAGATTAATTTCAAGGAACTCTTAAAGCTATTGGGGAAGTAGAAGATAAACTTCTCCAGAAACAAATTACTTCGTGTCTCTGTGGCTGCAGCAGGAAGGAAGGGAAAGATGGATGCCTATTGAAGGTTTCCTTCACCTCCTCCTGCCTGCAGGAGGAGTAAGGCAGGGCCGTGGCAGCCAGAGACTGTAAGGCTGTGTCCCTGCCCCTCCGTGGCTCTGCATTCCCACATCCACCCACGCCACAATAATCCCTGCTTTTTATAGTGCCTCCTCTGCATCACCCCAGGATCCCCTCCACCTCTCAAAGACCTCCTTGCCTCACAAGCCCTTTGCTTTCTCCACCCGTCTGTATCCCTAAATACCCACCTTCCCTCCCCTGGATGTCCCTCAGGTACCCTGCCCATGGCATTTGGCTGGGCAGGAGGCAGGACAAGCACCAGACAATCATCCCAGTGCCAACCCAAAGCCTGAAACATCCCTGCTTTTCCTTCAGTGGGAACAGTCACTCAGATCACTTTCTTCCTCCCAGATGAAAACTTGCACAAAACTTGTCAGAAGTTTTTATGACTGTTTCGATAGTTTCTTCTTCAGTTTCTCTCTCAAATTCTGTCCAACAGGTTCGGGAGTGTTGAGGTTTAACTCCAGCAACTCAGTCCCACGCAGCTGCCTGTGCATTCCCCTCCCTGCCACGGTGGGGAGAACTGGAAAGAGAAGGTGAATCTTGTGAGTCGAGATTAGAAAAGTTTAATAATTGGAAGGAAAAAAAACCACCAAAAAATAATAATAACAACAACAATAATAATAATAATGAAAAGGAGAGAGGGAGAGAAAAACCCTCAAGAGAAACAAGTGATGCACAATGCTCACCACCCACTGATGGATCCCCAGCCTGTCTCCCAGCAGTTATCTGCCCTCAGAGCAGCTCCCCCAGTTTATCTACTGAACATGACATTCCATGGCATGGAATATCCCTTTGGCTGGTTCAGGTCAGCTGTCCTGGCTGTGCTCCCTCACGGCTTCTTGTGCAGCTCCCCACTGGCAGAGCATGGGAGACTGAAAAGTCCTTGGCTTAGCGTGAGCACTACTTAGCAACAACCAAAACATCCGTGTGTTATCAACATTATTCTCACACTAAATCCAAAACACAGCACTGTACCAACTACTAAGAAGAAAATTAACTCTATCCCAGCCAAAACCAGGACAAGGAGTGGTTAGGGGACTGGGAAGCCTGGCAGGAGGAGGGCAGATGTGCTGCCTGCTTGCATGAAACAAGGAAAACCCCACGGGTATCCCCAGGGCATGGGATAACTTCAAACCTTCATTCCCTTCCACAGGCAGCATCCTCTCCTTCTCCTCAACTCTTCACCCCCTGGGGCTTCACCCCTCCTGTCATGCTGCACCTTTGCCCCTGTCACAGCCCGAGTTGGTCCTTGAGCATCTTTGTGCTTTTCCTGCTGTCCCTGCACAGGCGTCACTCACAGCAGATCCTGGTCCCCTGCTCCAGGGAGGGGTCCCTGCGGTGGTTGTGGTGTCTGTGCTCCAAACATTCCTCCTTCCTAAGGGAACTGTGGCCCCACTGGCCTCTCTGTCCTTCAGCCTCAGGGAACTGAGCCTCCAGGGTGTTTGCCTTCTTGGGTGAAGCAGAGAATAGAATGAAGCCTCAAAAAAGCAGGTAGGGCTTGAAAATAAACATAAGGCAGCAAACCAACAAAAGGAAAGGAAAAAAAAAAGCCTTGGAACACTTAAAGAGCTTTATGTTTGTGGTTCATTACCAGCATCCCCCAGGACCTTCTGCTCCCCCTGTTTCACAGCCACAAAAGGGTGTGTTTGGTGGAGATTAAACTCCGCAGAGAAACTCAAGCCCAGGTCAGTGGCTACAGAGGCAGAGCCCATCTCACTGCCTGAGGGGGCTGCAAGGACCCCCGTGGTGGAGCCTCTGCCTCCATCAGAGGGACTCAGAGCTGTTTCCCTCCCTGCCAGCAGCAGGTAAAGCAAACTGGGAGCATCCCAGTTTACGTGTTCCCAAATGCGAGGTCTTTATCGCTGGCAGCCCTGCCTGCTGTGCAATGCCAGGTATCCTGCATGTGTGCTGCACTGGGATCAGCACTTCCCACCTGTCTGATTCCAAGGGCCACAGAGCTGTTTTAAACAAAGCCAGGGATCATCTTGTACCGTGCAGCCAAATGATTTTTTATTTACGGGTAGAAATGCTTCTTTATTTATGCAACTTTTGTTTTCCTGTTCACCCACCTGTATGTGTGGGCACGTGTGTGGGCACGTGTTCATATTTATAAAGATTTTTTTTTCCTTTTTTTTTTTTTTTTTTTGGCAGCTGCTGTGCAGGTCACCCTCTAGTCACTGACATGCTGGCACTGGAGACTTAAAAATGCTGTTCCAGGTGATTAATTAATCCCCTTCCCATTGCAGCAGGACAGTAAGCAAATGCTGACTCCTCTGGGACCTGAAGTTCCTGGTGCCTGCCTGGGACAGGGATGAGCTGGAGAGGAGGGTGGTGACTGCTTTTCCTGGCAGTCCCCTGAGCACTGCCAGCATCCCTTTGTGAGACACCAGGCATGTCACTGTGAGACTCATGCAGGGGGAGACTTGTCACTCACGAGAATCACATAAATCACATACACAACTGAAGCACAAAGACTGTGACATAGCAGGGACAGACTCAGGGCCATTCCAGGGGATAGGCCAGCCAGTGCCCACCTGGAGCTTGGGGAGTGCTCCCAGCCCACACCACAGCCTTCCCTCCAGGGTTCCTGCTGCCCTGCAAGGGCTGCCTGTTCCCAAGGGCTGCCTGTTCCCAAGGGCTGCCTGCTCCCAAGGGCTATCTGCTCCCAAGGGCTGCCTGCCCCTGGCTTGTTCCTGCCTGGGGTAACCCCTCCACCCCCGTACTTGGCAGGCAGCAGCGTCACCTTTCTTACCACACTGACGCCACCAGCTCTGCAATGTTGACTGAGCCTTTATCACTCCTTGTGGATAGCAATTCATTATAATAATTAATAGTTATAATAAATCCTTTTAATGGCCTTTCCTTAGGCCCTGTTGAAGTTCCTGGGAAGCAACAGAAACCATGGATATGTGCAGGAACGTGACTGCTTCTGGACAGTTTTGCTGCTGATGGTTTGGCAGCATGAGGGAGAGAACTGCAGGTCCACCTGACCTGACCTGTAGTTCCAGTTTTTCCCAGTGCTGCAGACAACCTGTGCATGCTATCCAGCAAGGCAGTGAGAGCTGGGAGTGGAGGAGCTGCACTGCTGCTCCCCTGTCATTTACCTGGGAATACATACCCACCAGACACTGTTAAAAGAAAGGATGAGTAACAACAAGTCCCTCTGCAAATCCTTTCTCATTTGGCTCTGTGCTTATTTGCCTCATCCAAGAGGAACCCCCATTTCTTTCTTTTTTCCCTGCACTTGCAGCCCCTGTTCATTTTGTCCCTGGACTGAACACTCTTTGAAGGCTCCCCATCACGTGCATAATTTAAGAAGTAAATAAAAAAGATTGCTGTACATACACATAAAAGCATTGACTTGATGATTCACCACGTTGAAGATAACTTATTTAGCAACAGGTGGAACACACACCCAGTGATAAACGAGAGCCAGGCTGGTGAGAATGCCCAGTCTGATGGACAAACCTCCCTGCCACACAGACCTGACACTGAACTGGGCATCTTTGCCAGCCTTTGCCCGGGATCGGCCACCTGCCTGGTTATGGGACACCAAATGTGCTAACAGTATGTCAGACAAGAGTGACTGAAAAACATAAAACAGATAAAAAAGCAAATGTCAATCAGTGTCTTTGGACAAACACAACTGATGTAAAATAAAAGCCTCAAAACTGACTATTTCCTTTGGACACACATCCTGCCTAAAGCCTGCAGACAGACATTATCCTGACTCCTCATCTCCTTCTTGGCTGTCGGGATCAGCAGAAACCCAGAGATTAAGCTCATGAGTTTCTCCATCAGCATCCAGGAGTTGTGCTGGGTGTAAAATCAAGTATCTGAAATTAGCCTATGCTACTACAGAGCATTTTTTTCATAGACATCTTGCTTCATTATCAAGAAAAAACAAACATTAAGTGAATATTGTGTTCTTAGGTATAAAGTTATGGGCAGAGGTAAAATGCAATTCAGTACAGGATCATGATGGGAATAGGCAATGAGGACACTTCCAGCATCATTCCTTGGAGAAGGAGGGAGGATAGAATTTGGAGTGCCAATGATCTGTGTTTCTCTCAGCCATGGTAGCACAGTCACATGCAGATCTGCTTTCCCAGCAGTGCTGCTTTTCAAGCAGTTCAAAACTGACATTTTTCTGAATCAGCTCAGGAATTGCTGCAGCTTTTTTCTTTCTTTTTTGTGTTGCTGAAAAGCTGATTTAGTTTTGGATTTAGACCATTCTGTAGCTCAAAGGGAGCAGCCCCATTCTACCAGCAGAGAACCAGGGAGTAAAGCTGTTCAGCTGCTTTCAAATTGTGTATTGGTGCCTCTGACTCTGTTGTGTATGTGGCATCAGGAAAAATAAAGGGGCATTGAGAACATCCCTTAAGGGTTATGTTAAAACAGATCAAATCAATTTTCATTCTCCAAGTTAAATGAACTCAAAAAATAACCCAATATTCATAAGGAAAATAGATTTTTTAAATGTTTAGTTAAGCTACTGCTAATAATGTAAGTCAGATTTATTTAAATTAAGTTTCTATGGCATCATCCCGTATAATCCTTGCTGCACAAAGCTCAGAAATGTTCCTTGTCCTTGTCACCTGGAGCATCCCTGGCACATTGCCCACAGTCTCGATGGCATCACTCTCATACCACACCCAAGTCATCCCTTGTGTTTACACCTACCCAGATTTTAATAGCTGATGTTTCCAGCTTGCCAGCACTGTCAGCAGGCTCTTTCCGCAGGGAAGCAGAGCAGCACAGTGTCAATCCCTCAGAGGCTCCTCGGGGTGATGTTTAGGGTCATACCAGTCTGCACAGCAGTGTTATGGCTGTGGGCACAGAGGGGTGCTGGGGACTGATGTGAATGGAAAGAACCATTAAACTGTGAAGATTAACATATTCTGCTCCTGATAGCAGGCCAAGACCACAACCCACTTCACTAAGTAGCCCTTTGCTTAGGGGATTGACCTGTGTTGTGCCTGTTTATAGCAGAAGGAAATGCATTCCTGAGTTCACAGTTATTCTTGACAATTGACCAGGCAGATCAAATATCAAAGGCAACCCTGGAGCAGCTGCATTGATTAATTAGGAAAAAACTTATATATCTCTATGCTTTTATAAATTTTTATATAAATGTATGTGTGTATATGTATGCATATGTTTACATGGCTTATATATATATATATATATAAATGTATGTGTGTATATGTATGCATATGTTTACATGGCTTATATATATATATATATATAAATGTATTTTGTTTTCCTTATCTTTTTCTTTAGATAGTCTGTAACTAACATGCTGTGATCCCAAAGCTAAGAAAACCATGGGTTTCTAGGCATCACAGAGTCATCATAATGCTTACAGCAGATGTGTTGTTTTGATCCAGCCATTCCAGATGTGCCCTGGTGCTTCATACTGCCTCCAGGAGGTCAGTATCCATGAGCAGCACCCCCATTTCTCCTCAGTTTTTAATGGCATGTAGCCTTCAGGTCCTGGCAGGGAACAGCCTGTGGTGTGGTGTAATCTTGGTGCAAGAACAAGGGCTAGGAAGAACTCAGGGTGATCTATGTACTGGCTGGAGCCAAAGGAAAGCAACTGTATCTCGAGGTCATTAAGTACACAAATTAACTAGAAACAATTGATTCCTTTCTCCTGCAGCAAGCCTGGCACCTCAGAGTGTGCTCAGTTGCTGCTGGAGGGAGGGAGGGGAAGAGGGAAACAGGATTAGTTCCCCAGTGCCTGGGGTTTATGGGAATCTTTTAAACAAGCAGCATTGGATCACCTGTTTACAGGAACCATGACAGGGAAGAGAGGTTGAGGGGTGGACTGGGGTGTTGGGTGACCTGTGGCAAATTCCTCAAGTCCTGGGTGGTACTGACCAGCCCCCAGGAGTGCTGCAGATACCAGGGGATATTGCAGTGGGGACTAAGGGTGCAGACAACTAAGCTGAGCCCTGAGGCAAAGCTTTCAGAGACTCTGTCATACCCAAACCCACAGGAAGGAAGCATCAGGGTCATTTCCCCAGCACAACCCACAGAGTGGGGTGTCTGCTTAAGGAGACCATCCCACCAGGGTCCACGGAGGCAGCTGGGGCAGGAGGCTCCTGTCAAAAGAGAGGCACAAAATTTCCCTCTCTGAGAGGAGCTGAAGCCCCTCTGGGTGGGTGAAGAGAGATGGGGAGAGCTGGGTTGTTGCTAGTGGGACCAAGAGGGGTTCAGAGAAGGCAGCCCCCCCCCTTGCCAGCACCTGCTCACAGCCAGCTGCCCTTCTGCAGGGAACCACCACCTCCTCTTCCTCCCTCCACACAGCCAGTCCATGTGGCAGAAGAGGGAGTGCAAAGCCCACTCACAAAGCAGGGCACAGAGCTGTGGATGATCAGTACTTCCTAGACTCAAACTTGCCCAATTTGTAAAGAAAAAATAAAGACCTCTATCTCCAGTAATTAGTCCCTTCATATGTCCTGTCCCAGTATTGCTGAAGAAGAAAGAAGCTGGAGGAAAGCACGGGGTTTGCAATTATCAGCCCTTCCCATGCAGCCCTGAGGGCTGGCAGGGCAGGACTGGCTCTGGAGCTGCAGCTCCCTGGGATCAGGAATGGCCCCAGGACCAGGGCTGGGTATAGGCAGGGAGTGTCCAACCACTGCTGCTGCAGCTTCTGCTCTCCCTGTGGCTCAGTTAAAGCTGAAATTCTGCTCCTTTATCCCTGGACACTTGTGTATTCAGAGGTAGTGGGGAAAAAAGTGCAGGGCTAAGGGTTAAACCTGCAAAATGGAAACCCTGTGACCCCATCCCTCCCAGTATCCTGCAGGGATCTTGCGTTTCAGAGAGGGTTTCCTCCCATCACTTCAACCCTGAATGGTTAATCCCATCCGGAAGCCTCTGGAAGAGCATTTCAAAACCAGTTTTGCTAAATTTTAGGCCCAGAATGCTTGCTATGGAGAACCAGAGAGGACAGACATCTTCCAAGTTTAGCTGAATGGGAAGGGAATGAGGCAAAAGTCCTGCTGAAATCCACTTTTCTCTTGCTCCATTCTTGCAGAGGGCTTGCTGCTGCTGTCCTCTGAGTATATCGGGCCAGTCAAGACCTTGGGGTGAAAGACTGGCACCCTTCAAAAAGGGAGAAACCCTCACTGCCAAGGTTACCCTTTGCAGGACTTCCCAGCTGTCCTGATGGCACCTTCCACCTGAATCTATTTGCAAGCTGTTTTTCAGGAGTGTTTTAGCTGAGGATGTCTCATCGGAGTCACTATTTCACACCATCTGCAAGTCTGCAATATCCCAAATAGGGATCTTTTGTTTTGAACATTGAAAATCTCTGAGACTAATTTAATACAAAAAAAAAATCAAAAATCACCATATTAGGCAACAATCACTTTGTTACATCATGCAGTTACAATGGCCAACGTTATGGGATGAAACCTGACTGAAAATTCCTGACCAGTGTGTTCACTCTCATAATTTGCAGGGAATGATCTAATCAAAGTTTGTATAAAACTACTCTTAGGAATGGCAAATAAAGCATTTACTAAATAACAGTTATTCTGAACAGATCCCAACGCAAACATCAGGGCTTGTAGAGGTGGCAAAAAATAGTTTAAGTTAAATTATTGGCAGGACCTTGTCTCACCGTTAATGCAATTTCACTACATAAAATATTTTAAAAGGGCAAAGGGGCTGAGCCAGGGATTTACCTCCAGTCCAGGCTAGAGGAGAGAATGAGGGGAAAAGTCCCAACCCTGAAACCTTCAGGTGAGGGCACCTGGCTGGGGCTCCCAACTTCCAAGGCTTCGTTCTGACTCACATATTACCCCTCTCAGTTTCTCCCCTTGCAAGTGGCCCTCATAAATGCAAACAATTAAATGGACATTAGGTGAAAGTGGCTGTTCCTATTGCCTAATGAGGAGAATATATGGCAGGCAGGTAAGGGTGCCTGGCTTGCTGTCCAGAAATCAGGCCCTTTCTTACAGGGGCCTCATGTTCTCCGCGCTTCTAAAGTTCTCCTTTGTTATCAAGGAGCTGAATAAGGAGGTTTTGAACCTCTCCAAACAAAGTCCAACCAGCCTGAGACTAAAACCCAGGAACAGTGTTTGTAGAAGAGAGGAACAGGAGGTTCCAGCAACAAGAGAGTCATCGTCCAGTTTACAAGCAATTAAACCCCGCTGGCCTCCTGTCAGCAGTGAGTGCTGCCACTGCAGAGCCCTTCACAGGATGGGTCAGGTTGGAAGGGACCACAGTGGTCCAACCTCCCTGCTTGAGCTCATGCCAGAGCACATGGCACAGGACTGAGTCCAGACAGTTCTGGAATATCTCCAGTGAGACATCCTTGGCTGCAAAGTGCTGTGTTCCTGTACTCTACACCCACCACTGGCTCAGGATGAGACACAGAGAGGGGCAGGGCTGGTGAGAGGGGCTGGGCTGCTTTCTCTTACCCTCCTGGCCTGAATGCACCTGTAGTGGCTGGGCAAGAGGCTATTCCTGCTTTGGGAAAACTGGTTTCACTTCAGGAGAAAGGCAGTGTTTGTTCTCTGGCTGGAGAAATGGGAAATGCCACGAACTCAGCCTGAAGTCCATCAGGCTGGCATTAAGTTCATCAGTGGCAGAGCCTGCTCTCAGCACATGTGTTGCTTCACAGATGTTGTTGCTGTTGCCCTTCCAGAAGCCCCAGTGGCTGTTACAAGTCCCTGGAACTCCCCAGAACTTCTTGTCAAGACTGGATGTGGTGAATGTGCCTTTGCCTGTGAGCAGGGTGCAGCTGGGAGCTGTAATGCAGGGACCACAGGTCCTGGGGACCAACAGGAGAAGGTCAGGGACGGATGGGTTCTGTGCACAGCTGATCCCAGCACCATGGGCCACACCTCCTACAGCCGTGTTCTCCAGCCCAGGGTGCAGATCATCCCCACCATCCACATTTCAGTGTAGCCTCAGGGAAGCAGCAGCCCCTGAACTCCCCAGAAGCCTTCTAGAAAGTTTGAGCCAAGCCAGGCTGCAGCATGGACTGTCAGGAAACAGCGACCTGTTGGGTGACTGCTGGAGCAGCCAAATGTCACCAGGAGTAAGAGTGTCCAGGATGGCCTGGTGCTGCCCTTTGAGAGGGATCTGTGATGTTACTGGGCAGTTCTACCTGGTGGGGTGGTTTACTGCCCTTTTGGTTAACCAAAACCACCAATGCAGCCCGTTCTTTTAGAAAAGGTAAAACCCTGCAGGACATTTCAGATTCTCCCACCAAAATTTCTCCCCGAGTGGCATTTGTTAGGGCTGACACCAGCATGCCCCCAGCCCTCTCCCTTCATCAGCTGCCCCTCACACCACCACACAGCTGTCTGAAACAGTGCCCAGCATGCTGCCTAGTTCCTTTTTTTCCCTCCCTATTCTTATTTGTAGTCCCTTCATCATTAGTTCCCACAGGACTATCAATAGCGTATTTGTCTGACACAGACAGTTTCACTGCTATAAATTCTCCACAGCCCATTGAATAGAGACTTTTTAATTAGGTTTTAAGGATTTTTCCATTAGCAGAGAGACATTGAGAATTCAGGTCTCACTTCTGAAAAGCAAAATACGTTAGAGAGGGAAGCTGCTTGATTTACTGCAATATTAACATTTTCCTCCCTGTATTTACGGGCGTGGATCAATTGTTGTTTTGCTACTGTGGACAGATATATGTTCGACAATTTACTTTATTGTGCCACAAATGAGAGATTTAATCCAGTGATCCAGTGAGAGCCCTCTTGGGGTGCTGCATTTTCTGTGTGACACGCATGGAAGATGTGAACAATGTCTTTCATCATCAGAATTTGATTGCTTTCCTATTTGCACCAAACTGTTTTTTTGTTCTTGCTGTCAAAGGGTTTTTCTGGCTTTAGCTTTCACTTTGCCTGGCAGATCTGAGATAGGGCTTCATATGAAAGTGGAAAAGATTGGGCTGGTGCCAGCTCCTCGGCAAGGTGGCAGGGCAGAGCTGGGCTGCCTTGGGCCCTGGACACGCTTGGCCACAAGGAGAGGGCAAGTGGCCCCTCCTAGTGTACTCCCAGCTGCTGGGTGTTCCATACTCGGGGAATTCACGAACCAAGTGTGATATTCTGGGGTTTTTTAAAAGCCCAGATGGATTTTCCCTTCCTGGAACTGTTGCAAATGGCTTTTTGTTGAGCTGACAGAGCAAGCCTGCTGTCTGTCCCATCCCAAAACACCTTCAGGTCGGGAAGAACTGTCACAGTAGTGCTTTGCCAATGAAATCCTTGCAGGCTTCAAGTTTCTATTTCAATCTACTCATCCTGACAAAACTTTATGTTGAAGAAATCCCAGCCAACTCCAACAGCCATGTTTTAATCCTGCTGGGTACTTTTAATCTACTTCTTGCACCTCAGCTATAAACTAGTGGGCTGTTGCATCATTTTTTGTCGGGTTACCCCAGGTAAGCAGGACACAGCAAGGGCAGCCTCAGGTGCTGTTTCATCTGCTGTGGCATCCTTCATCCCAGCTGGAGACTGCTAACATGCCTGTCTAGGCCCAAGCTAAGGACCTGTCTGGTTTCTGCAATGCTCTCACCTGCAGTAACTCATTATATAAAACACGGCAAAGTAAGGTGTTAAGATTTTCTAGTTTCAAGAGAATTTTTTCCTTTCCTGATTCTTGCCAGAACTTTACAGTTCACTTTTTATGCTCACTCTCTTTAAAATCCTTACAAGAGTGGTTTCAAAGGAATTTCATAGCTAGCTTCTTTTCTGTTGAAATTTCCACTTTTTTTTTTCTTTCTACTCTCTACTTTTTTTCTATCGTCATTTTGTTAAATCCCTTGAAGGACTGAACTATATAGAGAGACAGCTTTCCCCTGAAGTAGCTCTCCCATTAATCCTTGTATACTCTTGCTAACACTGGAGCTTAATATTTCCCCCTGTATTTTTAACCACATTTAATTGGTGCAGAAGAAACACTTCCTGGCCAGTATTTCACCCCCTCAGTGTCATCAATGAAAAGAGCAATAACAGAAACTCGCTAAAAGTACAATTGTCTTGATTCCACCCTGCCACCTCTGTAGGCAATTTTTGCCAGCAGCTCAGCAGAGCCAGCCCAGGTCACTTTCTGCCCTCTAATTTTTTTTTGCAGACCCTGCCACACTGTACATCCCTCTGAGCATTTCCAGTCCTCACCATCAGCTGGAGGCAGCAGCTTAGGCAGTATTTTTTCACTGCCCACTTTTGAAACCACCAGGAAAAACTTCTCTGAAATGACCTTTTCCTCCCACACGGTGTCTTAGGTTCACTTATTATTTCCTAGGTTTCCTGCTTCTCCTATTTCAGGCTTTTCTCACTTTGTATTTATCTTTTTAGCTATTTATGGCAGAAATAACCTTACAGCCCTTCCGCTGCATTGCCTGGTTTCAAAGTTTTGATCACCCACTGTTCCCACAGTAGCAAATGAGAACTATGGATTTATTTTTTTTCATTTCTCATGTGTCCCCAATAATATTCAGTTCTTGACAAGTAAGGTGAAACCCAGAGCTCACAATCTGCTCTAAGAAGCTGCAAGAAATCTAAGAGGGGAACATTTCCCTTTAGCTTGCAGGGTGAGTGTCTGCTGAGCACTCCCTGCTCCTATTTGTTACCACTTGCTCTGACATTAATTATTGAATTATGCTAAAATAAGATAATATAGGCAATATTTGTCACCTGTTCCATGTCATTGCCCTCAGAATGTCAGTGTTTGGAGCTGCTGAGTGATCTCAGCGACTCCCTGTTCCTTCCCCTGTCCCAGGTGCAGGTGGGAGGTGTTGGTTGGTACCCCTTGCTGGCAGGTGATGCTGTTTCGCAGCACCTGCAAGAATCTCTCCCTCCCAGCAGTCATTTTTACCAGATTCAGTGTTAAACCCAAACTAGATTATCTTGGTTTTGATCATGAAACTTTCACCAGGTGATTAAAGTCACCAATTCGGGAGAGTTTGAAAAGATGCCCCCAAGAAATGATGGAAATCAAATGAAGCAATGATAAAATCATGGGATCAGCCAAAGTTAATCCATCCCTAGCCCTGTTCCCTGTGCCATGCATGGCCAGTTACAGGTTCTTACAGAAAAACTTCAAGGAGTAAAGAGAACACAGTCATGCACCATATTCTTCTCATTTCCCACCCCTGCCCCATCATTTTATTGAAAGCTTTCTGCTTGTTGTCTTCTGAGAAATGACGAGTAACATTTGCTGAAGTCCAGCCAGCCATGGGCAGTGATACTTTCACAGAATACCCTTCCAACCTCCAGGGACTTGCAGCTTAGAAATTTCCTGAGACAGATGTGTAGTTTGAGGATTTAAAAACCCCAAACAATTTTTTTTTCAACAAGTTGACCCAATTGCTTTTCAGACCTGTGGGACGTTTTAGCATCCGTGACGTCCTGCAGAAGTGAACTCCACAGCTGACTTGCTTCACCCACGTGCTCAGTGAAGAATTGTCTTAGTTAACAGGCTTCTAACCTAACAGTTGGACTCCTATGTTAGATGAGACCACGAGCTGTGTCTCCTGTAACCTGTATGGAGCTTCAGGCCTGGAGATATGTGAGCATTCCTGGTGTGGATGCTGTCCGACACCGCCATCCCCCCATGGGATCTCTTACGCTGGAAGCCTAGAACACAGCATGAAAAAGTAGGCATAGTTTTAGTCTATAAAATGACAAAACCGTGTGAATCTGTGATTCTCTATCCCTTGCCTACTAATTGTTAATCTGCCATTTGCTTTTCTCACGGTTGCTAAGCACTGAGCTGGTGTTTCCATAAAGCTGTCTGTTATCTTCCATATGCTCCTGTCACTCTTACATTGCACTCACATGAACCCCAGTGATCATAATCAGCTCAGGGCCCATCATTTCATTTGAAAAGGTAGGATTGCTCCTTTCCCAGGTGTGCATCTCTTCATGTTTACAGACATGAAGCATCACCTGCCATTTAACTCTGCAGTCATTCCATTTTGCACAATCCATCTGAGCAACTGGCTCATAGTTTTACTGCCACAGAAATACTGTGTCATCAACAAATTCTACCCTCTTGTCCCCTCTTCCAGATGGTTTATGGGTTTGCTAAGCTGCAAAAGTCCCACCATAACTCTCTCAAGGAGCCTCCTCATGACCTCTCCCCTCAGTGAAAATCATCTGTTGGCTCTCACCCTCTGCTTGTTGCCTTGTTTTCATCCAGGAGACAATTTCCCCATCTGTTCTGTGACAACTTAGTTTTTAAGATCCTTACCCTCTTCAAAGTCTTATTCCATAGCTCATTGCTCCCACGAGCCAGAGGGATTTTCTCAGCATCTCTCCTAATTACACTGTCTCCTTTTTAACTTTGGGCAAGCAGAACGCGACGTGGGCATGGGAGCAGCAGGGACTGAGGGGCGGGGGGTATCAGAATTATGTTTTCTGCTTTGCACTTGGCCCCTTTCCTAATAACTACTGAAACCCAATTTGCCTTTTTGGCACTTTGAACGTTCAGTTGGCATATCCACAGTGATGCAAAGCCGTGTGAGTGACAACAGATAATTTGCAGCCCATCTTGGTGATTATATAGTTAGGTTACTCTTCCACCATGCACTTTACTTTGCACTTCGTTTGCCATTTATCACCCAGTCAATCCTGTAAGATACTTCTACAACTGTTCAGCTAGCTGCACTTTTGAAAAAATATGAGAAATAATTCTGAATCATCAGCACATTCACCACCTCATTATTCACCAAGCTTTCCTGATCATTTATGAATATCTTGAACAATAAAAATCCTCCTCTCTCCCTTGTGATTGCTGACCTTTGTCTCCTATCTGAAAAGAAGTTATTTGTTTAGCCCTTTATGATTTTACTTTCCTACAGTCAGGGTTTTTTTCTGTTTTCTTTATTTGACTTTGAAAAAAAGGTCGTTTTTCTTCCAGTAGCTTCCTTTACTCTCTCATTTAATTATTCTGGGTCTATATGTGTGCCTGAGGACACTCTCTTCATAGTTTTTGTTCGGTGGTAAATATTTACTTAATCTTTCATATTGTGTCTTTCAACAGCTTCCTGCTGTTTGTGAACATTTCACCCATTTTACTCTTCCTCTGAGTTCCATTTAATAAGTCTTCTTGGTGTGTGTTTCCCTTTTTAGAAGGTAATAAGTCAGGATCTGGACTTTCTTATTGCCTGGGGCATGGCAAACTGGAATGCATCACAACCACTATCGTAAAGAGACCTTGCAATGGCCACATCTTGAATCAGATTGTCTGCATTTCTCAGGAGTTTCTCTCTGGGTCACTGCAAAACTGAGGGGGTCTAGAAAAGAAACAAAATACGTATTTCCCTTCTTGGCTGGTCACAGTCAGTGTGTCCTTGTCTCCACAGGCTGGTCTACATCTCATCTCAGGAAAAATAAGCATTTTCTGGTGTTGCTTTGTCCTGACAAAAAAAGGACGAATGCTGGCAATGCCAATATCAGGGGCTGCTTGGAGGTCCCAGAAGCATTAGGGAAAATTACAGGCTCAGATCTGTATTTCTAAACTGGCACTGAGCTTTGCAGCCACAACCAAACCTTTTTGCAATGTGTTGGGCGCTGAAATTCAGGCTTTCATATCTGACTCAGCTCTGAGTTGTGTATTTGGATAACCTTAGGTAATTATCTTTTCCATTTTACCATGTTCAAGGATGTTGGCCATAGAAATGCCACAAACCCCCTCTGGTTTGTAGAAATGACATATTCTTTTACAAAATTCCCCCGAAGGAGTTTGAACAGATCAGGTTAAAGTTGGTTTTGACACCTGCATTTTAAAATAGGAGGATCTCAGTGGTTACTTTGAACTGTTTGTTCCCAGAATTAAAATGTAGTGTTTTCTCTGTTTGTTTTTTGAACCCACAGTGTTATTTGGTAGACAGACAGATATCATCCTGGTTTGAGGGCTTTTGTGGGTAACTCATTTAGTCAAAATGTGTGGGAGGTTAACAGCCCTCTCCCTCATTTACACCAGGAATGACAGGGTAGGCTCACTGCTCCCAAGCATGGATCTGCAACAGAAAGGTTTGGGTTGGAAGGGACCTTAAAGATCATCCAGTTCCAATCCCCCTGCCATGGGCAGGGTCACCTTTCACTAGACCAGGTTGCTCAGAGCCCCGTTCAACCTGGCCTTGAACACTTCCAGGGGTGGGGCATCCACAACTTCTCTGGGAAACTTGTGCCAGCGCCTCGCCACCTGCACAGGCAAGAATTTCTTCCTAATATCTAATCTAAATTTACTCTCTTTCATTTTGAACCCATTCTCCCTTGTCCTGTCACTAAATGACCTTGTAAGGGCATTTAGTCCCTCTATATGTCCCTCTCCATCATTCTTGGAGCCCCTTTAGGTGCTGGAAGGGGCTCTAAGGTCTCCCTGAAGCCTTCTCTCCTCCAGACTGAGCAACCCCAACTCTCTCAGTCTGTCTTCACAGCGGAGGTCCTCCATCCCTCTGATCATCCTCGTGGCCTCACCTGGACTTGCCCCAACAGGTCCATGTCCTTCTTATGCTGAGAGCTGGAGGCAGCACTGCAGGTGGGGTCACACCATAGCAGAGCAGAGGGGCAGAATCACCTCCCTTGACCTGCTGGACACACTGCTTTTGCTGCAGCCCATCAAATGATGCAGGATATCATCTATGCAGTAAAAGGTGCAGTGTGTCTTGGATGTGTGATACCCACACATAGATGGTTTGTGCTGGTGCTACACAAACTGCTCACATAACTCCTCGTGGGCAGCCCCACAACATGGTCCTATGTGCCCCATGGGAAGTATACCCTGAAAAATACAGCCTGGTCCTACAGGCCATACCATGAGAGCAGCACCTGCACTGCCTGTTCCCCACACCACCCCCTGTGCACCTCCAAAAAGGGTGGAGGAAGGGAGACGTAGCAGGGCCACTGTGAAACAAGGCAGGCAGCCTAATGATAAGGGAGGAGAGTGCTACTCACTGCTGTGGGTTCTAGAAACACGTTCATAAAACCCAGTCTTGCAGTGAGTGAGTGGCATGTGATGAGCTTCACCTAAGTGGTTTTTTCAGACCATCCCTGCTCCTGAGTCCCTCCTTCTGCTGAGAGCCCTTTCCACAGCTGGCAGGAGCAAAGTGAAGACACACCTCTCCTTTGCCTCCATTTTTTTTTCCTCTTTCATGATGATTTATTTCAGGGAGCACTCAAAACTTGGGGTGTATTTTGTGGGGTCACACGCAGTGATGTTCACCCAATGACAGATCTCTCAGGTCAGCACAGTTACCACTGAATGAAATTCCCTTTAGGACAAAACACTCCCTTTAGGATGAAAAATCTAAATTGTACTGGTTTTTGCTGGATTTTTTATAAGTGAAAAGAGACGAAAAAAATACCAACATCCTTGAAAAGTTCTGGATTAGCAGAATAAAGAGTTGGAGGCTGTTACTGATCTGCAGCAAGATCCTTACCAGCCATGGTGATTTCTCCATGTCCTTGCTGGTAAGGAAAAGAGAGCACCACAGTAAGAGCCCTGTGGGACCAGAGGAGGGTGGTGAGGGAGGACATGGAGACTGGAGAGGAGGAAGGAGCCCTCCAAACCTTTTCTGGCCATGGGCACTTGCAAAGCCTGGGCACCCTACACTGAGTTACCAAAAAGTTTAGGTAGGTGCTGGCCTCACTGAAGGAAACATATTTCCAGGGAAACCCCAGATAATTTTCAAGGCTTTGCTATATAAACATATTAAAGATCTTAAAGTAATCCCCTGGCAGAAAGCAAGCAGCTTATTTCTTTCGCTGTGTTTGCTTTAAGATGCCAATCAAACGCTCTTTCCGCAGCAAAAGCTCAGGGGTAGATTTGCCTTTGTGCCTGTGGTTGGGATCAGGCCCAGGAGGTGACAGCCAGCAGATAAGGACTTAATTAATGTCCAGAAAGAAGCAGGAGGGACTAATGTTATCTGCAGTTTCACCTGACTCACACGATGGGCCGATAACCTATTGAGAATTCCATGAAAGTCCAAAAGCAGCACGTTGTCCCCCTCGGGATGACAGCTTTCCTCTCGTGCAGGGGCAGCATTTCAGCCAAACTCACTCCTTGCACCATGAGAAGAAAGCTGATGGAAAAATTACTCATGACTTTTCTGGACCAGCCATCATGGTGGTGGGCCTTTGGGATCAATGTTGATGTTGCACATAAGGAAAAACTGGATTTTTAAGCTTTACCTCTGACGTTTTCTCTAAGTGATGAAGGTAAAAAGTGTGATGTGGACTGATGAGCGATGGAACACGGTCCTTCTCTGCTTGCACCTTGGTCTCTTGTGAAATGAAGGACGCACAAAATGTCTGGTTTATGAATTGTGACTGTCAATGAGAAGTGCCATCCATATCTTAAACAGAGAGGGATATAAATAAACCCCATGAAGTATTAAATAAATTAATGATCAGAAAAATGAGCTCTATTATTTGTTTTCCCTTTAGACCAAAACCCCTCCCACTTTGTTGAAAATACTTTTCAATAAATAAATTACCTCCAAAACACAACCGTAGAAGTAGAAAGTTCTCACTTTGAACTTTGTCAAGGAAAGAGGCACAAAACAAGCTCATATACAATAATCAAAGGCGTGAAGACACAATTCTGTCAAGGATTAAAAAAAAAAATGCATTGAGTCTCCTTTTTTGGTGAGGAACAGGAAGAGTTACCTGGTGGTTTTCCCATGGGAAAAGTGATGCTGCAGAGCACTGAAGGAACCACAGCCAGCCCTGCTTCCTCTGCAGGTGCTTCCTGTGGGAGGTGGTTAAGAGGCGGTCCCACCATCCCACTGCTTGTCTCCCCCTCCCTGGCACTGTTCTGTTTGTGTTTAAGATTGAGAAGTAGCTAGGAGTTAGGAAATGTTACAGTAAATGGTAGAAAAATGTCCAAAAATGAGATTAAAGCCTTGGGCAACCCAAGTCTTGAGGCCTGTTGCCCCAAGCAGGGAGGCTACCCTTGAAACCAGGAGAAAAACAACTGGGAAATTAATAGATCGAACGTGGTGCTTCAGAAGTTTGGGTTTGGCTGGTGGTGTTGGGTGAGTTGTGAAGAAATTCACTGCTTTGGGGATCGGGCAGAGGGGATGGGAGCAGCCCCTGCCATGGCCCCCCAAGACAGGACCTTGTGCAGGTCAGCAATTCCGAAATACTGGCTGGGACACTCAGGTCTGACCCCTGGATGAGCACAGTGCCTGTGGAGCAGGCTGAGATCATACACGCCCTCTCCTTTCTTCTCTCGAGTCTCTGTGCTGTTGATCTTCTTGGACTTCTGAGGATTTTTTTCCCCTTGATCTTACCTTCTTTTCCTATATCCCCCTGTGTGGAAACCAACAGTGGCCTAAGCTCAGTATCTCACAGTCACACCTTCCACCTTCTGCGTTTATGCATTTCTTCAGGTGCACGGTTTGCCCTGTGGTCTCCTGAAGCTTGGAGGTGTCACACCTCCAGCCCTCCTGCCTTACCTGCCTCAGAGTAAGCATAACCAAAACCCTAAGGCCAAGGAAAAACTCAGGCAGAAAAGATACACTTGGATAGGAAATGTAGGCACACATTTTTCAGTAGTGCCATTTAAAGCTGCCCAGAGGTCTGAAATACTCTGATGGCCATGAAATCACCTGGCACCCAGAGCACCCAGAGCTCAAAGCCAGAGCCTCTGGCACCCAGAGGCAACCAGCAGCATCCACTTAATAGATCATGGGATCACGTAATAGATATGTATCTATCTATAGGTACGTAATAGATTCGTGATCAATAGCTCAGGGGAGCCCAGAAATTTATCTCAGGGATATCATAATATTCATGGCAACATTTCCTAACTAAACAAAAGAAAACCCAGCCTCTGGGTGAAGCATCAGATGGAACAATGTTATCAGACCTCGCTGGGCAAACATGGGGAGTGTATAAAACCAGCTGCTTCCAGGGAAGGCAGCACCTCTCTGCTCTACCCACCTTCCAAGAGCAATGGATCTCAAGGTGGTCTGTGTTCTCTCTGCCACCCTCGTCATAGCCCTCAGCACCTTGGCAGAGGGAAATGCACCAAGTAAGTACATTCACCTACTGTTGCCTTCCAGGTATGTATGGGGGGGCCTGGTCCTACCAGCTGCAGGCGGAGCCTGTCTTTATTAATGTATCAGACAGCAAACAGCTTCTTCTAGTGAGACATCACCAAAGCTGGACTCGACTTTTTAATTTTTTCAGGAAAAATCTATGGCAAAATGTTAAAGACTGCGGGTGCACTGCTGTGTTGGTGGAATAACCAGGAACCTGCTGCAAAGGCAGGAGGACAGACAAGCCCAGGAGCTCTCTAGAACAGGACCACGGCTGGAACAGGAGCTGGTTTTGCCTAAATAGTCTTCTGGCAATTATTTTTTGCTGCTTTGCTATGTGAATACGATTTCAAAGGAGTCTATATGCCTCCTAATTAAGAAACAAGTAATTTAGACAGCTTCAGAAGTGAAAAGCAACTCAATGACACCTAGGGACAGCTCCAGAATTTCTTGATTGTGGATGACTGTGCAGCAGACTTAAAATGTTAAAAGTACAGTCATAACTATTTGCACAGAATAACACATTTTTATAGTCACCTGACCAGAACGCAAAGATTTTTTATCTTTACACCTGTTTGAATATCCACTGGACCCTTAACTCTTTTTCTCTTCACAAGACCTGGGCAAATCAGCAACATTTATGAGCACAATATTTAGAGTTCTTGGGTTTTCCCATTTGATGTGGTCAATTCAAAGTCCACAAACTGGGCTGGTTTGGCTGCAAGTGGGACCACAGACTCTCAAAGGGTGCAGTACAGCCCTTGCCAAAATCAGTGAGAGTTTAAAAGCAGCTTTTAAGCCACACAGGCTCTGGTCTTGGCAGGGAACAGAAAATGTACAGTTGCACAGATGGACAGAGTTTAGGAAAAGAGCATTGTTCCCAATGGTCATCTGATAACTGCACCTCCACAAAAAAGTGTGCAAACTGATGCCCAGTAACTTGCTCCTTCTATCCTGAACAGCAAAATGCCAGTGTAAAATGCTCCCAAAGGAGAGGAAAAACTGTGGCTACCCAGGAATCTCAGCAGCAGAGTGCAAGAAAATGGGGTGCTGCTTCAACTCTTCGAACCCCAACGTTCCCTGGTGCTTCACTCCTAAACAGAAGAAAGGTAATTTCTCTGCCAGAAACACTGATTTACCTCGTGTTTGATTATCTAGAAATGTGTACAACCAGGGGCCAGTTCTGCTTTTCTTCTGAGGTGAGAAAAGTGGGAGCAAACCTCTGTTAGAAGACCAGTGGTAGTAAAATGCGAAGTCAAGCCTTACTTACCCACCAAACTTCTGCCTCATCCTCTTCACACAATGTATTCCCTCTTCCTTCAGGCTTCTGGTTCTCAAGCAACCCGTGCTGATTATTTAAAACATTTCACTGTCATTTGTGATCTTGTTCACTGGTAGAGCAAGGGATCCTCAGCACTTATTTCAGTGGTTTTGCTATGTGGCTGAGGAGGATTTCTTGGATACCTGTACAAAAGGCCACAGGCATCCTCTAACTGCTATGTTTTTGCTCTTTTCTCCAGCCTGTTTTGCTAATTGCTACTTCCTTCTTCTCCTTCATGTTTCCCAGCATAGTTGCACTTGGTTGTCCCTTTTTCTCTGCCATTTTTGTTCCCAGTCTTCACTCAATGAAATCTCCAAAATATCCCAGGGAAATCCTTTTCTCCATTAGTTTCTTCCTTCTAAAGCTTCTGAAGTCCTGTTTCCATTTGTTGCCATTATTTTCTCAGGAAGGGGAAAAGCTGCCCTCCCACTCTTTCAAGGATTGGGTGTATATTTTACAGAACCGTGTTAGATAACTGAGTGTAATTAACTGTGTTAATTAACTGAGTGTAAGCTACATTTGCTGGGCTGACTCCTTCCTAGGAGAACTTCAGGGCAGTCTCAGCAGTTGCACAGGTGAAATGAGGGTGCAAAGGCAACGTTACCCAGCAGAAGAACTTGATATAAATCAAGATTGGTCAACAGGGATCAGAATTGCTGGAGGGAAAAAAATGTTTTTGCTTTTGAACACTGTTTGCATTTCTTGTAAATCTTGAAGGATGAACGGCAGCACCTTATGGTGCCATTTCATAGAATTGCTTTTCTGAGCAGAACTGCTTTGAGAGAGAAGAATAGAGTATTCCAGCTGGGTGGTATAACCTCTTTACTTGTGATTTTACTTCTAATTGGCTGGAAGAGCTGTGATTTCCCCCTAAATGACCCACCTCCTTTGTGTAACTCAACTGGCATGCAGAGGAAGCCGGGTTGTCCCGTCCCTGCATTAGCCAGGCTGCTCTGGGGTTAAGACTGGGTCAGGTCATGGATATACCCTGGCCTGAAGCCAGTGGATGTGTTACCATTATGGGAGACACATGGCTTTTCACCCCATTGCTGGATATAGGAAAGATAAAGATGAGTTGCTGCATGACACTTCTAGGGGTGAATTTTGCTTCTTCTGGTCCCCGAGTCACAGCAGCAATTCATCACCCTTTGGTATTTAGCTTTGCCTAACAGACGTGGTGAGGATTTGGGTGAAACTGTTCATCATGGCTGTCACATCTGCTCAGGGACCTCACCTTTGTGTCCTGCCTTTTATTTGTGAACTACATCACCAGGTAAACGGAGCATGAAGTGACACGTTCTCCTTCCTTCCTTTGTTTTTTTTCGCTTCACACAGTTAAGAAAGTGTGTCCCAGCGATCCTTACGCCAGGATAAACTGCGGCCACCCCGGCATTACGGCCAAGGAGTGCACAAAGAAGGGCTGCTGCTTCAGGGCACGTCCTGCTGGGGTCCCCTGGTGCTTCTACCACCGTGTCACGGAGGAAGGTAATGAGTGACCCGCATGAGACATCGTCCCCTGTGTCCCTGTGGAGGCCCCACAGCTCCTGGCAGGGCCTGTGCTCTGCCCAGGCTTGGTGTGCTGTGCCAGCCAGAGATTCCTTGCTCTGGGTGTGAGCAGAACAAGGTGGCTAAACCCTAAAAAAGCAGCTTCTTGCACAGAGAGGGGGGTGGTGCCAATACATCTGAACCAGGGACTTTTAGGCAATGTGGCTGCACAGGTAGTGTGGGCTTAGGCGTGAAGTCAAGCTCTCAGCTAATGCCCTGGTAGAGGTGCAGCTGCCCAACTCACATCTGCTTCATCATCATGGGAGATAAAAGGCTGTGCTTTGGAAATGTGGAATGAAACTTACAGTAATTTCTGATCCTCTACTGACTTTTTTTTTTTTTAATTAGAATTGAACCTTTCAGCATTATCTAATGTAGATAACCAATAGCCTCAGCCACAGTGTGTTTTGTACTGGGTACAATTCACCATCATATGGTTTTACTGATCTGAGGCACAGTTAGGGACAACATGTACAGATGGGGGTTGGGGGAAACTGCTAAAAAGTTGCCTTTTAGATGTCCTGCATCTAGGCAAAACAGTTCCCAGCATCTTGTGCAATTTACGGAGAAAACGTGTCACTTAATCTGCTTATTCTCTTCAACTCTCCAGCTTGCTAAAGGAGAAACTTCCATCAAGAACTTTCCAAACTTTGGATCTACTTCACTGGAACAAGAGACAGAGGTCCCAGCTCAGACTTTGTATTTTACAACAGCCGTGATTTCTAGACTGTTTTTACCTGGGATTGACTCCTTTTGGATGTAAAGTTACTGGTAGCTTTTAGTCTCTCAGTAGGTTAGTACTGCACAGGTTTTCACTGTAATAAAATAACTAAGACACAATTTGTGGGGGTTTATGCTATCTTTATCTTGAAGCTGTGTATTTCTCTGTTTCCCAGGAAAAATTTGGCACCTCAGCAACCTGTTGATGGCAGAGCAGTCAGTAACACTTCTGAAAGGAACATGGCACTCAGCTTTTTGTGTTAGTTACACTTCACACTTGCAAGTGACTGCTTGAATTTGTTAGCTGATCCATGGCTTCACACAGGCCACTCGTCCTTCTGAACACTGAGAATATTCAGCTTTTCCCATTATACAGATATAGCTGTGGGATTGTTTTTTTTTTTTTCCCCTCTGAGACATAGGGAAGGGTGCCTTTGTTAGCTGATCTGACTGGTCTGACTCAGACACCTCCTGCTCTGTGCATCACTCTGGTGCTGCCAGACCCTCAGTGCTGCTGCCAGCGGGGCATGGAGCAGCTCAGGAAGGCAGGAACCCATCTGGTAACATGAAAAACCCAGAGAGCCCAGCAAAGAGACTTTAAAGGCACTGTTGAACCTCTAAGAAATCTGTTGGGGAACAAGATGGGTATGGCAGCAAGGTGTGCTCAGGGCTTAACAGGGAAGAACAGTTGTACAGAGTTGTGCTGCAAGCATGGAAAAAAGGGTGGAGACACATAGAATCATAGATTTGGAGGGACCTTTAAAGGTCATCTAGTCCAAACCTCCTGCAATGGGCAGGGACACCTTCCACTAGACCAGGTTGTTCAGAGCCCCCCCATCTAACCTGCCCTTGAACTTTTCCAGAGGTGAGGCATCTACCACTTCCCTGGGCAACTTGTTGCAGTGTTTTACCACTCCAATTGTAAAAAGCTTTCCCCTTAACATGCCTCCTTAGAGAGTTATCCCAGTACACTATTGTGATGAGTATGTTTATCCAAACAGGTAAAAATTAGTCATTCATAAAGCACTTTCAAAGGCTCAATAATATGATTTGAATTGGTTATAACGTGATTGGGTAGTAACATAGATTTTATGATAGGATATTGGTTGTAATATGAGCAATAAACTGGCCAGTCTACTGAAGGTCTTTGGAGGTGTTTGCCAGGGAAGGTTTGGTGCTGTAGCCCAGCTGAATTCAGAAGGCCCAAGCACAGTGTCCTCATGGTGATACTGCACTGCAAAACCTGGTGCCACAACTAGGTGCCTTCACCAGGTAACAGGGCCTTCACAGGAGTCTTGTTGGGAGAAGATGAGAGGCAGAGCCAAGGCAGAGCAAGGGGAGATCCCAAAACAGGAATGCACATTGAAGAGGAGTGTGCAGGACCTGCAGAGATGTGGCTACAGAAGGAGGGACCTTCCTCTCCTCCTCCCCTTCAGGGTCACTCTGAGGGCTCCCCTTAGCTGAATCAGTGTCCCTGGGCCCCATTCACAGCCCTCAGAAAGAAAAAGACACCTTGTGGGAGTGCATCCCTCATTCCTCAGGCTGGCCTATGATCCCAGGAATGCTCGTTAGGCCTTGGCCTTGATTAGTGGCACCTGGGTAGTTAAACTCCCCTTGAGCTTATCAGAAACACGGTCTGCTCCCAGAACTTCTGCTGCCTAATGAGCTTCTGTTTTCCAGCAGATAGCCATGAAACTTTCTTTTTGTATGAATAGTAGCCTGAGAGGAGCAATAGTGTTGTTATTGGATTTTTTGAGGAAAATTCCAGTATCTACTGACCCAGACTTTGTCCAGGATTAAAATTCACTGGTGACTAAAGCCAATCACCTTGTGACCCTAAGAACAGCAGTCCTGAGTGAGGCCCTCAGAGCCCTCTGTCCAACAGTGACCCAAAGGGTTGTCTAGGGAGAGGTGATGGATAAGCACATAATGAGGTTTCTCTTCTACCAAAATGCAGGATTGTCACAAATATGAACCAGTTTTAACAAGCAAATATTAGAAGCTCAAATGAAGACTTAACCTTTTGTATCTGCAACTCTGTCTGCACGCCCACATCACTGCACAGTGAGGGCTGAATAGGTAAACAAAGTTCTGAATATTTTTCTGGAGAGGAAAAAAAGTAGGTCAGGATGTGATGTCTGTCAGCAAAGGTGCTACTGTAACAGGAACTCATTTATGTCAATTTGTGACACAAAGGCTTTGTGCTGATGAGGCCATTAGGCAGTGAATGACGTTTAAAATCACAAATGTCCAATAGTCCTAAACTGCAACCATGGCAGCTGACTGCAACCAATGCTTCAGCTTCTAATAAAGGCTGAACAGAACGTGTTTGACATTGCAGGTTGATTGCCTGTGGTTCTTCAGTGAGTGAAGATATTCTACTGGTCTTTAAAGCAATTGTAGCCAAGGGAAAGGTCTAAGAAATCATTCATTTTGAAGCGGTGGAGGAAAGCTGTATTTGGCTGATATGGAGAAATAACAGGGCAGAAAACTAGGACAGACAAGGAGCTCAGAGCAGATGGGTGCTAGCAACAAAGAGCAAACCTGTAGCCATGTGAAAAAGGGATATAACTGCAAACACCTCCAAAAACGTGGTTTTTAATGTGCCCACTTAGTTCACATCCCGGTCCCAAATGTCTCTGGGAAGGGTGTGCATCCTGCTACAGCAAGTATCACACACTCCTCTGGCAAAGCTCGCGTTCAGAAGGAAGGTTTCAGACAAGGTGCTAAACTGAAGTGAAAAAGAATATGGAAACTGAAATCTTCCTCTGTTGAGAGCAGCTAAATCACATGGTGCTGCCACAGGTCTCTAGCAAGTTACTGGTTTTACTAAAACTTGAAAACACAACCAAGAAAAGCAGAAGGTAAAACAAAAGAGCCAAACCTGACTCCTGTGTCAGGATGTCAGTCAGGACGTCAGTCAGGACATCCCAGGCAGAATGATGACCTCAAGATGCAGATTCAGTTTCCAGCAGATTGCCCTCACTGCGAGACTGAGTCCAAAAGGGAAAAATCACTGCTCTGAGGTGCAGGCTGCAAAACCTTCCTTAAGAGCAAAGTTCAGATGAGAGTTTCAGAAGCTCTCAGGTGAGTTTCCCCAAGAACAAACGTGCCAGAAACAAAAGTCCTCCTTGGGCAGAACAGTCTATTATTATTCTACAGGCTTTTCCCCATCTGAGCTGCCTTCTAAAGCATGTGAAAGCTGCCAGTGTTGGTATACAAAACAGTGACTGCCTGAGTACTTTAGACAGCAGGGATGGTCCCTGTCCCAGTACACCCCACCAGGTACACAACAGGACTACAAATGTGTCCTCAGTGCTAGAAGACAACAGCCAGCCAGCCAGACTTTGCTGTAAAAGGTGTGCTGCAAAGCAGAATGCATTCAAGCGCTAGGACCAGCTCAGTAGCACTCACAGGGGATGCAAAAGAGGACAGTGGTTTATTCCAGTGTCTGCTGTCTTAGGGTGCTCCTCCTCCTGCCAGTGAATGGTAAAATTTTCATTTTTTTATTAAAAAAAAATTTATTTCATAAAATTTCCATTTACTGGAGGTGGGCAGGGTAAGAAAACAAAGTACTTTTCTGCTGGAGACCAGTGTATCTATTCATCTAGCTGTAATGACTTCCTGTGCTTTGTGACCAGCCTTTGGGGCACCCAGAAATCCCCCCCTGGAGAAGACACTAGACAAAGACAGGCTCTTGCAGGGTCCTGGTCCCATCTGTCTCAGAATTGGGACTCCTGGGCTTCCTTCCACACATGCTTCCATCTCCAAACACAATAAAATGTTGTTCTGGTAAACAGAAATTTCAAGGGATTTAATACTAAAATACCACAACTGAAATGAAACTTTGGAAGTTTTGAATCAAAGTGTTTCACTGCAGCTGAGCCTAACACCTTTTTTTGTTGAGCTTGTTGCAGAAACTCTAGGAAATTCTTCAGGTTCAAAGCCCATGTAAATTTTTTAGGTATGACTCACTACTGGAGTGGACTGATGATTGTTTAAAAGCAGTTTTCATCAGTTCAGTGGCTTTGGTCGATGATGTTCCAGAAAGCTTCTTGAGAGGTAAATTTGTTAAGTAAAATCCAGCTCCTTCCTGCTACAAATTAGGATTTCCCCTGCTTTTTCCCCTTTTTCAGACTTGGTGTTGCACCCCATCAAAGGGACGCTTCACCAAGACACAGAATATTAGTTTTGACAAACAGAAGAAGCAAAATCAAAAACCTTGGTGTCACTTTTGTTTCTTCTCTAAGTACTTTGGGGTTCCTGCCCGATTCTTACGCAGGAGAAAGACAAAAAGCACCTTTAAGACTCTTGATGAAGCCATGAAATCTTCTTCATATTTGACTCTACAGACGCCATGGGGATGAGCAAGAAGGTTCTAGGAACAGGTGGAGCTTTATTCCACCTGCCCAGCAGAGCAGAATGGGCAGTGGAGTAAGAGAATAATTGTGCTGGAAAGAATTAGGGGGAAACAGTGCAACTCCATGGGGTGTTTTGCAATCAGAGGCTGACAATGGATCAGCTTCATGCTTTGATAATACTTTCCATCTGTGGAAAAGATCAAGTATTGACTTCCTTCTCATCCTTCCCATGTGTGTGAGGGCACAGGCACAAAACTGGAACATCAGGAATCCATCAATGCCATCACACAAAGCTAACAGTGCATAACAAAATCCACAGATCTTGAAAAAACCTTCAAGGCACAGAAAAACATAAAAGAAACCAAATGAGGCTATGGAATTCCAAATACACTAAATAACAGAAATTGATGCAATTAGTGTCAATTTGACTAATCCAGCCCTTGACAGCTTTTCTGCCCTAAATAGAGCTGGCAACACACACTTTCCCACCAAGCCCTTCATTAAGGCTCTCCCAAGGGAAGATGCCAGTGCTGACAACTGACAGCACAGCAGCTGCTCGTTGCTCACCTGGGCACTGCTCAGATCCCTGTGCCCTCCCACGCTGAACAAGGCCACCCTTCTTACTGTAGCCCCTTCCCTGGCTTCCTATGCCTTTCAACCTGCATTCCAAAGCAGGTTTTACACGGATAGCTATTAGAAAGCGCAGCATAAAATTTCCTTTATTTCCAAACGCTCTTTATTTTATGAATCTACTTGGAGTACACAGTGGATGGTAATTGCATGTGAGGTATATTAATTTTTGCAGCGTTGCTAATGAGAAGTTTATGGTTGGCTTATTTCATAGCACTGACTGCAATATAAAATACTTAAAAGTAATTTATGTTGGCACTCAGGCTATGAAGGACTACTGTTCCTCCCTTTCCCTTCCTGATCTACGGATAATAGTTGGCACAGGGAGGCATTTCATTCTTGGGACCATAATTCTCCGACCCAGTCTTATTTGCAGGCCTATAAAATGTAACATAAAGTATGATCTCTGTTATAATTAGAAAAATGTCTTGGATATGCAATCCTATTGCATCCTTAGGTCAATTCATCCTTTAAGCATCACTGCTGATGTTCTTCATGACTGGACACTTAACTAACTTATAAAAGTTAGGGCTGTTATCCTTGAACTGTGGTGACCAAGGCAGGTAATTTTGTTGCTGTGGTGGTCAGGAGGGATGGCACAAATGATGTTGTCTAGGCTTGGCTTTAAGTCCAACATACAAATGCTACAAAACAGCCTTACAGCTGCATGAAAAGCCACCCAGCCAAACTAAATATATGGCAAAGCACAGGACACCAACACTGGAGCCTCCTGCAGACATTGCAGTTCTTCAGGCCTTACACAGGTCGAGTTTTCTACCCAAGAATTTCCCTGCTGGTGCACCAGGAAGCAGCAGCCCAGCAGAAACAGCAAGCAGGTCATTTCTTGGCCAACATGGATCTTCAAGAGAAACATGACAGGAAAAATACTGGCTTTTGAAACCAGCTGAAGACTCTCATGGTGACAGAAACGCACAGAAGGCTGCAGGAGAACACAGCACAGGTGTGGCTGAACGGTGTTTGGTAAAACAGGGAATGGAAAGGTGTGACTGGCAAAATAAAATGTGGTTTCTCTTCAGCAGGGAGGAAGGGAGAAAGAAATTCATACATTCCAGAAGGTAAACAGGGAATGATCCTTTGTTGCCTCCTGTAATGCAAGAGCACGGGGAACATCTGTTGACACTTACAGGTAGCACGGACAAGATGAACAGCAGATTAGTCTGTGGAAGAAAAATCCATCAAAGATGGATGAAAATACAAAGCTTATCAATTGCACTGCTTCAGGAAGTCCTTAAATTGTGTAGGGTTTCTCAGAAAAGCACCTCTGTTTGGGTTAGAAGGGACATTTAAGATCATTGAGTTTCAACCCCCAATGTGACCACACTTTATGTTTTTAAGAATTTTAACTGTCAGAATCAAGGGGCAGTGAAATGTTATCACTACCGACACACCTGGCACTTCCCTCCGGGAGAGAACAGGCACAAAGGCATCTCTCGGAAAATAATAACACTTTATTTGATTTTTTTGTTTGTTTGTTTGTTACATTATCATAAATGTTCTCTAGTCTCAGAAAACAAAGCCCTAGTTTGGAAAATAATGCACATACAAATCTCTTCTTACAGGTATTAAGTATACAGAAATATACAAAGGTTTCTCTATTACTGTGATATATCATCAGAATGCCCCACATCCCACATTTTTTTACTCAGGTCCACTGTACCGGTAAAGCGTAAACTACAAAGGTAACAAGCAACCTGAAAAAGACATGGTTTATATAATATAATTACATATATGTATATATATATATCTACAACAGTGCAAATATATCACAGCGTGCAGGCAGCGATAGTCTCTAGAGAAGCATAATAAAATTGATTCATAGTAATGCAAATGCATTACAGAAACAAGAGACAACAATGACATATTAGATATACAGAATATGCACACTTTAGCACGCCGATTTAAAATCATACCTTGCATTGACTCTTGCTTTGAAAACAAAAGAACCAAATGTTAAATAATTCAGTAACAGATTCAAGGGCAGTATCTCACAATAAGGTCAACTGACTCAGATAAGGTGTTTGACAAATCTTTACTGACACAGGTAAAGGCTTGGCTCCACTGCAGGATTTGTTGTCTTCTTTTTAGATATATCAGTGTAATCTTCTTAGATTTAATTTACTTTTACTGTAATTTAGGAGCATTTTTTACATATTTTTAAAAAATTGTTCAACAACTAATTCACATTTTTAAAGATTGGTACAATTATCACTGAGGTCAGGAAAGCTGGTTGCTGGAAGCAATAGAAAGGAGTTTGTGTCATGATTACCCTCAATGGGCTACTAAAATAAGCTACAATGGGGTCAGGAAAAAAGACATCACAGATGCCACTGAAGTAGAAAACCGCATGACCATTAGAAGTAAAAACTTCCTTGTTGCCTTACAATCTGCTTAGAAAGACATTTTAAAGTTTTTTTTTCTCCTTCTTGAAAGAGTAAAGCACACCCAGAGATCCAGCACATTGGGTATTTGGTAGCTCAAAGAAGTCTAAGAGTCATCCCTCCACCTCTAACTATCCCACATGGTTCCCAAGCAGCTCATTTTCCCACCCTCACGTGGACAGCAACCACAAATACCCAGCAGTAAGGACACAAGCAGTTGGTAGGCATGGGCTGAGCTGCATGGAAGCCCCCAGAAAGGAAATGGGTTGACAAAAACTTGTTTGGATTTTGAAGGCATAAACAACGCAGAGAAGAACGCAGGCTGAGCCATGGGCATGTCTTGTGCCAAAGGAGACACATTTTGACTGGTCACCCTCTGTTTTACTGTGCTGGCAACAGGTCTCAACAGAAATCTAAACCTCTTAAAGGGAAGTTCTACAGTTGACAGCTGCATAAGATCATGGTTTATCCTAAGACTCCAAAGTAACAATAACACTGAAGGTACATTTTGTGCTATTACTCCTTCAGAAACGCTACTTGAAGAATGTACAGAAACAAAGTATTAAACAGAATTAAAATGAAACTTGCTGTGCTTGCACGCCCAATGTGCAACTTTTGGACTTGTAGTATGAAGAATGATACGTGGGGCTACAAAAGTCACTCAGTGGGATACACTACAACAACCTCTTGTATTATGAAAATGGGTATTTAAGAGGAGAACAGCGAGAGATGATCCCTGAAAATTCTACTGCCCCTGTCCACTAATAGCAGAGCTGATGACTAACTTCAGTGACACTCAGCACTTAATTTACGCACTCACTAGTGCTGTGTGGCAGTGTCACAGGCACCACGATGATCAGCCTGTCACAAACTGTTACAGAGGACATGACACGGTGTCATTTGCTGCCCACTTCTAGTTCCCAACAGCTTTTCACGTGATCAGACTTTATAAATGCATCTCCACACAGAACTAAAGGAAAGAAATTCCTGAGCAATTGCACCCTGTCGGGCTGTTCTGGGAAGAAAATGGCATCCAGTAAAGGATGGAGATTCTCCTTAGTGCTGTATCTACAGAAACATTTTTCACTGACTTTTACAGCAGGAGCCAGATTGAGTTCTATTTGGGGTTTGGCCCTTTTAACTTCTCCCTGTGTAACCTCACAGCATCCTTGCAGTCCTCCTGAGTTGCCTGACCCTTCTTCCAAAGGTGATACACTCTTATTTTGTTCCTTGAGTTCCAGCCAAAGCTCTCTGCTCAACCAGGCTGGTCTTCTTCTCCGCTGGCTTGTCTTTTGGATTTCCTTCTTAAGAACCTCCAGCCTCCCTGGACATCTCTGCCCTTCAGGATGGCCTCCCAAGGGACTCTGCCAACCAGGTTCCCAAACAGGCCAAAGGCTGCCCTCAGAAGTCCAAGGCAGCAGTTCTGCTGATCCCCCTCCTTATTTCCCCAAGAACCAAAAACTCTGCCATTTCATGATGTGCCCAAGACAACCTCCAGCCATCACGTCACCCACCAGTCCTTCTCTGCTCAGATCACCAGACTTCTTATAGAGTATTTCACCTGCCTCTTCACCCTGCTTGGGTGGTCTGTAACAGACTCCCAGCAGGGTATCTGCTTTGTTGCCCTTCCCCCTGATTCTTAGATCCTCAGAATCAAGAACATCCATCTAGCGTTGTGTAAATAGGACAGGTAAGATCTCCTCTGTGAGGATCACTGGGGTGGCACAGGTCAGTATACGCCACACTTCTGTCCAGAAAAAATGTTTCGTAAAACACTCATTTCTGTTGACAACACAGGCTTTGACACAAAAGCATAAATGGAACTGTCAATCACCTGATACATCCAGTACTTGGACTCAAGTGTTCATTATCTCCCACTTACATAACCAGCTCTTCTATTACATGTCTACATATTCCTCTCTTTTAACAAAAATCAATAACTTGGGCTCCAAATTCTAAGAACTGAAGAGCATTTCAGCACCAGTCTTCTGTTACTCCCTTTGACCTATAAAGATGAAATTTTCTCAATTTCTTATGGGTAGAATCTGCTTTCCAAATCTTTTATTTAATTGTAAATAATAATGTTTCAGGTAATTTTTAAAATCTTCCAGGGTGTTTCATATTATACGCAAGTTTTCCATAAAGAAAAAACAACAAAAAGAATATGAAGCACCTAAAGTCTTAACTGATGCACATAGTAACCAAAGCAACATGTCAAAACAAGTAAAAATATAATAAGGAGGCCAACAGGACACTAGAGTCTTCCTGCAATCAAAACAGAAATCATACATTCAGTCTTCAAGTGACCTTTAGAAACCTTTAGCCTCTTATGCAACTTTTAGTCAGACTGTGACTGATTCAAATGGCAAAAATGGCATTGATTTCAAACTGTTTATGGCTCTTTATACATGGCTATACAAACTGAGGATTTGAAGACTTCAGAACCTTGCTGGCCTTATTATTCTTCCACGTGAAGCCTCCAGAGCTTCACAATGTGCTGCTTAACACAACAGCACATGAATGCTCAGCTTTGAATGAACAGGAATGCATTTTATACCAGCCTGCTAGAATTTATTTCCACATGAAGAGAAAAAAGCCAGCCTGAGACTATGTTAAAAATCTTTGCAGTATATGAAAACATAATTGGGATGGATTTTAAATACTTCTGCCCCGCAGTAGCAACAAAAGAGAGATCATTAGGTAATTTGCAGGCTAAGGAGGGAAAGAACAATTACCTCATCTATGAGTACCACTGAGTTCCCAGAGAATTATTTCTTTACTGGGATACTACAGTCTGAAAGTGTTCCTTAGAATAGTAACTTCCAGCTAAGTGCTGTCAGCAGATGGCTGGGAAAAAGCGTATCTAACAAAAAAAGGAGTGACAAAAAATATTCCAGAGCCTGCATTTCCTTATTAGGAACACCCGCCAGGACCAGACTTTTGGCTACCATAACACATACAAAGTTACAGTACAGGAGGACACGTTGCAGACTGAAGAGGTAAGATAAGAAGGTCTACAGACAGAGGAACAGGCACAGATAACAAGACAGCATCCAGGGAACTCGTACTGCTAAACTGGTCTGGAGGGGAGAAAACAGCATCGTGTAAGTCACCGGTGTTGGGATGGTCAGCAAAGTGACCTCCTTTGGAACACTGCAAGGGATTTTCAGTGTGGTATTTGGTAAATGGTGCTGGTAAACACAACACATGAGCCCTGAAGGTGTTCAATGCCCTGGATGTCACACTCTCTCACACTCAGCCAGCCTGCAGCTGGACCAAAAGTGTGCAACCAAAGAGTCATTTGGCAAATGTATTCTTTTGTCTGCCTGCAAACAGCGTTTGAACTGCCTGTAAAATATTCACAAATACTTTGAGGGTCTTGAAATAATCAAGGCACGTCGTGCCGAGGGATTTCAGACTTGTGAATTATTTACAAACTGTTCACAGTTATGAGTATTATTTAGAATACCTAAAATTCTTAATTTCTCAAATCTGACAGCCATACAGGTCTATACCTGCTTGTGATTACGCCTGGAAAAGCTGCAGAGCTGTACAAAAGATTTTGGAGAAAAAACAGCAACAAAAATTATGCAAAGAGGCTGTGAAAGGATTTTGGTTTTCCTCTACACTGGATTGACCTTGCTTTCAAAGGCCAATCTTACTTTCAGGGAAGGTTCAGCTAACCTTCCCAAAATATGTGACTCGATTTAAAGTCTTCCAGAACACAGGTTTAATTCAAACGTCCTGAGTTTAACAGATATACCTGGTCTGTATTGGTAAATTAAACAGAGCCTGGGCATAGGCCAGAAAAACTGGGAAACAATGGCAGAGCTGCAGCCCAGCACAGCCAGAGCTTTTCCAGACAATGGCTCTGTTTAGAAGTCAGTACAGGGACCATTCCTGTCAGCCCCAGTCATTTGAGGACTAACAGAGCTGGCCCTGGCACTATTTATTTCACTAGTACAGACGTAGCCATGGAGTCTCTGAAAACAGAGAGGGCCAGCAGATGCACGAGGTCTCTCTTATCTACTCTACTGCCACGAGCTGTTGAGCTCCTGCATGTTTTGCTGACATTGAGCTGCTTCCAACCTACAAGACTTCAGCATCCTGACAGGAATAATACATTTACAGAGAGTGTAGGTCTCACTCAGAGGTTTGGGACACCAAGATAAATTCACAGGAATGGCAGAAGGCAGTGGAATTTGCACTGAAGTTCACCAAGGTGTCCAACACAAGTATGGGCCCCACGGTTCCACTTAAGATTTGAAAATCCAAACCCATCAAAATTGGTGACAAAATTCACATCAGCTTGGAACTAGAATTCCCCCTACCAAATTTACACAGCTGAGATACACAAAACAACAGTTTCATTGATGTTTAGATGAAGTAGCTATTAATTCCCACGTTGTGCACGTGGACTTTAGGATGAGAACAGAACTACCTGGCATAATTAGATCTGCAGGATTACAAGGTCATCTGTATGTTTGAGGAGGGTTCTACACAGTGCAGACAAAATGACTCCTGCTGTATGAGGCAGTCACAAGTGTTTTAACACAGTACCCCAGGCTTTGATCTCTGGACAACTCTTGCACTCCATCAGGCTTTAACAATCACTTTAGGGACAAATTCTGCTTTCACAATTTAAGAAAAAAATGAGCCTTGGAGTGCTTTGATTTTTATATTCACAGGAGGTAGATCAAACAGGTAATGAGCAGAGTTAGTATTTTGACTATCACAAATACCAAGGATTTAAAAGACACTGCAAAATAATGGTTTTTTCAACCGTTCAGTGACAGCTTGAACATGTCTAACTGCGTGTGCTATTCAGGGATGCTTCCAAATAGGACCAGAGGTTTAGTGCAGACTCGGAATCTGCCTTTTCCTCCTATCATTACAGTTTTCAGATAGGAGACCAGCTCGACAAGTAAAGCACCAGAATTCTAAATTCAGACAGAAACAAAAATAATTACTTGAATCACTTTAGGTTTGCTTTAAAAAAGTATCCATATTAAAAAGATGTCTTTACCTTATTAATACATTTACAGACTTTTGGCCAGAAGGGGTAATTCTGTGGAAAAGAATTGCAAAATAATATATAGAAAAACCGCAAAGATGAAACTCTAGATTTAAAAAGATGAGAGAACCCTATTTTCATTGCATTCCTCATTTTGCATCTCATTACCTTGTCAACTAGAGAGGACATTATACTATTCTGGCTACCAGGACTTATATCCCAGCAACCTTATCCCGAAATTGGTTTTCCTAAGGAAAGCTCCTGCAGGCAGGTTTTTTATTACAGTTACACTGCCTCGGTTTTGATACTCTGTGGTGTAAAATTCCCTTCTAGTTCTTCTTCCTAGTTAAAGCTAGAAAGTGTAATGAAAACATGACCCAACCCAACTGGACTGATTGGCTTAACACTGTATGTCCACTATCCCATTGTGGCTCTCCATGGGCTCGGTCAGAACAGCGTCTGGCTGGGCACTGGGGACCAGCCTGCCACAGTGAGACAATGTCAAGTGCCCTCTATTGCATGTCTAAAGATCTCCCTACTGCATTGGTTTAGCTGCTTCTCCTTTACCTCTCCGCTCGGATTTTGTATCTGAGAACGAAATAGGCAATCAGGCGCAGAGAGAAGAAGAAAATTCCGAGAACAATGAAGTCCAGGTAAAGTTTGGCATTTTCTACATCCAGTTCTCTCAGGATGGCCTCTGATTTTTGAAAATGGCAAGTGTCGTCTTTGTCACAATGCAGATCTTCCCGATCCAGTCCATAGATGGAGAGAATAACTCCTTCGAACCCGTACCTGGAAAGAAGAGGGATGGATTACAAGGAAAAGTCCTGGTGATCTGTTCAGAAACACTCCAGCAACACAATCCCTGTGAGGGCTCAGCTGAAACACTGGGGGGTTCAATACCATTCTGACACACATGTCTTGGGGCAAAGTTCTATCCCTGTTACAATCAAGCACATGACACGTCACTGGCATTTTATGTAAGATGGAACAAGGACATAAGTTGTGCCTTTAAATGCTTCAAATTAGTGTATAGCACAATTTCTCCAAAGAAAAACGTTAAAACAGAAAGCAGCCCAATTTCAGCTCATAGCCAGAAATTTCCTTTTAAAATGTGACATCATTAATTTACTTTCCTTTTTAAATAAGCAACAAGGATACAATTACGGTTTGAAGTCAGAAATATTAAAAACAGCATCGATCTGGAACATGTCTTCCGTTTCCCTCCATGCACTGATGGTTCCACTAACAATGTTCTCACATCTCCCCTGGCACTGGGTGCACCCAGCATTTGATTCTTCCAAGCAGATAAGCCCATGATGGATCCCATGCACATGATAGTCCCCTCCAGCTTCAGGAGCCCCCACATGGGCCTGAGGCCTCACCTTGAATTCTAGGTGTTAACTGGGGGGATGCAGTCTCGTTACCTTTGATAGGTGTCTGTGTAAGACCTCACCTGCCAAATGAGAGGGTGTTTTTGCTTGGGTTTTCCCAGTAATAGTGCAGTTTGGGCACCCCTCCTAATTACAGCTGTAAACATTTCAGTGTCTAGTCTAAACTACCCGTGCCAAGCTCCAGAGGTTTCCTGATGGGAACTGTCCCATCTTAGGATAGCTGCGTCAGACAGTGAGAATGACAGACATAGATGGGATATAAGGTGCCTATGGATCTTAAAACACAAGTTTAAATTACGGGTGACACAAATCCCATGTCTCTTGTGGCAGCGCTACTGGAAAACTCAAAAACATAGTCCATCTAGGATACAACAGTCATTTATACAACATTTTCTTCCAACATGAGGGACTGGCATCAATTTCTCAGTTGGGGGTACTGTCCCCATTATTTCAGAAATCCACTGTTGCAAAATCCAGGAAGAATCCCACTGACTTCAAAGGGACTGACATGGACTTGTGGCCAATAACCTGCTCCTTTTTATTTTACAACACATACAACATAAAATGCAGTGACACGATGTGGTTTACATCATATATATGTTTATACTCTTGAAAGAACATGCTGTGAACAGTCTCTCTGGCACCCAAAATAACCAACCAAGCAAAGGCAAGCAAAAGAAAGCATTTCCAGATGGGAGGCTGAAGGCCTCCTTAGCAGTACCTGACATAGGAAATGTAGGACATCCACTGGAGGTATGTTGGGATGGTATCAAAGCTGACAAAAAACCCAGAGAAGAGAAGAACTGGGATGGCAGTAACTGGGCCCACAAACGTTGCCACCTGTGAAGAAAACAAATGGACAGTTTCTCATCAGAAAGGGAGCGGAAAAAATAAAAATTAAGTTGCTTTGTTCATTACTCTTGCGAGTAATGCTACTCCCCAAAATTATCACAGTTCTGAATACAAGAAAATTACTGATTTCTTTTTTCTTATCAAATTTCTTGTGAGGAGGAGATGCTGTTAGTGGAGGAAAAGGGGTCCCTCTCTTCTTCCTTAACCCTTTTACTCATTGACAGCACTGTTGTGCTGGGATCTGTCCTTCGAAGGACATGAACCCACCAAGAAGTTTACAGAGCCAGAGGAGCACTGGGATTCCTTTGCTTCTCTGGGTATAAGACCCCTCTTCTAAATACTATCTTTTTTCCCCTCACTCTCCTCTAAGAACACACAGATTTCCTTCCTCACCAAATCCCACAAAAACAGTAGCTTCAACTGGTCCTAAAACACTGTGAAGAGGATTAGGAACATCTCCAGTTGGGTGGCTTTGGTGGGGATGACAGAGCTGGACCCAGCTCTAGCCTATCCTCTCTATATTCCCTTGAGGGCATAGACCCATGTAGGTATCTGGGAAGAGCAGAAGCACAGGGATCACACAACAGGGCTATGCTGGTCTCCACAGAGTGGGGACAGAGAGGGAATCAAGTCTTCTACTGCAGAAATCTCGATATCCTCAATGCATGTTGAAGTCAGTATCATCTGTTATCACCAGCAGCCCAGAACAGCTCTGCTGTGGAATGGTCACCTCAGCACATCCCCTGACAAGAAGCAGAATGGAGTTACACAGCCAGCTTCCAGTCATGCCAACAGCTGCTTCTCTCCCTCCCTCTGCAGAAGTTTGGTTCCTGGGCAAGCCTCTTCCTACCTTGCCTCCTGCAACCCTTTTTGATGTGTATGAAGAACCCTCTCCTGAGATATTGATCCTACCTCCACCTTGTAGGGGAACAGAAGTGCACCAGTCCTGCAGTTTCCAGGACCTGCTAAGTTTGCGATGAACAGGAAATGACAATCCCCTCAAGCAGGGACAGGCACAGCCCTTTTCAGGTGGGGAAGGAACTTCAGGGCCTCACATGTTTAAGTTGATGCTAATGGGAAACATCAAGAGCTCCATCAGACCAAGACAACTTTTTGCCTGTCACCTCTCAACAAATATCCTGGGGACACAGCAGCAGCCACAGCAAGTAGTGTAAGGAAACAGCAGGGTTCCCGTGAGACCACAAAACACCATTAGTACCTGGAGGGATGTAGAGGCTGCACCTATGAGAAGGCCCAGGGACTGAGCCACCAGGGATGTCATGGTTCCCAAGGCTGCAAAGAGGACAAATCTGAGAGCATCAGATGGCTGTGAAGTCATCCAGTACACAATGCTGCAGTAAGCCACAGGAAACATGATCTGCAGGGAGATACACTCGGAGTTAGTCCATTAAAGCCAAACATTTGCTGTTACTCTGAGTAAGACAAAAACATGGGGAGTTCTAATTAACCCACAGGTCTCAGTCTTTCCATTACACAACATGGCTGAAGAGAGTCTGCCACAGACTGTGATATCTATCTTACTTGGGCATTAGAAAACAGATCCCACTCACTTACAGCCCTTCTCAACTCCCCTTCTGCAAAAAAAGCAGAGATGGTCATCTATTTATGAAAAGAGTATTGGGTCAGGTCTCAGCTTTTGTGAAGTCCTGCACTCTTAGGGTGCTTCTGACTTGGCCCTGAAGCTTCAGCAGACATGTATAGACAGTTAGTTTGTCCACCATTCAGATGGATAAAATACTAGTACTAATCTTCCTGGCAAGTGGGCTTGTCATGAACTTAAATGGTTCTTACTGTATTGAAGAGTAGAGCATATACCTGAAAAGGAACATCAGCCATGGTTTTGGCGAGGTAATAGGCTTTCAGGCTGTACCAGTAGTTGAGATGCTCTCTGAGAAACACTCCCATCTCAAGGGGAACTGCAGAGGACACAAATTATTAAGTTGGATTGCCAGTGTGCAGTATTGCTGCACATAACAACACGGTTTATCCATATCTAATCCTGCACTGCTGCAGTCCCATGGCAGGACTGGAACTCTCAGGTCTCTGACAGAGCAGCAACAGTTCCAGTGACGTGTAATAAAATGTAAGAGGTCAGCCCTGAGAGTTGCTCACTGTTCAGACTACAGACCAGTCTACTCAGTTATCTGAACCTCACTTAAAGAGGATTTTTCAATTAAAAGCGGTGTCAAAAACTTAAAGAACTTGGTTATTCCTTTTTGGTCTAACAGGGAATCCAAAGTAATAGCACTCCCAAAGGAAGTCCTCTGCTCCCAAGCAGTCCATACTGCAAGAGTTTGCTTCTGACACCACATGAATACGCTGATTTTATGGAGAAGTCAGGACTCAGGAGTCGTAAAGAAATAATTACATCCTCCCCAAGACCAGTCACAAGCTCATCTCACTGGCTGAGATGCACTTGGCACAAGGGGAAATTCCAGCCCAGGACTGTGACAGTGAACAAACTGTTGAGAAACACTAACAAAAGCAGGCAGAGAGAAGTGCCACTGGCCAAGCTTTTCTCAGCTTGCAGCAGTGCCTCCCAGCACCTGTCTTAGAAGTAGAAGCACAAGTCAAATGTTCTCTTACACAAAACAGATTCATCCAAACACCCTCCCATCTTTCTGCAACTCCTTCCCCGCTGATGTAACAGAATTACTGGTACTCACAGGTGAGGACAGTTGGCATGAGCGCAGCAAACATGAGAAACAACATGGAAAAAAAGAGGAAGCCGGAGTTGCTGAGGACTTTTTTAGCTTCGTTGCCGATGCCCAGGTAGAGCAACCCGATGAGCAGCCCGATGCCAATGTGTGAGGTGATACGCAGGTGTGTCAGGACCTACGAGCAAGGAAAGAGGGGTATTTCTGATCAGAGAGTCTGGGCTCAAAAACAATGGCAACATGGCTGAAATCAGATATACAGGCTGCAGAAAAGGAGCACTTATGTCCAGAAGAACTTGCACAGAAATCGTAGAATGGTTTGGGTTGGAAGGGACCTTAAAGATTACCTGGTTCCAACCCCCCTGCCATGAAAAATGTTCATTTCCTACTGGTAAACTGGGCTTCAGCCAAGAAAAACTATGAGCTTCCCAGTTTCCATCAGATACATGAATATTTCTTCCAGTACATACAGGCAGAAACTGCAAATGCTGCAACCTGAAATCTTACTCTGACCGTGTCACTGGCTCTCATTCATCAGGAGAAGGACACTTTCTCTTTGACTAAAATATAAATTTCCCAGAGCAGAAGAAAAGCAGAAAGGTATTTCAGGCTTGTATAGACCAAACTAACTTCACCAGGCATACATTAGCTTTCTGTGCCTTTCTGCAATACTGTATTCCTACAAGAGGCTTGGAAGAACAAAAGAAATAACAAAATCTGTAGCTGCAAGCCTTTAGAGTTGAGCAGGAAAAAAAAATCTTAAAAACAACAATGTTTTTCAATCTATGCATCAGAAAATAAGTTACAGTTTCCCATAATCTTAATTCATTAACTTAATGAGTCCTTGTTGACAAATGCAAAGTAAATTGCAAATGTAAGTGTAAAACAGTGAGAGAGAACAAGTTATGGCAAAGAAATGTGCTGGCAAAACAACTAGGCTCCCAAAACATTTACTGAACAGATACAAACACTGCAGGGCTTGGGATTTTGATGGATGTTGTTTATTTTAAGAAAAAAGGTGGAAGATATGCTTCTTTTTTTCCCTTGGGAATGAAGAATTTTATTATGACACTTAGTTCATCTTGATATTAAATGTATGAAAACAGAAATGTTCCCTTTTCAGAGAAGCAAAATTTTTATCTCCCAGTTGTCTGTTTCCAAGAATAGACTTCAAGTATTAACTCTTTGCATCACACTGAAGTTATTATTTCTGTCATCCTGAATTTTCTGGAAAACCTAATTCTGTGACACACTAGTACAACCTCTCATTCACTTTTCAGTAGGATTAATAAGTGTATAAGGAACCTGCCAGCACAAAGGGGATTTAAGCTTCAGGTTTTTAGGCCAGGTGCTTCTGAGTGCTGTGAAGAAAGCTGTTGTTCACAATGAAAATGGTACAGTTAACAGCAAGAGTGAAAGATCAGTCTCTTTCCTTTGAAATTCTGTGATAATCTTCATGGATGGGCTGTTGGACATGACCTTTGAGGAGTATTACAGTATCTCACACCCAACTGAATAGACCTTTTGGCTACAAACATTATTATAAAGGCAGTCTTACCGAATCCCTCATGATGGTGAGAAAAGTTCTTTTGAAGAGGATGCAGAACTGGGTTAGGCAGCTGGCAGAGAAGCTGTGGCAGCCTTCTGTGGAGGAGGAATCCTGCAGGAACACATCACAGGATGAACTTCTTTCTTTGCAGTACCTTGCTTGGTTCTCATTCACAAAACCCCACTCGCGCCATCTGAATGTGCCCAGAAACCTCCGCTGGCCAAGGTTTTAAACTCCCTTCCTCCCCCTCCAGCCTCCAGCCATGTCCAGTAGTTGTGATGCACAAAATACCTCCTCAGAAGGCCGGTGCCAGAGGAAGGGGTTCAGCTCGTTCTCACCACCCACATCCCTCTTGTAGTCGGTGTCACAAATCCTCTCCCGCACGGCCCTGACCAGCCGGCTGTTCTGGTCCCCGTACTCGCCAGATGCCACTTCCATAACTACAAGAAACAGAGCTTAAGTTGCTGGTTTGCACTACTGACGAGCTACAAGCTTTGTTATTGATTCTGCAGCACTGACAGAAACAGAAGTTTGGCCTGGAGCAGGCCCTAAAGCGCCACATGCAAATTCCCATCTATACACGCAACATTTAAATCATCTTTCTGTAAATCTTCAGAGAGGTCTCTTCATCCTGGAAGTTAAATGAGCCATTTTAGAGGATAGTCCTGGTAATAAAAGAAATTACAAAAGTCTATTTTCGTGGTCCTTACTGCTTCTTTGGAATTAAGAAGCAACACTGAATAAAACTCTCAGTGTTATGAACTCTACAATACCACAGTGGGATTGTTCAAGATTAAGAAGAACAGAATGCTGGAGCCACTTTGAAAAGCCACTAATTACTATGAAACACTAAAGAATATACTTTATCTTTCATCTCCTGAACCTGGACTTCCACCAGAGAGAAATATTCACTAAACTGCACCACTAGATGGCATTCAAATTACTTAGGAAAAAAATCTGAATAATTTTATTTTGAATTTTGGTACATATATGTACACGTGCACATAAGAATATATATACAAAAGTGTACCACACACCATGGTCCCCATTACCCTGAAGGTACTAATCTAACACAAACTAATTTAAATGAACTATTCAAATTGTCCTTACCAAAATCTGCAGGATTGTGGTAGGTTGGGCAATTCAAACCCAAATCTCTCAAGTAAGGGACTAGGTTTGTTACCTTCCCACGGTAAATGCATTGACCTTGACTTAAAACATAGAGCTGGAAAACAAGGCAAAGAAAAAGAAAAGGAAGAAAGAAAAACGTGAAATAGTATCAAAATATTTGAACCTGCTACCTGTATGACACCAATCCATGAACCTAATGATGTCTTCTTGTCTGTGGGGGAAGAACACCTTGGGAAAATTTGTCACCACTTGAAACTAATTTCTGTATGAAATTATAACTAGTGGAAAATTAAATGCTTAAGGTTTGAGTTCTGCAAACATTCCCTCCAGGACTTAAAGCACATTAATATAGAAACACACTAATTCCAGCCTCAGACATATGCTGAAAATAGGCAAGAAACTGTAGAGTCAAGCCATTTAATTTCCATTTAATTATGGATATTTTGGGCTGGGAGATGAGGCTGGTGAATGCAGTAATGGAAAGAGAGGTGGGACAGTACAGCAACGGGAAACAGCTTGATTAGTCTTACTTTTAGCCATACTATTGGCTTTAAATAAACCTCCCTGGCAGACTGGCAGTCTGCAAGAGCTTCTTCACCTGTGGTGTAGTAGGTTTTCTCTCACCTCTCAGGGGTCTAATCTAAATCTCCGAACAAGACTAAAGTAAATTTATATCTAGTCTAAACACACATGGTCCACATCCCATTGTTAGGTTGGAGAAAAGTTCTCCAACTGACTTCATTTCAATTATTATCATTTCATGTGAATAAACTCTTCTGAATCCACACCCATGTATCAAGGATGAGAATATCTACCAGCAACATTGCAGACATTGACATTAAACCTTTCCTGCTTTTATATTATTCCAATTTACTTTACTGACAGCCCTCTGCACAGGAGCAGTGGTGAGTGAAGGCATGATAATCACAAGCACAATAATCACAAGCACAATAATCATGATTTCACAAACATACCAACCAGATTCTCTAAAAATATTATATGCAAATAATGGAAACAGGCAGAGAAGAAGGAAAAAAACATATCCAAAAAGTATATTTCGCTCTTATTTAATTTCTTCATTTGATTTGTTGCCACAGACCAAAATTATTCACGTTTTCACTTAAAGAGGGTAGCCTTGAAAGTATAATTTACCTAAACCATGCATAGAGAGGAAGTTTGAGAATAATACCTGATCAAACAGCTCAAACAGTTTTGCACTGGGCTGGTGAATGGTGCAGATGATGGACCTGCCACCTTGGGCTAAAGCCTTCATCAGAGAGACAACCTGAAAACATGATGCACTGTCCAAGCCACTGAATAAAAAGAAAGAAGTTTGTTATCCACAGGTCCATAGGCAACACTCAAAACCAGCACGTGGATTTGCTGCTTGGCCTCTCCTTATTATCCTTTTACAAATTTTCTCTGTAGCAGTTTAATTTTATCATATGCCAACCTTATGCTTGTATTTCTCCATCGGTCTTTTAATTAAGTTGGAAGCATGCCTGAGAATGAAAAACAGAGTATTCTCAAAGCTGCCTTAAGGGACTTCTTACATTTTAAGACTGCAGATTTAAATTCTCCCAACTTTAATGAATAGATACATATTTATAGCTTTCCCAGCCTCCTCAAAGACTGATCACATTCATTACTAAGAGTCACATCTTAAAATGTTTATATTCAAGCTACCTTTGCTTGAAAAAGAAAATTCGTGCCACAACCTGAAAACATTTTCCTGTCTCCCTTCCTGCTTCAGCTTGTGCCTCCTTTAAGTATTATTTATAGTCCCATGGTCTGGCAGTTACAGCAGTGACCCAAGGCACTAAGTACCCAAATCAAATTATTTCTTGTGGCCTTATTCAGTGCTTACAGGCAACACAAAATGAGCCTTTTCCAAGGACTTAGAGGAGAATAGCTTTTCTGTAGGGCTGTTCTGCTATATAAACCAGTATTTGTCTTTAATTTCTGGCCTTGAAGTACCTGGTTGGTTCATCAAAAAACATGACAGGGGGGTTGTTCACCAGCTCCAAAGCAATGGCAAGACGCTTTCTCTGGCCTCCAGAAAGGCTCCCAGTCCTCGTGTTGGCACAGGTCAGCAAACCGAGGGCTGTCAGTATTTCTTTTACCTGCAGGAAACAAAACATTCCAAGTTGTCAGCACAAAAAAAAAAAAAAAAAAAAAAAAAAAAAAAAAAAAAAAAAAAAAAAAAAGAGCCTCTTTACTGATCTTCATGCAGATTGTAAACTAGCCCATAACTTTGTTTCATCATCCGTGCACCGAAGCCTTTTCCCATCTAATGTAGCATTTATTAGTTTCAGCGGGTCTTAACAAATCTATCATTTACTATTTCGACCCAAATTCTACCTGTTTGTCCTACATGACCTCACTACTCAGTAGAGAAGCCTTGCCTGTGAAAATGGAGTGGAAATCAGTTCTCCTACTGCTGTATATATATGGATATGGCACTGACATCAAAAGAGCTGTGCAGCATGTGAGGGGTTATTACACAGAGAGACCAAGAAGTTTCTTTCAACAGAACTTCTGGGTTGTATCTACAAGAGACTGGAGAACTGCACAACAAAAGTCAGTGGTTTCTATAGAGCAATGACCTGCTTTATCTAATCTGTTCTTTTCTTCACAGTCTACTCTTTGAAGTGCAGCCATTGATTTTAAGTGTTTTCATGCTCCCCAGAGTCGATTCAGTTGTCACAGGTACTCTCAGATGTTCGGGATTTCCTCAAGGCACAGTCCCAGGAAGGGCACAGCCTGTCCCAGGGTCTTTGGAGCAAAAGGAGAACAATCCCAGACACTATGAATTTTTCTGTTTCAGTGACTGTAGATCTGGCCTGGCAGAGCTATACAAGAAAAGCAGCTCTCTGGCAGCGGTAAAAGCATGGACATAAAAAATGAGTGAATCCAAGGTACACTGCTCATGCAATCGAAAAAGTGAACCACTTCAAAGGTAGGAAGCAAAACTGGGCATTTAACATTTCACTTAAGTGTAGGAAAAGGAGCCCATCATTTTGAAAGTGATAATTGCTTGGATGGGGGGAGTTTACCAGAAAGGGTGGCTGACATGCTAAAAAATGGTCTTTGTTTGTCCTGATTTTAATTTCCAGGAGTTACCTCTCTCAGTGAGAGAGAGTGAAAAAAGAACACAACCCACTAACTCTTCTTCTCAGAGAGGAGATCTCAACTACCTCATTCCCTTTATCTCTAGGAAAGATGCCACAGGACACGGGCAGCACAAGCTAGGCCAACTAGAAACATAAACTATGGTTCACTGGAGGATTTTTCACTTGTCCCTGTTTGAAACAAGTAATCCTGCTAGCACAAGTGCATAAAATTCATAATGTTCATCTACGATAAATACTTACACTAAAATTTACAACAATAAAATGAATTATCTAGTCCAGCTCAGCCAGTAACACTAACCAGAAAACGCCCTTCTAACATGTGTTGAATAAACACATACAGCACAGTTTTTTGACTCACAGAGTTCTTTGCAATTACAGTGACAGCGTAAACAAGTGAATTAACTTGCCTGGCCTAACTTACTAGAGTGTAAATGACTTAAGACTTTCGAAGTACAAATAAAATCAACAGTTGTTTCTGAAAAATTTTTCCCAATGAAAAAAAATCTGTGTCCAGCTTATTTAAAAAAAAAAAAGTATTTGAGAGAATCCAATCAATCTTGAGCTATCAAGATTCCTGTTAAGTTTCCCTCTGTGGAGCTCTTTCTGATTTTCAAGGATTCTCTGAGTCTAGAGAAATGTCAATTGCTCCAATTTGGAAATAAATACAGACAGAGGACAGCCACAAAAATAGCTGCTCTACCTAGGAAGTTGACACAGTTTTCACATTTCAGGAAAAGCGTGCGCTTTTCCCCATGGATGGTTGAGAGGAGCACACTTCCTAGTGCAGGTCCAGCTGGGTTACAGGTTTCCATGGGCAAAAACATACCAGGACTCCTCTCCCCCTCAGGAAAGCCCTATGTCAGCAGGAGGCAGAAGCAGGGCAGTGCAGCAAATGTGCAGCTCATTCACATGGTTTAGGAAATACATGTGCATGTTTTAGCCTGGTTTTCTGCTTGTCCAACCCACAGTCACCCAACACAGCTTCAAAATACATTAGTTGCAACTGCCATAAAGATCTGCTCTTTCAACCATGAGCACAGAGATTTCTGCAGCAGTTACAAGAACTGCTGAGCTTTTTATCAGTCCTTGGAAAAATTAAGGGCTACACTCACCATTGCCACACGTGACTGATGTATCTCACCACACACGAGATGCCTGAGCCCTCACACACACATAAGAGAACCTAAGGTGCTAAGGTACATTAGAAGGAATCCTTCAAAACCTGTACATTTATTTCAGCAAATCTTCTACAATTTTCCAGTCTCATACTGAAAGCAACTTTCATGGAGGCTGCAGTTAACAATCCCTCCTAATGACACCTGTCAGCTTCGAGGTTGTGATTCATTCTGTCATCACAAATCCAGTGCAGTTCTATGTCAGATAAAAATGTCTGCTTTACAGAGCTCACTTCATGGCCTTGGCATCCCCCAAAATTCTAAGTTTGATGGACAGTGTACATACCATTTCTCTCCTCCCTTCATCTTTCTCTTGAAGTTTCAGATGAGCAGATACCTGGAATGCAAAACCAATGCAATTGGATTTTGAACCGGTCTGAAGCACAACCACCAGTTACAGCAGCTGCCTCAGGCACAACATCCCAAAGTCTAACTTAAACAACTTCTTTAAACCCAGTCAGCAAATCTGAAGTTGAACTATAATGTTCAAATCACAAGCAGCACATATGCCTGTGCACTAACTGAGTGTAATTTGACTTAACGATCACTGGAGCACCTGACAAAAAACATATTAGAAAGGCCACTCTGACAGTCAAAGAGCTTGAGAAGAAGATAAAAGAGTCATGTTTTTTGCACAGCCAGTAAATTCTCAGGCAACACTGGAAAAAACCAGTTTATTTGTGCTTCATCCATATCACAAGGATAACTGAACTCTGCATTCTCCAGGATGCAAACAAACAAGCACAGAAATAAATAATCTTGTGAAAGATGTCATCTGCTGTCCTGAGAGGCAGCTCCGCAAAACATCATGATTAACCTTTATTAAAAGCAATTAAACTGCTAGGTAATTATTTTTGTCAGAGCCTTGATTGATTAATTTAGACAGCAAGTATAACCTGGGCCCAATTCTATGAAAGTGGTCCTATGGGATTCTGACTACAATGCTCAAGTAAACAAAAGAGAAGAAAAACTTCATCACAGAAAAGAACTTTTGTAGAAAAATTAGCTACAAAAAAAACTACAGTGATTTTTTTTTTCTGGCCTTAAAATTTGTGAACTGATGCCAGCATACAGTGTGAGCATCCTTAGCCTTGTATTGGGAACAACCTCTGAGAAAAACTGGCTCATTTCTCAGGCTGAGTAACAGGCACTTCTAGACTAACTGGTCAAGTTGGCAATTTTCAAACTTCTTAATGCCATGAAAAGGAGTAAGAAGAATTTATGTTGCCTGTATATGTTGGAATTATTCTGTTCCTGTTGTTTTCCCACGAAGAAATGAAAGAGATTTTATACAATGCCTTTATTAAAGAAAAGGTACAAAAGAGTAGAAAGCACAGAGAGACCATGCTAAAGTAAAATAATAATTAGCAGTCAGAACATGGAAGATGGGGAGAAAGGGAGAGACAAGGTTACTCATCAGGTAAGAACAGATCGTCCCTACAAAGATGCATTTGTGAAGAATTTCGGGTTCCATTCTCTAGGAGGTCTGAGAAGAGCCTTAGATCTTCTTCTACATCACAACGCTGGTCACAAATTGAAAATCACAAAGCTAAAAAAGCTCGCACAACCCTTAGAAGAATGAGCCTGAAGCGGAATTCGAGGCAACACTAAAGTCCAAGCACTTTCACCGAGCAGGATCAAACACAGACGACGGGTTGTGGTGTTGCCAGGAGTGGGAACACGTGCACAATACACAGAGATTATTTTTTTTTTTCATTTTCTCCTGCTCAGATAAATTAGAACAAGAAGAAAAACCTCACCATCATAGCTTCCTGGACGGTCAGGTGAGGAAGGAGCATGTCATCCTGCATGATGTAGCAGGAGACTTTGCGGAAAGAGCGCAGGTCCCGGGGCTGCCCATTGATGAGGATTTCTCCTTTCATTCCCGTCTCTCTGAAACCAACCCAGAAAACAACCAGAGGTGAATCCTGCCTTCCCTTGTGCTGCCAGAGGCCTCAGTGTGTGGAAGTCTTAGCTAATTATTGCCACCATGAAATAAAACCGATGCAGTGGCTAGAAATCGTTTCATTTCCTGATTGTGCTCTCTTTCATACAAGGCTTCTTGCAATGCTGCTGAAAATTTTACTCAAGGTTAGTACAAAATGTGTGCTGTCCTATATTGGTGCCTAAAAAAACATCAAAACATTAAAAATAGGGTTTTTTTAGGTTTCTCTATCCTGTTCCTTATGCCCCAAATGACAACAACACGGAGACACTTCGCGTTTGGCCATACAGGAGGGGATTCAGGAGGGTGAATCACTTCAGTCATTGCAGTTTGGTCAAGAAGACATTAACACTATGAAGTGGTGACTAAAGAGAGTAATTTCTTCAAGTGTTTATAAAATGTGATTTAAAAACCACCACAAACATAAGACACTGAGTCAGATTTGTTACAGAGCCAAAAAGGAGATTTTTAGTTGGGTTTTTTTTTGTGTGTGTGTGTTTTGGGTTTTAAATTGCTTCTTATTTTTGGATCTCACTTGTTAAGAGATAAATTCCCAAGGGAACAGAATGGGACAAACAGAAACAATATAAGCAGGAAGAATCTAATTCAAAATCTGTGAAATACCTATTTTCTACAAACACTGGGGTAATATTTCCTCTGCTTATCTGAACTTGGGATTTTCAATGTTACCCACCTGTATCCTGCCAGAATGTTCATAAGCGTTGACTTCCCAGCTCCTGAAGGACCCATAATTGCAACAAGTTCTCCACTGCTGAACTTCCCTGAAATTCCTTTCAAAAGGGTCTTATAACCTGGAAGAAGAAAGAAAAGTTCACTGAACCCTTAACAATCACGGCTGGGGAGCAATGACAGTTCATTTCCACTGAATGCTGGTGACAAACAGGCATTAGCAGGCACCTGCTGAGAGGTTGATGCCTGAGATCAGCACACTGCAAGAACTGTCAAAAACATCTATCAAAAGCCAAATTATGAGTGGGAGCAGCAGACTCCTCCTGCAACACAAGTAGTATGGTGGGATTACAGGATCACAGGCTCTCGGTTCACTCCAGGAAGACTTTCAAACAGGGCTATGAAAACTTGCTGCCATTTTCTAAGTGCTTTCTCACAATATTTTACTAGAATGCTGTGAAAATATCTAATATTCCAAAGCTAACATGACTCCAGAGCCTTGGAGCAGACTGCCCTCCAACCACTGCAGCTTCAATACCAAAATTCTTCACCAAAACAACAACAACTTAGAGAAAGCAACAGCCAAGACCTCAAAGGCAAAGCCCTTTGCCTTTGTTCATTCCCCACTAAAAGAGGTATGACAAGAAATGCAGCAAAAGGAGACACACAAACCTGTTTCAATATCTTACCACAAGGACTCTCTTATCCTAACAACTCCAAAAGCTTGTCTAGACAGGGAGGCTGACCACAGTAACTCTGTAAAAACAACTCCTAGGGAAATACTTACTCTGGATTAAGAACACGCAGTTTTTTTCTCATTTAGATTAATCCACTCCAGAACGTCATGCCACGATAATTACATCCTCAGGCAAAGATGTTCTAGGATAACACCTCCTTCAACTTATCCCTGAATGAATTACCTTTGTCAACAAATCTTTATTTAAAGCCTAAACTCCTTGTTGCTCTAGGTGTAAGCAAACTGGGCTCCAGTGAGAATTCCAGATTTGGACTAGTTGCATCCACCTTGCCCTGCATGATTCCCATGTTAAGGCATAAGAACTGTGTGGGGAGGGTGGAGAGAGCCCTGACCAGCATTTAATTTTTTCAGGAACTCTTCCCCTTTTATTTTTTTTTTTTTTGCTTGCTTACTTCATTTTAATTACAAGTGCTTTTAGTGAAAACTTTTAATAATAAAAGAGTTAAGTAAGGTGTCAAAAAACAACCTCCAATGCTGAAAATGTTCCTGTAGTTAAATTAAAACTGAAACAGAAGGGTGGAAAATCCATTTACATGCAGTGTTAGGATTTGACAATACATTTTGCACACTGGTGCATATGCAGGCAGAATTTATATTTCACGTGTAAACTATCCCAGTCCTTTGATTATCTCTAGCACAGGTTGTAGCTGGAACATTGAAATGCTGTAAAAAAAGCAAACAAACAACTTCATTGTCTGCAAGCTCCTAGAAAAAAGAACGGTGGATTATCTTCTTCTGGTTTATCTTTCTTCCTAACTCCGTGATTTGTTTTCCTTTCATCTCCACTTAGCATTCTCTTCAAATATTCTTCTTTTCTCTAGTCTGAGCTGGTACTCCTTCCATGCCACAGAGAGCAAATTTTGCACTAAAAACATTGTCATGCTGCCATAGGGTCTCCCAAATCCACAGCAAATCCCCTTCCTTGAGCATCCCCCAGCCCAGGGGGGAAACAGGAGCCACAGAAGCTCTCTAGAAATATCTGATCCTACTGTTTTCATGGCAAATGTCTTAGAAAAAATAACTGACCAAATGTCTCAAAATAGCCATTTTCTTGAGTGCCTTTTTTTAAACAGGCCAGTAATTTTTCACTGCAAATCCTCTCCTGGACCCAAAGAAAACAACTTGTTTGGAAGCTACAAGGTAGCACGGGTATGAAAATAGCAGTGCACTCATGTTGCCTGTTCATGGCACAAGTTCTAAGAACAAAAGCAAGGACAGTCTATCAAAAGGAACAGCTATTTCAAAGAGAGAAATTCATGGCACCCTGGCAAGGCCAACAGGCTTGTCCTTCACACCAATGTCACCATCCAAATCAGCATCTGAAGGGCAAGTGCAAGGACAGGCCAGACCTTTCAGGCATGACAATATTTAATAAATAGGATCTAGAGAGACAAAGTCCTTCATTCTATCCCTCTCGTTACAGAGAACCAGCTCCCTCCCAAGCCTATTATTAAACCTGTAAAGGACTCAAACACTAGACTGTACCTCCAATTATTTGTATTATGCACCCACCCATCGTGCACACAGGTTATGTGTAGTTGGGAAAGTTTCTCACACTGGTCACAAGCTGGCCAAAGTGCCTTGTCTTGAGCTTCCACTGGGACAGGATTTCTTTCACCAGGTCCCACACACAGTGCACGGGTTAGGTGTCTGTCTCTATTCCCTGTCTGCCCTGCAAAGCTGTTTAACATGACAGAACATCTCATGCCAACTTCACCACGACAATTTCTATTGCATGGGCTTGTTCTGACCCATATTTCCAGGGGAAAGGGTTCTTGTCAGAGTTCTGTAGTAGTCAGCTCACCATGAGTTTCAAGATCAGGACAGTAAATATTGCACAAACTTAACAGGGAGGATAAAAACATGTACTGCCATAAATGAGGAAGGTGCCACCTAAAAAACACACTCATTGTCTGAAAATGTGTAGTAATGTATATACCATTACCTAAAACTGAAACCTTTCCTCTCACTACATACGACTGTGAGATTTAACATCACATATATTAAACTCATGTTTCCAAACATAATCTCACAAATGATGATCAGTTTACCTTTAATTGTAGTATCTTCCCCCTCATGACCTGCTCTTGTTTCTGCCCCTCTTATGCAGGTTTCCATTTTAAGAATCCTGCACACAACGTTAAATCAGAGCAGGGCACATCACAGAATCTCAGAATCGGGTTGAAACAGAACTCCAGGATCATCACGTCCAAGCTTTTGACTGATCACCACCCTGTCAACTAGACGAGGGCACTGAGTACCACATCCAGTCATTCCTTGAACACCTCCATGGATGGTGACTCCACCACCCCCCAGGGTAGCCCATTCCAGTGCCTGACAGCCCTTTCTGTGAAGAAATTCTTCCTAAAATTCTCTGCAAGTCATTTGCAATACAGTAGAGAAACATGCTTTAAGAAGAAATGGAAAAAAAAACCCCTATGAATTTTAGATTAGGATCCCGATCATTGGCATTTTAAGTTGCTACAAACTCAAACCCGTCTCTTCTTTTGACTGGAAGCGCATAAAGAGCTTTTCTATTACAAAGGTTAATTTAGCAAACCCAGAGAAAGATTTGACACTGTGGCAGTAGTGTGGTGCCCAGTATAATCCTTTATAAGGAATTAAAGTCCCTAAGTAACTACAGTCTTCTTTTTCAGAATATCGAGGCTAATCTTCAACAGAATCAGTTGACCTAAAACTTCTATATCAGGCCACATGTCTTTCACGAGAAACAGATTATGCATTTGAAGGGGATTGCATTCTTACAGTACAGGGACTGTTTCATGTCCATCTGCCATATATTAGGAATTTCTCGCTACCTTTGATTCCAGACCACCTCGTTTTCCTTAGTTCACGATCCATGCAGGAAGGAGTTTAAGTAACACAGAGTTTAGTGAAAGGCTGAATCTCAAAGCCAACTCACCCCAAAGTGGAAGCACCTTACAGGCCATTCAGTTCCAGCACCACAGCAGCTGTTTCCCTTTGGACTGGACTTACATCAGGAGCAAGTTTAGCATCTTGATTTTCAGTTATTTCTCTTAAAACCGTTTTGATTTCCAATGGAAAATTTAATCTTTCAATTTTCCAATGTCCCTTCCTGAAGTTATTGTGACATCACCATTAAAAATATATTTAGGGGCTGATAACCCTTGGGAATCCAAATACAAGTTTTCAAGAACTGCTTAAAATACAGATTCATTAACAGGACATTAACACACCATCACCAATCAGAGTAAGTACTCTGAAATTTTTCAGTCCAACACACTAAAAATTGAATACAAAAGTAAGAAATCAAACCCTAAACAGAAAATTCGAGTGATGCAAAATGTTTTGGTCTTAATTTAACCACACTTTGCATTCCAGAGTTCAAGGTTTTGCTTCTCCTGAGAAGCAAAATGTGTGGCTTTTTTCTCATGTTAGGATTTCCCATGAAGGTAATGTGAGGCACTGTGATATTAGATCATATTTTCAGCCAGAAGCACCTGACTGGCCTGACCAGCCCCCCCCATTCAGGAGGTGGGTTTCCCTCTCTGCCTGGCAGCACCACAAAACCCACAGCAGCCCCTTTTTCAGCGAGCAGAGGGTGACCTCATGTCACTGATGAAGGTGCTCCCATTGCTCAGGTCTACAAAGCTTTTGCCAATGGATTCAGCAAGAGAGAAGCGTGTTGATGGTTTTATTTGCTACCTCCTGGATTTTACCAAGATTTATGGGGAGATTCGTTTTTCCCATTCTCAGAGAAACTATAATCAACCTGGAAAGAATCAAGCAAGCCACCCCCTCCTCATCCTCAGGGTAGGAGCATATGCTTCAGAATGTGTATGAGTCAGCACCAACAAAAACATAACCAAAACTCACTCCTACCTGGCAGTGAATTTCCTCAGGTAAACACTGCCTCTAGGTTTTTGACTGAAGTGCTTCATTCATTTGCATTTCATTGCCAGCAACATACTCATTTGTTACTCAGAGAAATGTCACACAGACTCCTGGAAGTTTCTGGGCTTTGTAGCCTAATTCTGCATCCATCAGTAGGCACCAAGGGCCCGTCTCAGGTCCAGGGTGAGCACAGCAGGCTTTCCCTGCTTGCTGCAATTAGAGCAGTGTTTGCCCTTCCCGATGTATTTGAACTGCTTCTCTTTCATCACAAGCTCTTCTGAAGGCAGGAAATCACCACTGTTGCCCTGCAAGTGCCACTGGCCTGACACAGCTCAAAGGCTTCTCAGAAAATTTACTATAGCAAAAGGTAACATAGGAAATTTCAACTCAAAAAGTCCACGTTCGGCAAAACTATAAACAACTGAAAACTGAGCCACAAAGAAATCAGCATTTGGCACTTAAAAATCAAAACCAGAGATGTCATAACCTGCTCTTTCCAGACTCCCTGCCAGGTAAAAAGGTAGCACTTCTTTATTAAAAAAAAAAAAATTACAAAAGGACTATATTTCCTTGTATTTTTGTGGTGCTTTTTTACATAGGATGTGAAATACCCAGCTGGAAATACAGAAGGCACCCCTGGCAAGTACTATATTACTAATCTGCTTCACTTCAATACCTTCAACAAAAAACAGCAGTTTAAGTTTCAATACACAAGTTTGTTCTCTTACAGTATCATTGGTCAAATTGTTTCTTAAATCATTACAAGAAAGTGCAGCAATTTCTTGATGCTGTATATTGACCCTGTTCCATTAAAGAAACTCCACTGTATTTTCCTATTCTAAAATTTTTGGGCTTAACCCTCATCTCATTTCCTCTTGTTTCAATCCAAAAAAAATACTATGCCAAAGTCCAGGGAATTCTCCTCTGCAAAACCTGAATAAGGGAAAGCGGAATTGAGGAGTCACACCTACATCTTTCCCCTTGAGGCAGGAGTGGGGAGTCCTCCTACTATGCAAAAATGCTCCTAGAAAAGTCACCACTTCGCTGCTGCCCCTGAGATCCACCTCAGTCACACCCCGACGGCTGAAGGCCATTCTCTGGTTCAGGTACTGGTCTACAGCTGCACAAGTGAGGGAAAAAACAGGCTAACTCAGCCAAATACGATATTAAAGGGCAATTTAGTAACTTATGGATTAGAGAAAGAGCTTGCAGAAGTCCATCCAGACGTGGAAAACCATCCTCGTGTTACGTGGCAGACATTTAATTTTGTAGACTCCTTAGATTTATATCAGAAAACTGAACGGCTGGGGAACACTGGCAGAAACTCTGCACAAGACGAGAAACACACACACACAGATAACAGCTCGAGGCCAGATTTGCACTGGAAACATTTGGAGATGTAATAAAACACTAGCTAGGAAACATTTTTATCGTTTTTACATCATCGTTTTCCGCACACTGAGGTGTAAATATGCCAACAAAAAATTCGCTCGTCTGCTCCTTCTCAACCTATTATTCACTTTCTGCATCTCAGCCCTTTTCTCACTCCTGAGAAGCCACTCTCATAGCAAAGCATCCACGTGTTTACCAGCAGAGACTACACCAACCTGCTTCATCTAATTTGAACTCTGTGGGACAGGGGTAAGCAAGCAGTGGCAGTAGAGAGATTTATGTGGAGTCCCTGGAGAAAGTTACCCCATATTGCCATTCCACGGAGTCTCTCTTGTTCTCCTCATGCTTTTCTCCCCGTTTCCCCCTGCACTCAGTGAGTACCTTCCCCAAACCCCAGAAGCAAGGTCTGCACATGCAGCAGAGCAGCAGGCTGGCACTGCAGACCGCTGAGGGCAGGGACAGAAAACACCCTGCATTTGCTGTGCCACTTTCAGAGCGCACAGTCACGACTACATTGTCCGTCCGCGCGTGAAAAGAGGTGCAGCTTCCTCTTCTTTGCACATAAACAATGCAACTGCACATGTGAACTAGCTCCTGGTGGTTTACAGTTCCATTTGACAACTCGGCAGTCACACACACCCAGTTTGTGCCAGCAAACATGATGTAGCCATACGTGTTCCAGGGGATGTGTGGAGTGACCAGCAGCCATTGCAAAGCACTGGCCCACTCTGTGGGTCTGGGATATCTGGAACATGCAGTTTCAGAAGCAGTTTACAGCACTAGAAGATGATGTTGTTCTGCCCTCTCCCCCCAGAACACCTTCCCTGAGTTGGCTTTCAAGTGCACCTACAGAAGTGAGGAACGACCAAGCCCATCTACCTGGAAATTTCCCCTGGGAAATTAAGAGCAAAGAGGGTTTGTTTCCAGCTGCTCTGCCTGCAGGGCTGTCTGCCAGGGAAAGTCCTGGGTGGAACAGGGGTGGTGGGACAGTCCTTTCAGCAGCTGGGGCCCCAGGAATCACTCTCTCAAGCTACCTTTTCCATTCTGAAACACAAACAGGAGTTAAATTAAATTACCCCTTTACTCATTACAATTCATGCTGGGCCATTCAAACCATTTCACTCCAAACTGGACTGCTTTTTCACTTTGTTTTAGTATAAAACAAAAGTTAAATCACTTTCCAGTGATCAGACGAAGTAACACGAGGCTTTTCACCTAAATCACTGCTAGTACAAAGGCAGGGTGTTTCCCTAACCTGGCATATAGTCAGGGAGATGTTTGCCATGTATTTCTAATCCTGCTATTAACCAGCCAGGACACCATGTTCCCCACTCACTACTGGGAGCACAGAATGCTTTTCTCTCTCTCAGTGGTACCAACAGGGTTTGTTAATGTTTAAGTTTGTAAATTCTCAGTTGAGAGGGATTATCTGTATCAGTCGATGATTATTTAAATAATTTGAATTTTAAAAACCCTCTTGATGGGGATTATTTAAATGGACATTTCTTTCCCAAGCTCCCCACTGAGTTCAAACGAGTTTAAGTTAAAGTGAATTACAGGTACCGATATTTGGGAATTAAAAAAGGCACTTTTTAACTTCCAGAAAATGCAGGGGACAGAAATAGCTTTCCTGACAAACAGTGAAAAAAAAATATATTGCTTTAATAACAAGAACCTTCTTAATTGTATATTGGCCTGAACTGTACCCCTATAAAGCCTTAGGGGGCAAAGTCACACTAGAAGGAATAAACATGTTTAAGGTAACTGTCTACCAAATAAAACCTATACATAAACTCATACATCTTTGGTTCATGACTTCCACCATCCATTGTGTATCACAAGTGAAAAAACCTTTTTATGAATCATTTTTCCATTCCAGCTTTAGAATCAACCCATCCATATATTTCAATTCTGTTCACACGTCTCTCAGGGACATAGAACAATAGGATTTTCCATTGTCTAAGCTCTGAGCCCTGCTTTAGGACAATTAAGGGAATTTACAATTGTAATGTGTTCTTGTACCTTGCCTCAGAGAAACGACCTTCGTTATGTAAATGTCTATAAAACAGCTTGCCAGGCACCAAAACATCAGGACAGAAAGGGCAGAAAAGCTAAGTGAGTGCTTGAAGTAACCAAATCAAATTCCTCTGCCTCAAAGTCCTTTCCAACTCAGAAATGAGGAATTCATTCCTCTCAACCTAAAATAATAAGTCTTTCAAGCCTTTAAAAAAAAAAAAAAAAAAAAAAAAAAAAAAAAAAAAAAAAAGAAATTCCCCTGTGGGCAGCAAAGCTCTTTCTTTGTAGTGGACTAAACTGCATTTCTTAATATAGCCCACGGCCAGGCCTTCTTAAACATATTGCTCTTGATCCGCAGCCGATTTCCCACTTAGTGATCATGGGACAGATTAGTCGGAACTCAGATGGAGAGCTTAGCCCGTGCTCACAGCGAGCCTTGTAGCATTCAATCTACCTAATTTTACACATCTGAATGTCTGATGCTTAACCTAAATTCATTTTTAGGACCTGCAAAATATCAATAGATAGAAACCAGCACACCTCACGGGTAAGTAATTCTACCTGTTTTGCATTCCTGTTCTGGGAAGGGATAAATAACCCTCTGGAAGGGCCTCTTTCTCTTAATTATAGTGGGAAGTTTAGGACAATTAGCTTAGGTGAGACACCAAGACTCTAAAAGCTGTGAGAAATCTCATCTATTGCCAAGGAAATTACAGCTGGTTTTAGTATCAGTCACAAATAAAATTAATATCAAGACATCTTCTGCGGTTTTAAATGTCAATTTTGATTGTGGTCCCTCAATTGCAGCAGTTAAACACACCAATTGCACAGTCCAAGTCTCCAAGTTGGATTGACACTTCACATATTTAGATGCTTCCTAGGATGTACAAACCTATCAGACACTGTGTTTTCACTCTGTCTTTAGTGGTTAGCACTTGCTTTGCACTCTGGTAACTGGGGACAGTTCAAAACTGCAATTTTTTTCTTCAAGTAATCTACTAACTCAAGCACACAGCACTGTATTGCTAGCACTGGGTTCAAACTTAAGCAAAACACTTTAAAGACTGAAAAATCCAAATATGCTTTGGAAGATAGAGGTTAATGGAAAGCTAAATGTATAAAAACTAATTTTAAAGCAGTTTTTGAATTTTGTTTGCATGGGTGCCTTCAGGTTTGACTTCTATCAGTGCACTTCCCTTTGTGTTAAACGTGTCAGCTTTCCTTCTGTGGCCACACAGTAAAGTAGAGCCTAAAGGGAGATCATGAGCCCCCAAGCCAAGATTCGTGACACAAAATCCCTGGTTACTCTGGGCCATGTTTTATAATAACAGAGAAAGATGAGAAGATTGCAATCCAGACAAGAAACCAAGTTCTAGCAGAGGGAGAATCTTAAACTGCAGATTATAAAGAATCTGAAAAGTCCCTTTAATTGTTCTCTCAGATCCCTGGACTAGATATTAAACTTATGCAAGACACTGGTTCTGACAGTTCACATTGTGCAGTCAAACAAAAAAAAAAAGCCCTGACTAAGTAAAGCTTTCACTCCTTTGAAACTCTGAAGAGTTGTGTGCACCATGCTCTTTCTCTATTATCCAGGCTGCTCATCACATTATTTTAGTATCTGAATACAGCTCTTCTTCAGAATAACTAATTAGATTTGACACCCTGTTGGGCTGCAAGCTCTGCCACCTCCTAATTTTTAGTTTGAAGGTTTACTGGACTATAAACCCCCACTCCCCTTGTCTGGCTGGATTGCACTGCTGGCCAGGCAAAGTTTCTCTACAGAAAAGTTGGGGTCTACGTACAGAGAACTCAGACCTCCAAGTGACAGGAAACTGAAGTGCTGCTTCTGTTCTGGACAGAGAGTTTACAGACTTTCTTGACACACGTTTCTCCAAGAGTACAGAGGAGCAGAACAGGTGTCAGCGGCACTGTGGGCAAAATCCCTGATCCTGCAACTACTGATTACACCTCCCCACCACGATGTGAGATGGATGGGTTTGTGCCAGTGCCCTTTAATTCTATGCTCTTTACAGCTATAACCAGGCAGAGCTGAGGCCCTTAAGTAACCTGCATATGCAACCTGACCCAGTAAGAGGCCAGGTAACTACCAGACACCCTTCTTGTTACAGAAATATCTCATATTGGCTGATAATAGTTCCACTAGGACAGCTGCTTTGAGCCTTTCCTCAGATTCACCCTTTCTGTATCCCTTTATCTGGTCCTAGAGCACAGTTACAGCCTTCTGCTGAGGTTTACAGGATGCTTATGCTTATATATGGGTCCTATCTATTATTATTATTATTGTTGTTGTTGTTGTTATCAGATACATCCACAAGAAGATTCAGTTCTTGTCGTTTTTTCTGTTGAATGTTTCTGCCTGAGAGAGTTAAAGCTGTTCCTCTCTCCCTACACATGCACATGAAGCCATATGCCTGCAACTGAGGAGAGAGAATGACAATTAAATAGGTCAATGAACGAGAGTAACCTTCAAACATGAATGCAAATAAATCTCTACTTGCAGCAAGACCTGATGGCTTCAGAAGCAGTATTTACATGTTGAAGCATTTGGAGATCTGGGGCATAGCTTGTACTTCGCCTGCACAGAAAATAGCTACCCTAATTTATCTTCAACCCTTAGGAAATATGAAAGAGGGGGGGAAAAAAAGTATGAATGACGCACAGCTTCATCTTTCTTATGAATCTAGTGGAAATGTCTTTTCAAAGCAATATCTATAGCCTAATCCTTGTTTGATAATTGCTTTTCGTTGCCTTTTTTTTTTTAATTGCCTTTGTTTCTGTTACTTAAGCGGGTAAGAAAGGTCTTTCCTGACAAAAGAAAAGCCAACACAATCTGAAATGAAAGGCTGACACATTTCCTCGAATGACAAACTGAAGTCACGAGCCTGATACACACATTTTGAGATGAAAGCTGTTTACGTGTGACAGCCCGGCAGAAAGCAATTTCTCATAAGTACCTTCATACCTCCAAGTACAAATAGTATTATTCACAGTCTTACAAATAAATAAAGCCAGAACCCTTCCCAGCATCCCTTCCTTTTGGAAAAAAAAAAAAAAATAAAATCTTCAAGTAGGAGATACTCCAAAATAGCCCAGCAGCTGTTGTGAACTGAACTGCCCCATCTGCCTATATTTCCAAGTGTGGATCCAGCTGGGTCACTCTGCAACAAGGGAGACAGAAAACCTTCCTCCCTCGGAGAACACTACTGAGTCTCCTCTGTTGATGTTCAGAGTCCCCTCCCTTCCTCCTTCCAACTTATCCCCACCCACGTGTACCCAAAGCAAGGGGGGAAAAAAGCAGAAGTAAAACTTTGGCTCTCTCCTCCTACCCACCTGTGCAAGGGCTAGAAAAGAAGCCCTGGGGCTTTCTAGAGTTACAGCAGAAGCAGCTGAAGTTATTTTGCATCTCTTTCCTCCAAACTGGGCTTCATGGCAATATCTAGTCCAAATGGTGCATAAAGAAAAGCTTTCCCTCACACTTCTGTGTACACGTCCATCACAAAGTCTAGGTTAAAGTGGAATGTGATGAAATGTCTCCTGTAAACTGCATAGGGAAAAAAACATACGTTTTCCCGGAGTGTTTGAAACAAAAGTTGTTGTCTGAAACAGACTTCTGTGATGACTCACACGCTCACAAGACAACACTCTGTGCCCCTAGCCCTTACAGACGTGAAGAGATGCATTTCTTGGATTTTTGAAAAATGTTTTCAGTTGTGGTCGCCGCAATTTAAAAACCTGCCACACCGTCTGAGATTTAAAAAACCACCACAGTTCACAAGTCAGCTTTGATAACTCAAAATACCGCATCTGACTCCAAACAAATACCATTTTTTCACATCAGTCTTATTCAACTGCAGTAGTGATGACAGCCTGGTGCAGGAACTTTCTCTGAAGAACAGGCACCTGCTGAGCACCTCGGCCATCTGACCCTCTAAACAACTCCTGCACATCCTTCTCCTGCCTCTTCTCACACTCTCGAACCAATTCCTCCCTGCCAATTGCAAGATACACTTCCATCCCCTCACATTCCCACTGCTCCCATCCCCATTCTCTCCCACAGGCAGGTCGAGGAACGCTTGGAGCCAGGAGGACCTTTTGAAATGCACTCAGAGGCAAATACCAGAGGTGTTTCAAAAAAGCAAATGTTAAACTCACGCACTGAGTCTTTAATCCTACTATATACACCCAGGAGCAGAGGCAGGGATAGAAAATTCCGTGATCAGCCTTCCAACCTGGAAGAGCCCGGTGAGTGAGAACAGGAGCTGTGTTTGGGAGAACTGCTGAGGCTGAAGAAGCTCCTTTGGCAGCAGGACATCCCTGTGGCCATATGGACAGCTGGAGCACAAGTCCTGGGAGACTTCTATTTTCAGAAACAGCCAAACTGATTCTGATCATTTCTCCTCAACACTTTAATGAAACAAAACCACAGGATAATATATTTACTTTATTTTAGCACTGATCTAGTAACGGATACAACTTATGAGCCTGAATGTAAAATTATAGGAAAACCTGAAGCTTGTGCCGAAATAAACCCTGGATTACCTCCAGTTCTTGCATTTTACTTAGAACAACTGTGGTTTTGTCTCTCTTCTAGAATATTTACGCTATTAAGTTGCCCAAATTAAAACACTTTTCGTTGTCAGCAAACTAAATATAAAATCCTCTAAACACCACTGAACTAATTATCATCTTCTGTGGCATGTCAGTGTTGAATATGTTACAAACAAAGCCCATTGCACAGGGCATTGCTACTTCTGGAATGGAAATGAAGTAGAACAAGCGCTTTTCAGCAGCATGATTTCTGCTTTTTTTGCAGTTTGGGACTGGAGAAGTTGGCAGCCTTGCTGGGACATATATCCACTGGACTACCGTAAACTACTAAATTTCCATCTGTTTTTAAAAGCTCCAGCTGACCTACATTTTATGTTATGGATTAGTTGAAGCTTATAGAGCAGCATGAAGAAAGTTAGAGTCTTCCTGCTAACCATATATCCCAAGCAACTGAATGCTTCATCAGTAATATGTCCCATGTAAAGACGAGAATTTTCAAGAGGAAAAACTCAACATTTCACACACAAAATGGGAAAAAAAAAAAAAAACCCTAAACATTTTTTCAGATGCATTGAGATTGCAGTGCAGGTATCAACAAACTGATTAAATTTTACTTCACACACCCAAAAAATTCAAATGTACAATGAAAATTATCGGAAGGGGTTTTTTTTAAAAAAAAGCCTAATGAACTTTTATTCATAACTTCAGGACATGCTAAAATAAGGCATCAGAATCAATCAGCATTTTGGAAATCCTGTCTTTTCTAAATTATCTACAGAATTATTAGTGAAGCAAGTTGGGAAGCGGGAACTCATTTCACAAAAGCATGATTTTCACCTCAGATCTCCATTTTATTCGTATTCTGAGGCAGAAAGGAAATTCAGCTTTGAGGTTTGGTGGCAGATTTTTTGCTTGGTTGTGTTCTTGGCAAACCAGAATCAAGCCAGTCCAGAGGCCAGTGGAACTCACTGAGGCAAGGGTGAACCAAACCTAAGTCTTTGAGTCAGATCAAGAACTCCAACTTGGGTCTCTTACAGTTTGAAGAGATCTGGTCGCATCCACTCGACTGGATTTTCTGTCTTCCTAACTACAAAGTCCTCGACCCAACAAATCTCCATGAAAATGTAGTCAGAAAAAACATACAGTGAAGAAACAACATGTTTCTACTCTGATGCACCGTCATTTTAGAACCAAAAGAGGATATTGAAAATTTCCAGAGGGACTTTCACTATAGGCTCATCAGGAGGCCCTTTGTGTTAACAGCCCTCTCCCTCCTACTTTTTTCTCTGCATTGGTTCATTTCCCAGTAACAACTGTAACGTCCTTTGACACTTTCTGTCCTTCTTTACAATTAGGGTATTCAGCTGTTCAGTGAAGAGGCAACGGGCAAACTATGGACTGACTTAAGCTGGCTGATCCAACTGGTCTAATTAGACAGGAAAAACTTGGTAGTAAAAGCAGCTGCTTCCTCCACAAATTGGAAGTCCATCAAAAGAGATGAACTATGTCAATGGTCCGAAGGCTCATGTATATCATTATAAAAGAAACTCACATAAAAAACTGTTGGTCATCTCACATCCTTCTAATTAGATGCCTCTATAAACCATATTCCAAAATACATTTTTTTCCAAAGTCAGAACAACACGTTTCCATTTTGTCCTGGCCACCAACTAAACTGACAACGACATTTCAAAAAAAATGTTGGTTGGACACATTACCAGAAAATCAAATTTGACTTGTCATTTGACATTTCTTTATTCCCTTCCTATATGATTTTATATCAGTGGACCACCTACACTTAACATACTTCTGTAAGTCATTTATCTCTGCTGCCTATGAACACACCAGTACACACAGGAGAGAAAAAGGAGACAAAGAGTCCAGGGTGTTTACATGGTTTTCCTCACAAATACTGTCACTTTAAAAGTGATAATGAAGAGACACAGTTAGAAAAATATCCCTGTCACCTCAAAACACATGCTTTGATCCTAAAAATCACAGGCCCTCTCCAGACTCAGCTCCCGTCAAGAAACACGGCACCACTAAAATCAATATACAGCAGCACAGGCTTGTGCTATTTCAGCAGCTGACACAGGCTCAGGGATCAAAAGCAGGGATTCATGACAACCCAGACACAAGGCAGTATTGCAAGGATTCAAAGACTGGAAGGTGGAAACCTTCCACATCAGAATAATGAAATAGCAGGAACTCAAAATTTCAGCATGAGATTTTGCTGCAAACATCTACAACACAAACATTTAATGTGAGCTGTTCTACTGGGTCTGGCTGGGACGGAGTTAATTTTCTGCAGAGCAGCCCCCAGGGTGCTGCTTTGGAGCTGTGACAGCATTGATAACACGGTGTGTTTTGGCTGTTGTTGCCTGGGCAGTGCTTGCACAAAGTCAAGGCTTTCTTCTTATAGAGCAGGCTGGAGTGTGCCAAAAGCTGGGAGGGGCTTCAAACTAAGAGTAGAGTTTGATCAGATATTAGGAAGAAATTCATTACTCTGAGGGTGGTGAGGCCCTGGCACAGGTTGCTCAGAGAAGTCGTGGCTGCCCCATCCCTGGAAGTGTCCAAGGCCAGGTTGGACACTGGCCTACTGGAAGGTGTCCCTGCCCATGGCAGGGGGGTTTGAACGAGATGATCTTTAAGATCTCTTCCAACCCAACTTCTATTACTCTGTCAAGCCTGTTTCTCACTACCATAAAACACCCAAGGGAAAACGTGGTGTGCTACCTACTAGGTACAACCACTAATGCAATCCATGTATTTGAAAACACCTGATAGACCTTTAATTTAAAATCTCATTGTGAGTTGAGCAGCTCCATTACACACAGTGATAAAGCCACTGTGGTCTGCCAGGCCACAGACAGTTCTAGGGGCAGCGTGTTCAGTGCCATACGGGTGATGCTCAAGTCTGAAGTCTTCAAGTAATTTTTTCTAAGTGGATGTGACAGAACAGGGGAAAGTAATGACAGCTGTAGCCTGTGTGCAAATGGAAAAATAAGCACCTCTAATATTGCGAGTTTTCATTTCAGTGCTACCTAAATGCTTTTGATCATCATGTGCAAGTGATGAATGCACCACCTGTGCCTTTTCTGTCCCTGTGCCAACAGGTGAGATTACCTTATGCTGACAGGGGCTGCAACAATCTGTGTAATGGCACAAGTACAGAACGCTGCTCTCTTACCAGATCACAATGTTTTCAAAATACTGCTGTATTTTTAAATTTCAGACCTGAGCGAAACACAACAAACTTTTTTTAAGCCCTGCTATCTGCCCTCAACAGAAGAGTTTCTACTTCTGCATTTGTGATATTTGGAAGAGTTCTTTTATATTTACAGCTGATATTACTGTTAGCACAATAGCTTCCACATGCCCTGGCCCCATGTTCTTAGTCTATTGACATGAACTATTAAGATCAAGATCTTGGAGTAGGGACAGAATCTGATCTCTTCTTCTCTCCCGCACTCTCCATTTGTTTGCTGATGATAAATTGTCCTTATACAATTGAAGGGTTTGCTACACTTCCTAGAGGAATCCAAAGCAGTGCTCTCAAGACCCTCATATGCCAGTAAAGATCACACCAGGATTAGTTTCACATAGAGTGGTATATTCAAAACATAATCAAATTTATAATTTGGCTTTGCCTACAAATATCCCACCATCTGTTATGTCAGAATAATGCTTGGGGAAACTGCACAAGGCATGCTCTTGTAGAGGGATGTGTGATGAACCTAAACCAGAAGGTCATTTAGGAACTGATGCAGAACCAACACGAGAGAATTGGGCGTGGGTCCCAACGTACATAAAGCCCAAGAATGGGACCTGGTCTAGTGGAAATAGCATGGATGATGTGAAACCAGCAGCCTGTCTCCTCACTGAATTCCAGCAGAGCACAGAGTTCTGGCTGTGCCTAGCCAGTCCAGGGACAGCAAGGACAAGGGGCACCGACGGAGCTCGTCCACGAGTCAGTGGTTTGGGGGGCAAAAGTCTCCGAAGGCAATGCATGCAAGGAGAACATGCAACTGCTTTTGGGGAGGTTTACATCTGTCACTTTTTCCATCTTGCAAAGCCACAAAGAAAATGGTGTAGGTGGACGGCTGAAGATTGCTCTTCTCAAAGGCTTCCTCCTGAAATGGGTGCCTACGCTGTAACACTGACTAAGCTGCCGGGCTTTGCTTCTGATCTCATTAGATAATGATACTCTGATACAAAAGGAGAGGTTAATCTTGACTATATCCCCAATCTCCTTTCCTTGTGTACAGCTGTAAACACCTTGGAGGCATTTGGAGCCACTTCTTCTTATGTGTTCAGTGTCAGCACTTCCACAGAATGGCTGCGAGTGTGGATAATTAGTGGAGCTGGAGGAGACAGGAGGGACCATCTTCTAAAACACAGTAGGCAACTCACACAGATCACGAGATGTATTAGTGCCAGTGTGGCTAGCAAAAAAGAAAGTGCCAATACAGTTCTTATCAGCTCTATCCCACTCCCCTCATCCCTGTGAAGAAGAGAACACGGAGCACTCCCGTTCACACCTCCGAGATGTGTCAGGTGTAAGGGGTACCCAGTCTGGATCCTCCCAAGGCTGACAATATCCTCACCAGCCCTTTCCCTTCCACCCCCAAGGTGCTAAGAGAAGGCAAATGGAAAGTTTCTAGCCCCCAAGAAAATCTGTCAGAAGAACATCTCTGCCACATTCCTGTTCCTTGCACCGTTCTCTTGCTGGCTCTTCCAAATCAAAGCACATTTCTGTTTGTCTGCATAAAACCTTGGTATTTTCCTTTTGCACCCCAAGATACACAACTCCTTCCAGCTTTCACCAGCAAACCACTGTTCAAACAAACAGAAGTAGCACTCGTTTATCTGGCACATAAGCATACTCTCCTTTACACCCAGCAGGAAAGCAAGTTGCAATAATGCTCAGCTATGTAAAGAAAGAAATTCAGACAATGATGTCAACAGTTATAAACAGCCCAAATTGCCCAAACAGGTATGAATTGGACCCACCACTAACACATATGAGAGCTCCAACCCATTCTTTCCTAGAACTTCTAAAGAAAACAAGAACAAAGCACAAACAATATGATTACGAGAGAAATGACTGAGAATAGAAAATTACTCAGCTTATGTAATGTAATAAGTCCCTATTGAAAAGCATCCACAAAATGCTGTCTTTTCTTTATACCATTCTTTACACCACTGGCACTCAGGTAGATAAAACAGCTTCCATTTTACAGTAATTTTTTCTGCTATTTTAGCCTGTTATGCTGTTAATCCAGTAGCAACAGACCTGAACCACTTCTAAGCAACTGATACTCTTCTGCTTTTCATTTAAAAGAAATAAGGTTGTTGCTGCTTTCCTATAATTACATCATCTTGTCACTACAAAGGAGGAGGAGGAGGAATATACACCTCTATAAAAATGTTATCTTCAAAATATTCGTTATAGTGATACACAGTCAGTTTTTGTACATAAATAAGCACATCTGAGTGTATGGGTGTATACATACATCTATATATATGAAAACAGAGATAACCCATATGTTTATATACTCACACACTTATATTTACAGGTATCTGTATGGAGATATTAAATATAATATTGAACATGAATTGGATGTTGCCTTCTGACACATTTCCAGCACCATATAAACATTGCTTGCACTCTCTCACTTGTAATGGTGAATATCTGGACAGGAGTTGGAATCCAAGCCAGGGCAAGTTTTCTTAGATTAAAACTTGGTGATGGGAGGGAGCGGGGGAAAAAACAGCCTTTGATTTATTACAGTGGTAGCCTAAAGTCTATTTGGCCCAAAGAGCATATTGGTGGCATTCAACACTAACATTTAAAATGAACTGCACTGGCTTCTGTATATTTTAGAATGCAGTTTTAGCAGTAAAACATACAAATAAATGAAAAACTGTCTTCTGGTATCAGGCCATACTCTTCCTTCAGCAAGATTTATTCATTTCAGATAATTTATATCAGGAACGAATTTGGTTCAAAATGTTCTATCATAAGACAACAGTCCTGGCAGAATGCTGATACCTGTTCCTTGGGTAAACTCCATCCAATATGCCACTGCAGTGATTTCAAGGTTCACTTGGCTCTGTACTTTTAAAGCAATATAGTATGAATGTCTGAGATGAATTGTAGGTTGGCTTTGAAGTTATTTTTATTTACTGCAGAATGTGTGCCACCTTTTATCCCAATTCACTTTGCTTGGGGAGCTTATTTTTACTGCCTGCCAATAGGAATCAAATGCTGAGTGCTAAAATGTCATATCCATGCCCTATATGGGGCAGGCTGCTTTATTTTTATTTGTTTGTTTGGTTTTATAATGTGCACGTGGTATATTTGGAATATATGGGATTCAGGAGACCAGTGCTAATGCTTCTCTTTGGAGATTAAAGGGTAAATATTATAAGTATCATTATGTATATTCTTAAGTTTCATCTTTCTTTTGGTGTCCTCAGGTGTCAAACTACCACTGGACAAGACATAACCATTCTTTATGAACACTAAGCCTTACAGTAATCCCAGGGTTCACGGGTTTGTGACTACTTCAGGTAATGCATTTCTCCTTGAGGTTTACATCATCTTTCTCCCAGACAAGAAATCAAGCAGTCAACCCCCTTCAGGAGTGTCTGTCAAGCTCCTCTGACTGTTTCTGATATAGCAGCTCACACATATTGTCACAACTCAGCCTTTAAGACAGCAGAACCTGATTTATTATAATCACAAGTGGCAGTAACTCGATCCCCCATTTGCAGTTACTCACAACTTCCCTCAAACTTTCACATAAGAGGGTAAAAAATGTGCCAATGTGAATTCCACTTCTATGATGATATATAACAGAGGGAAACTTTCCATGAGCTCAAAAAAAGGACTGCCAAGCCTTACTTTTTCATTTGTTTTCAAAAACAAAGCTTAAAAAACAAATCAAATCAGCCAAGAAGGTCTAAAATGGTCTTTACTCAGTTATGAGATTAAAAGCACCAACTCTACAAACTTACCCAGTGCAAACACAGCCCCCTGAATCAGCCACTCTGAAGATGCTCCAAGGAAAAGGACTGGACTGCTGTTCCTGGAGGAAAGCCCACCAAGATGTGTCTAAATGGGGATTAAAGGGGCCAGACACATGTGAAGGGGTGGCTGGTCAGCACACCTGTCTGACCAAGAGCCTAAACACTGCAATCCAACTTGCACTCCTGCTATACACTATTCCCAACTTTCTACTGTGTGAATGCACTCACTGCTGTGCGCTCGTGTGCATAAAATATCAGTGGTGAGTAGCAGAAGTTTTCACATCAGCTGCTGGAGTGAGAGGTTGCAAACCTGAGGGCTTGTAGGTCCAGGTACCACTAACAGAAAGAGACCAGAGCCCAGACTAGTGTTTGGATTGACAGAGTGTCCAAAACACACTGGTGGAGAGATCTGCCTTGTCTGGGGGGGTGTGTGTGCAGCCCACAAACTGCCAGAGGAGAGGAATGGTCCCAAAGCCCCACCAGGTTCAGCTACTACCAACAGTCTGGTTTTACAATCACCACAATTAGAAACCCTTGCAAACTTCTTGTGAAGAACTCACAGTTCTGATTACAAATCAGACCCACCCAGCTGGTCTCCCATCAATCACCTGCACACTTCATATCTATGTACTGTCAATTTGTTCCTCTGGGACAAATTCTCCTTTGAGTAATTCTTCAAGACTCAGAGTCAAAATGAAAACCCAGGGGAATAACTCTTCACGGCCAGCTGTGCACAGATGTGTCCCTCTGCACTGTCCTTGCCTTTCTGACTCCTACATTTCTCTTCTGTCAGCATATGACCTTCATCTCTCTGAGTGGAGACAGAAGAGAAACTCAGTCCCAGCCAGCCACCCAAAGACTTCAGCTCCATGAGCCTCAAATAGCTATTTTAGATAATCAGGCCTTGATATTCATATGCAATAATCTGGCAGAAGCTTGTGGCTTTTTGACCCAGAAAAAATAACTCCCTTCCTCTAATAGCAAATTTAGCTTCAATCCCCTTTCTTTTAATTGTGTACTCATTTACCAATTCCAGCCCTGTCATGCTGGTGTTATTAGAGTGCTTAAATTCCAAAGCACTTAAGGTAATAACTGGATCATGACAAAAAAAAAAATTATACTAGCCATGCTCTGTTGGTGCAGCCTCATCCACTTGACTGCTTCCACAAGAACAAAACAGATGCAACAGGACAGAATTTAACTCCATTGTTTAGCAAAGGCATTAAAACCTTCCGATTTTTTTCTTTAAATTTATCTTTACCAGGTGCATGACTTCACTTGAAACTTCTTTCTTCTCCTGTGTGGCATAAAAGCCTACCCTCTAAAGATCAGCAAGAGACAGAGCACAGGTCCATTCTCATTCCCCCAGGAACCTGACCACTGCATGTTCTATCTTCTCCTCTCTCCTGTAGCAGATGTACTGCAATTATAAACAACATTTGTCATTAATCTAAACACGCTAAGCAGGAAGAAATATGATTCTTACACAAAAGATGTAGGCTGTAGATGCTAGATGAGAAGCAGATGGTAAATTAGCTTGTAAAGCCAAGGTCTCTGCCATTTATTTTTACTTGGAACAGATACATAACAAAAAAATAAAAAATGGACAAAGAACAAGAGGTTAACTCCATCTGACTATTATGTAATTCTAGATAGTTCTGCCTGATAAGAATTTGGATGGCTTCAGCCCTATACCCTCTGAAGAGAATTAAGTCTTCAGAGCGCATCTGTTTTCTTCCCCTGAAATCAGCAAAGTCTAAATGAACTGGAAATGAGAATACAAGCCCAACAGCGACAAGAAAGTAAAGTCCAATCAGGAAATGCAGTTGCACAGGTTCCCACAGCGTGACTCAAGACATATTGCAGCATCTCCAGCCACGCCATTTCCTAGACAGAATTATTTTGTCCCCGTTCCAGAGACACTTACACGGGACCAGTCCTTCCGGATTTTATGCCACCACTTACATTCTGATCAAATATTCATTCTAAAATCTTCTAAGAGACTAAGTGTCCAAAGGCCAAATTAAGCTCAAACGTCCACACTGAAGCACATAATTCACAAGGGAGCCACTTTCAAAATCTGAATCATCATTAATGAGGTATTTCCACAGGCCTCCTGATGTTTGTAGGAAGCTATTGAGATTCAAACAGCCACTGAAAACCACCAAAACTGGCCTTCTATGTATGTGCTGTTACCTCTTGCCATCATACTTGGGGATGAACAAGTCAAAGGATTGGTTGAAAAGGGAAGTAATTCTTCCATACATATTGTATTATATGTTCTTTTCATGAAGTTGGTAAAAAAGTGATTACATTTGGACAATTTGAGGACACTCAGTCTTCCCATTTCCTAATTAACACAGACTTTGATATCAAGAAGAACATGCCTATAAGGTTTGGTCCTTGGCTTGGTGAGGAGGGCTCTGCCAGTCCTCGGCACTAAAGCTGTACTTGCAAACTGCCTTCACACTAGAGAACCAAGTTTTCCACATGGTACAGTCTAAGTAAGGGCTGGTGGATTTGCTGCCCTCTGTACCAATGGCGTTAACCAAAAATTGCTAACTTCTAGGTTCAAATCTTGCACAGTGGACAGGCAATCTGAACCACTAACACCTCAGTTTCTTGCTGTCCCAAAGCTTTTGACAGAGAAAAACGATGTTGTGCAGAAGCCTCTGATACAAGATTTGGTAATATTAAATGCATGTGATGTCTTTTGGAAGGAATACCTTAAAAAAGAGGGGCATTTTGTCATCTTACATGGATGTCATGTTTCAACAAGGTCTTTCATTAAAGCTCTTAAATAAATTAACCTGACAAGAAGGTAGATGGCCGGTTCTCAAATAAATGAGAAAGCAGATAGAGCAACAGGAAACAAAAGAGTAGGAGTCAGTGGTCAACCAGTGAAGCAAGTTAACCCCTGAGCCTCAGGGAATTACGTGGTGTCCACCCTACTGCTGAATGGTTTGAAAAAGCAAGGCAAAGAACGAGGTGACAGCATGAACACAAAAGGTTCAGAGAGCAAGGGAATGATTTCACGAAAATAAAACCCAGTGAGAGCTAGAGCTAGGATACACAAAGATACCACACCTAGATGAGGAAACCTCTGAGCTGCAGGCTGTGGGAACCTGCAGAAACACTGCTGCACACCTGCCTGCCCTAGATTTGAACTCTTCCCCATACACTCAGCTCTGCCTGCTGTCAGAGAAGGGACACAGGGCAAGCTGACCTAAACTTCCACCTTATATTGTCAAAAACTCAATCTCTAGGTTGGACATATATCCTTATGCCCCTCAGCAGAGGTGAGTCACAGAGGTTCCAGGGGTAAACCATACCTAAGGTGTTTAGGTCTTGCCCCAGGGATGTTCATTTTGAGAATGAACACCCACTCTTCAGTTTGCAATGCTTTAATTTTAAATCCAAAGCAGTTCATTCCCATGTGCTCAACTACCATTCAGATTTTGCTGGGATTCTCCTTGCATGTTGTTTTGTGTAAGTTTTGAGATCTTAATTTTAATAGCAAGGCTAAACACTGTTTTCTAACAGAGGACAAAGGTACCCATCAGTTTAATGGACACAGCGGTGAATTACAAAGCAGTGGAGGGTCTGTCACATTTTGAGTAGAATCATGTTCCCTGTCTTCCCAAAGCCAGCCAGCTTACCTACAGGAACAATGCTACAGGGAAGTGTGAAGCAATTAATTTCTTAGAGAATACAGAGCTGAACTCTGAGATATTAAAACCCCTGAGAACAAAAGATCTGCCCTAGTAAGCTGGTTAAGCTTAGACCCCACGGACTTCGAGAAAGCACTTTTTCAAAATGGCATGTGAATACACAACAAAAAATGAACTTGAATGGCATTTTCACTCGAGCTAGTTTCTATTCTTGGCTGCTTTTGTGATTTCTCTTTCCTTTTAGGGAGGTTATGGAGAACTGTGATCAACCATGTGATGTCTGAAGGCTTCGATTGCAAAATGAGTTTTGCTTCATCTTCCTTCAGACTTCTTCAGACTACGGAAGCCAAAGTCTACTTTGAAATGAGAAAAAAGCACACCGAGATTATGGTGCACTTCATCTCTACCTCCGCAACACCTCGAGCAAGACATGACTGCCTATGGGCAGAGGACAGCAAAGCATTTCATCAAATCCCACTCAGCACACAGAAAGTTGTAGTGGAAGGCTGTCAGGGTGAGTTACAGCCAGCCCCCAACACACAGTTACTGGGAGATGGAAACAGCAGAGACCACAGCTCAGACTCCCAACAGCTCGCCATCACCACTTCCTGCCATATAAATTCTGAAATGTTTTAGTTGCTCTCTCTCTCTCTCTCTCTCTCTAAAACTTCCTTCCTCAGTCACAAGTTTTCACAACAGGTGGTTAATAAAATTTATTGTATTAAAACACGAGCTAGAATTAAAAACAGTCAGGTCATTGTCATGTTTACTTTTAATAAACAATACAGCAAGGAGAAAAAAGAAAAATAGGTTCTACTCCCACAAAGACTCAGTGACCAAAAATCACTGAGTCAAACTCAGACACATTTCCAGGCCCAAAAAAACCCCAGACAAACAAACAAAAAACCCAAACCCCAACAAAGCCAAACCCACAATAACAACGGGTTCTGCTTGGAGGAAAATAAGCAATGATGAAGTAAGGTCTTACTCAGCTGGGAAACAGAAGGATCAGACAAAGGGGTTGACCAAGATTTGTTCCCAATAACCTCTGTTTTATACAACCCATGCTACGAGGAGTTATATATGACCTAATAAAACACTGTGAACTATTCCAGCAACAGTGAGTACTCAGTATATTTTTACCATCTTGAGACAGCTTAAGTGTTAAAAAGAAAAACTGCACGGATTTTATCAAGGTTGAAACGCGCGCTTAGAAATCCTCCGCTAAAAAATCGCGTTCCCTTTCTACTTTCTCTAATATTTTAAGCCACCGAAAAAGAATAGTTGGTCACACACAGTAGCTGGCCACAGAGATTTTTACTAGGGTTGCAGCCTAACTTGTTTATTCTTTCCGACATATGGATCTCAATTTGCATACAGGCATCTCTCCGAGATGATGAAAACGCGCGGTCTCTCTCAGACAAAGCAGGCGAAAAAAAAAAAAATGGTCGAGAACAATACAACCCATCTGTCATAGACAGGCGAGGGGGGGAAAAAACGACAAAAAAAAAAAAAAAGGAAAAAAAACCAAACACCAAAAACCCCCAAACCCTGCTTTCGGAAAGTGGGTTTAGCTCTGCATCTTTTCCTTCCTCCCATCTTAGCAACAGAGCCTGGAGCAGCCAACCAGGCTGGCGCGGGTTACTGCAGTGCATTGCCCGCCAGTAACCGCGCCGGGCTCGCCCGGAGCGGGCATGCGGCACCTCTACCGCAGTGCACCTGCCACGGATGAGGACAGGCTTTTTCCGACTCCTCCAGCAAGGATTAGCAAATAATTTAGGGCAAATCCCTCCCTGCCGCCCACCCCCCAGCCTCTCCTTTTCGTTTGGGTCTTTGGATAACTCCGGAGCGGGGGGTGCGAAATCTTTTAAATGAAGTCACAGAAAGGATGCTGATGATGCTGATGCTGGGAAAAAAAAAAAAAAAAAAAGCCCCAACTAAATAGAAAGAAACGGGTCTGTCCGAGTGCGTGTACCAGAACTAATTCATGAGACAGCACCGAGGCAAATCAGCAAAACCCAGGCTGTTTAAATCTCTGCTGATGATTTGACAGCGGGTGAAGTTTCCATCTTATGCAGGGAACAGCATTAACATAATACACAGCCCTCCGAGCTGAAATGCAGGGATCTCGCGGTTCTGATGACACTATCTCGGACTGTGATGGCCACCTTTCACAGCTCACGAATACCAAACAACCTGCCAAAGACTCCGTGCTTCCCCACCGGACACGAGGGAGCCACCCAGGATAAGCCCAGTCCCTCATTCCTCCCCTGCCACTCCTGAATCTCAAAGCCACTAAACAACAACCTTGACAGAAAAGACAGCACCCCTCCAGCTGACTGCTTCCACAGGGTTTGAGCCATTAGCACAAACCCAAAATAACAAGAAATAGCACAGTTTTTTCTGCTGACCATGAATTTCTGTATCGGTACCAAACCCCCTCCACAGAAGCACCCGGCTGGATTTTGACCGGCTGAATCCCGCTCCCTCCGAGGTTACTAAAGACCAAATCCTAGCAGAACTTACTCTTGAACGCAGCACAAATGAGTCATTACAGTCCTAAAAATAACAACGGAGAAATTTCCAACTAAAACGTTGCCTAATTAACCATGAATACTGACAAGTGGGGGGGGGGAGGGCGGAGAAGGGGGGAAAAAAAAAGAAATCCCTGAGTTGTTGTGGAGTTTTGAAAGCAAATTTATTACTACTTTCTTCCCGGGTGCACTCAAGTTCTATAGGAAGAATATTTCCATTTCCATCCTGTATTATAGCAAAACCACCTAGAAACAACAGAACAAATGTCCTTTGCTGGGTATATAGAACATATGTATCTTTTTTAGGTAAAGCTGAATGAATTTGACCAAGACGGAAAGCTCCAAAGTACTTGTCCTGCCCTCTTTGTATGTGGGCCCATACATAATTCATCCCCAAATCACAATTCAGATTACTTTATGGTGCTTTTAACAAAAAATGGCAGAAACCTGAGGCATTGACTTTTCTATGAAATCCCCCTGCAAACAGTTTTCAGGCAGTCCTAGTATTAAAACCTACAAGTCTCTAATTTTTCTACGAACTGGTAAAACCAATCTAGGTTTCTGTGGTTTGCATTTCAAACTGCAGTTTAAACAAACAGCTCAGAAGCCAAGATAAGACCCACTTTCATCTCTTTCTCAAGCCTTACATAAATGGCTTTGTTATGAGACAGTACAACTTTTGGTCACATTTTGTTCTGAAACTCTGCAGATCTTGCTATTCCCATATTTAAAGAGCCACACTGGATCTAACATAAGACTCTCATTTTTCTCTTCACCTCCAGGCCAGCTGGCTCCCTTGTCCTAAAAGAAAGGAGAAGGCATTCTTGGACTAACTAATCTTACAACAGTTACTCCAGGAGTCCTGCACCTTTCTTAAATAAATCCTGAAACTCGCTGACCCACAGGAAACCCCCAGAACATGCTTGAACAAGGACTGAGACACATTTTCAGTTATGGAAGATCCTTGACCTGATCTGGATCAAGTCACTTAAAAATCCTTCAAAACTAAAGAAACAGTTTGACTCTCTCTGTTGACTGGTTCCCTAAAAGCTTTATGGGGAAAACACCAAAGTCATCTGAGACCTTCTGGAACTTTTACCTCTGTCAGCTTTTCCAAATTCCCATACAGGAGCAACAGCTCCTCCTGAATGGAATGGGTCACATACCATTCCATCAAGCTTTGATCAAGGACTGACCTGCCACCTTCCTTCCCTGTAAATGCCCCTGACCACAAGAGGAATTACACCAGGAATGAATCAGCTCCAGAGTCACACCAATCTTTGCTATGAATTTGATAAAACACCATGAGCAGAGAGGCATTTATCACATAAACCTTAGAATCAAAATGCCCCTCCCTCCTTTACAAGAGAAAAAGAGATTCAATAGATAAATTAGGCATTTAAAGGCTGACACACAAATCAATGAAAAATTCTAATTTGAAGTCTACTACAGCTTATTTAGCTTCTTTCTTGTTGACAAGCAATGCAAATTTACCTTTTTTGTGCTTTTAATGAAAAGTAAATGACATGACATACCATGAGTTTCATTGTTCTGAACAATCAAGCTAAGTACAGAACACAGTGGCAGCACTACTAATTATTCCTCCTTTTGTTAATCTGGAGCCTAACCTTAACATCATTTTGCAATACCATTTTTACTGAAGGGAGTTGCTCTTTAGCTGAATTCCTCTCCAACACTCTGGCAGGAATCAGCTTTGTAAGGAAACTATGCTTCTGCCTTTGTGATCCAACACTCTTGAAGGGGTTTAACTAATTCATTACAGTCATGGAGAATGATGTAGAAATAGTATTTTTTTTTTCCCAAGCTCCATTTCAGAATAGAAACACCATTAATTTAAAAGGCACATTTTTTAAACAGCTTCCCTTATCGCTTCTTACCACAACCAGCACTCAAGAACAATGTGAACTGAGACATCTCCCTTTTTTTTTTTCCCCCAACTTGTGCACACAATTTTACTTCAGTTGCATTTCCTATACTGGACTGTCCTAGTGTTTTCTGCTCCTCTTCTCATAAAAAAGTGAATTCAAACATTTCACATCACATCACTGAGACTTTTAGCACAGGGAATCCACAAGGAGTGTAGAACTACGACCACCACCAGTGTTAGGAGGCCCAGTATTGCCCTTCTGTTGAGCAGTGGCAGATTAAAACCCACTGAAAAGTCCCATTTTCCCACTGGAGGAGAGACCAGTATAAGGCATTTAGAACAGTTTTACATGTAATTCATTCATCTACAAATCAATCAGTGTGAAACAGAGAATATCCCAAATTGCACACACACAAAAAATTTTGCTCGCAGAACCACTAAAACAATTCAAGGAATCTGATCGTTTGGGCCTTACCTTCACTGGAGACTATTCAGGCAATTCAATTTTCTTTTCTCTAATGAAAAATCTCTTCTATTAAAACCAATATATTGAGTTTCTTCAGCTATTTTTTGTAGGCCCCCTGAATAATTTTTTACCCCTCTGACAGACCCTTTCCAGCTTCCCAATATCTCTGTGGATCTGGAGGGCCCAACAATGGGTACAATATCCCAGTTGTGCTCTCACTGATGCCAGGAAAGATAACAACTTGGCTCCACCTGGCCATGGCCTCCAAAGGCAGTACATTATATGGTTTATCTTACTGGCAATGAGAGCACACTTTGGTTCACAGTCACTTGGCATGGACTGTAGACCTCCCAGAGCTGTTTTAGGTCCTTGTCAAGAAGAAGAATGCCAAGCCCTGCTGGCAGACACAACCTCACAGCCCCTCTGAGGGTGCCCTCGGTGGCCCCAGGAAAGACACACAGTGAGGAGGAGAGAACACAGACAGCTAGAAAAGTTTAATCTCCTCTTTCAAACCTAAGTGTAGTGACACAGTCATAGCCATACCCTAGAGCTAAATACCTCAACAGGTCATTTTCAGCAGCAGGACATTTTGCCAGGACGTGCCATTCAGTTCAAGCCAAGTCAAGGCATGTCAGCAAATGTGAACAAAGAACCCCTCAATCATTTCTGGCCAGTGAGAAAGACACCCAGTTAGAGATCTCAAGCTTTTAAATCTCACACGAGACATCTTGGCCTTGCTCCATTTCGACGTTTGAGTTCATTCTGATAAGATAAAACATAATTTTGAATGCACCGAAGTTGCTGCCAAACCAATTGTTCTCCTATGGACAGCACGGCTCCATGCAATTTTAATAGATAAATAAAAGATGGCCAGTGTGTGTACATACAGTTCTGATGTTGAAAAACCCATTAAAGCATGAAATCTGTAGATCCTTCAACAAATGAATAATTGTATGCACAGGCTGTCCATGTACAGTAGCACTTTCATGGCAACAGCTCCAGTGTTTTTCATACCACACATTTTTAGACCATTAAGGCCTTGATGTTGTGATAATGACACAATTTCCAGACAGCAGCAATGTACTTTGTGAAACAATTTCAAGTGTAATGTTTAAGCCAGTGGATTTATAGATGCAGAGCCTGTGCAGGTATGAAGTATGGCTCAGGTGAGCAGTCCATTGGCAGGGGCTTATCTCTTAAAAGAACTAAAGCACACAACCATACCAGTTTACATTACTGAGAGAGAATTCCTCAAGGAAGAGCAATTATGCCATTTAATACACAAAATTCTCCCGCAGATTTCAATAGTTTCTCTTGGGCATACTTCTTTTCACTAGCAGGAATTTACTGCACGACCTAGTTTTCCTTTCAGAGATGACTAGTCACATGCACACACAAAACCCAAAAACTCTCTAGGAAACACAAGGCTACACAAAGCAAGTGAAGGTATAAAAGGAATGGATGCCAAGCCCAGGAGAAATGACAGAGTCACCTTACATCAACTTTTCAGAGATGGAACTGACCAATGGCATATAAAGAACAGAGCTGAATATGCCCTTGTTACTCCCAACACTTCTCTTTCTGAAGATGCCCCCAATATCTGTATCATTTTGGTACGCCCTGTGTTGTAGGCTGTGAACTCTTTGCTGTGTATATCACCAAAGGAGGTAGCAAAAGAGCATCTTTGTCTTTGACTAAACCTCAGGATTCAGTCCTAGCAAGAGCCAGTGATTCCATCAGTTAAAAGGAATTATCAGCTTAGAGAGATCCCTCGTAGAACACCAAGAGGCACGGATGGGCTGACATTCCTACAGCTCAAAGCATTTATTTCCAAGCTCAGCATTTTAAGAAAATGTTTTTTATCCTGGTGTCAGATGCCTTCTGAAATTCTGAGATACTCGCTGTTCCGAAGGAGTACTGAAAAAAATAACCATTTCACAAAACAGCCAGTTGCAAGAGTAAAAGAAAAAAGCCTCCTCTTTCCCCCCCACCCCCATCTTTAAACTGCTGCATATTCTACCCACCCTCAACAATAAATTGTAGACATGCAAGATCACAGGACAGATATTTGGCAGCACAGCAATACCATATTTACTTCAGATACTTTAGAATTGGGAGGCAAAAATAAGCAGTTGTACAAACTGCTGCATCTACAGTTTCTTGTAGATGAAGCACTGTCTTCCTCACCTTTCTTCCTCCACCACGGCCCTTCCTGGATGGAGTAGGACAGTTCTTTAAACTCAATGTTCACGGCTGGTCTGCGGGGTAGGTAGGAGAAACGGTGAGCCTCTGTCAGAGCATTGTCCACCTTTTTTAAGTGTCCATTCATGAGCCGAATGTCTTGGGTGTCTGTGCCGTTGGAGACCACTTCGTCCACCGAAACACACACCGACTTCGGCTCGGCCATGGTGCACCCGGAACTGCTGCCGTTCTGCAGGGAAGATGGAGAGAGCTCAAAGGCTTCTGTTTAGGAACACATTTCAAACCCCCCTGCACTAGAAGAATTATGATCTAAATAACACAAGAATCCAGCACAGTAACGCGCTGAAGGGAGAAAGAGGAATAAAATAAAACAATCTTTTGTTCGTTCTGCCTGAGCATTGATAGAAGAGGTGAAAGAGCTCTTGCAGCACACAGTTCCTTTAGCACTGGTTTCCCTTTTAGGCCTTGCACCAGATTAATACATTTATAAGTTCAGTTCCCATTGTATTTGGTTTCTCATGCACTCAAAGAATTTGGTTCTAGTTACTCTGGTTCCAGGGCTTGTGTTGGGACAGAGCCGAAGGGGGAAGGGAGCTGGGTGAACAATTATTTGTGCAGACCTTTCAAAAGACAGCCACTCAAAAAGTCTAAGAGCTCTTGTTCCTCTGGATCAGAATATACTCTGCAAATGTGAAATGTGTTTTATTTCTGCAAATTTTTAAATGTACTATTTTAGGCCTTATTTGCTCCTGCACTGATAGTTTTGGAGACTTTGCAACCTGGAACAGTACAATTTCTTTTCTGGAGGTCTTTTAGGAAAGCACACAGGCTTTCCATCCAAAAGCCTTGTGTGCTTTCCTTGCTTGATAGTGATCCCTAATGGAAATCTTATCAGCTACATAAACATATTAAACCCTGCTCCAGTACTTGCACAGCTGACACTGTAAGGTCAACTGTGCTCACAGCCATACCTTTGCTGTGCTTTGCCCATTACAGCACTCAGTGCAATTCCACTTGGCATTTTTTGGATTGAATCCCCTTCTCCTCCTCTCCTGACTTCTCATGACAAGGGCCTTTCAGCTGCCTTTCTTTTCTTTTTTCACTATGCACACAAAATCTGGACTTCTTCCATTCCTTTTACCTTCACAGGTACCTTGCATCAATATCAACAGAATGTGTGTAAGGTCAAAAGCAAAACACTCATGAATTTTCTTCAGCTGAACATACTTTTGAAGAGTTCAGAGGCTGATCACTGTCATCTGTTGTTTGGAGGGTGTCATAAGCAGGGCCCAACATCTGCACATTTGTCTATTAGAAAATTCAGTATTTTTAATGCGGATCTGTATTGGAAAAGATTTCTGTAGCTGGTCAGGATTTCCATGTTGGCCCATCTGCCCAACCATCTACATGTCCCCAAAGGTATCTCTTGGAAATCATATGTGCTGCACTACTTTTCAAGGCACTGGTGTTGGACACCCCCAAACAGAGCTGCAGGTCCTGCCACTGTTTCCCCCTCTTTGTCCTCCAATGCAACTAAGAAGTCACATTGCCTCCTCTTCACTGTGCCACTTCCATCCTCTCCCTAATGATTTCTGTCTTCCCATTTATGCTGCAAAAGCAGTGCAGCTCAGATCAGTCAACTTGTCATGAATGCTGATGAAAACATTAAAAAACAAACAGTCCTACATAATCACTGATGAAAAAAAAGTAGTCCTACATAACCACTCTGCAGTTAGTGTCTTCACATTCTTCATGCACAAGCACCAAGTTCTGGATGTAAAAATCAGCTCTGCTTAACACATTTTTCCCAAGGAAAAGATTTTAGCTGTGCTCTCAACTTACTCAGAGGTCAGGTATCCAGTAACACTTATTCTCAATTTCTTAAACAGTTGACTGCAATGGTATGTAATTTGAACATAACAAGAGTAATGTGAAACATCTCAGAACTCAACAATTAAAGCAAGGAAACCTCCCTTTTCCCTAAAAACCAAGAGAAGGAGAGTTAATAGTATTCTTCCCTGAATGTTTCCAAGGCTTACTTTGGCACTCATAAGCTGTTTTGTTCTGAGGAACCACTGAGCACCTTCCCGCATCAGAGGGAACACCCAAAAACTAACTCGCAACGAGCAGGTCACCTTGATTGTTCAGGTGACAGTCAGAGCTCCTCCAGTTTGGATCAATTCAAACACCAAGCATCCTTTGGATAAGCTCCTTGTCTCTAACTACTTAATCATCCGGGAGTACGAAGCCAGAGGCTTTTGCTACCGGGACAATAAACAATTTCAATCACTCGGTGGACAGAAATGCCTGTTGTCAGCAGCCTTTTGTCACACACCTGCCTCCTCTCCAGGGACCACCTGCTACGGGTGAGGGTCCCCCGAGTACCTGGCACGGCACCAGTGGCTCCCAATCGCTTGGAAAGAGACGGGCAACTCCCGGGGCCACGACACCCACGGACTTACCCGAGCCCTTTGTAAGGCACAGACACACCTGAACCCTCCGTATGCCCCAAACACCTGAACCCTCCGTATGCCCCAAACACCTGCAGACCGCTGTGATGCTACAGCCCCGCATCCCCGACCCCTGCGCTCCAGGCACGCCGAGAGCGGCTGCTCCCCGCGACCCCGCTCACCTCTCCGCTGCTTTTACACAGTTTTGGTTATTTCCCATGTAGTTTCGCGTCTCCCGTGAGGGGCCGGGCCGCTCGGGGCGCCCGGCGGGGACGGCAGCGCCCGCCCGGTCCCAGCGGCAGGAGGGTCCCGGGGGCTCTGCCCGGCCCGTCCCCCGCGGGCACCGCGCGTTATGCAAAGGTTACGGTCCCTCCGCAAATCCTCCGGGAAGCCGGCGGGGCGCAGCGGCGCAGGGAGCATGCTCGGCGATAATCCCCCCCGCCTTAGCTACAGACAGAGGTAACCAGCGGTCAAGTCCCGCCGTGCGCCGCCGGCCCCTCGCACACCCGCATCCCCTGTGCATCCCGCACCGCGCATCCTGCATCCCGCATCCCTCACTGGGACCCACCCGCCGGCCCCGCTTGCCACTCGGGGAGCGTCTCAGGAAGCGACTCGGGGATCGCCCCGCGGACCCCTCGCTCCACCCCCCCCAAGCCTCGCACCCCTCGCCCCCCGCCCGCCCCTCGGAGGGAGAGAGGGCAGGGCGCGCCTTACCAAAGCGCTGCCCAGGGAGAAAGCCGCCATCAGACATGCCATGTGTCCCTCTGCCCGCCCGGCTGCCGGCGGAGGAGCCCTCGAGTGCCGCCTCTCCGCCCCGACTGGCTGCGGGAGGCGGGCAGGGATGGGGATGGGGATTGGGATGGAGATGGGGCCGCCTCCGTCCCGGACCGCCCCCGCCGCGGGGATGGGGAGAGCCGGGGGGTCGGGGAGCTCCTCCGCCCTGGGGAGGGTGGGCAGCGCGTCCACATCCAGCGTGTCCCCATCCGGCGTGTCCCCATCCCGCGGATGGATGTGGCTGTCCCTCAACCCAAACAGGCGGCAGACAATTTTGCAGGGGGCTGCGGACCGAAGGTCGCTCGCCAGGACATGGGAAGCTCATGACAGGCATAGGTCGCCCTTCGCCCGGCTTCCCGATGGGCTCCCGGAGGGGACTGGGATGGCATTCCCTGAGGAAACGGGTTTCGAAGCACCGTCTAATTGCGCCCTGTGCCGGCCCGCCCGGGGATGAGGACGAGATGGGTCTTCTGACCCTGGGACTCGCACACCATTGATTTACAAGCGAGCCATTGTGGTTCAGAAATGGAGAGGGAGGAAAGCTGTCACTGAGTTACAGTCCCTGTTCGTTTATTCCTCAAATCAGAGACCTGCATTTCGGCAGGGTCACAGAGTCACAGAATGGGTCAGATTGGAAGGGAGCACAGTGGGTCATCTGGTCCAGCTTCCCTGCCTAAGCAGGGCCATCCCAGAGCATATGGCACAGAATTGTGTCCAGACGGTTCTGGAATATCTCCAGTGAGGGAGACTCCACATCCCCTCTGGACAATCTGTTCCAGTGCTTGGTCACTGCACAGGAAAGAAGTTCTTCCTCATATCCAGGTGGAACTTCCTGAGCATCAGTTTCTGCCCGTTGCCTCCTGTCCTATTGCTTGGAACCACCAAGAAGCGCCATCCTCTGACATCCCCTTCAAATACTTATAAAGAGAGGTCCTGCCATTAGGGCTGTGTTGGCACTGCTGGTTTGAATCTAGACCCATGACTATGTTTTGATTTAGATTCACTAGCCATGCTGCCTGTTGGTACAAGGCTCTGCCCAACCACTTCACCAAGAATCCAGGTACTGGAAGACCCACCAACCCTCTGAGTGCCCCCATACCCACTGGACCTGCTTTTGGGGTGTGCTAAGACACTCTGGAAGTAGCAGCAAGAGGGAATAAATTATAGCAGGTTGTCCAAGAACTGGATTCAAAGCATCTACGAAACATTATGTACACGAGTTTATAATCTGTGAGGAATCTCCCAAGCAGGGATCTTGCCATAATGCTTCGTACTCGTGTAGCATTGTACAGACACGGCAGTAATCTTCACAAAGCCCCTGGAGGGTAGGTAAGTATTTTATCCTTGCTGAGCTGTGGAGGGGTGTTTACTGCAGGCAGCAGGGAGGGAACTGCTGCACAGAACATCTGTGCCAGGTCAGATGGGGCCCATCTCCTGCAGTACCCTCCCTCCTGGCCGTGGCCAGGAGATGGATGCTCAAACAAGCGCTTAAGCACAGGGCTGACTTGTATTAAATCTCTCCCTGATACTCTCACAGCCTACAGCCCTTTTTGGCTCAAGGATTTTTTGATGTAGTTGTCCCTCCTGAATGTGTTAATAACCCTCAGTATCCCTTCCATGAGACAAGGCTCCCCCTTGGAAACACAGAAACTTTTATCATCCACTACAACCTATTGTCAAGGAATAGTGTGGAGACTTACTAAGCCTTGGATTCAGTCCCTAGATGTTGCAGAATGTTATTTACTTATAACTTGTGTACTGATGAAGAAATATCTACCTGCTGTGGAATACCACACCAAACATGGATGGGCCCACCCAGAAGTCCTCACTGAAGGCTTAAACTGTGTTTGAGTAGAAATTTCAAAGATGATTATCTCCTAATATTGGGAATAAAGAGAAATTATGGTCCATTCTTCAAGTGAGGGTCCAGGGTTTTAATTATCTTGATTCAGAACATGTGTATAGCACCTAAAATTTATTCAAGCTTGTGTCTTGTATTTTCCCTTAGAAACATTGAGAAAGCTGCTTTATCTCCCTACAGGAACTGAGAAGGGCTGTGAAATACCGATATATATGCTTAAGACATTTAGAGGGTAAAACATTATTATTTAACTGTGAGGTGGAACTAGATACAGAGAGAGGAAATGTACAGTACTGAGATCTGCTGCACAAACAAAAGTTTCAGCTCTGTCTGTAAGCAGTTTGTGGTCCTAAGGTACTGCCTTCCACAAAAGTTTATCCTGGGCAAGAACACACGATCAGATCCTCAGGACTTATTTTCATCATGGTGGCTGCAGTATCAGTATCTACAGGAGCTTCTTGTAAAACACAGAGACATAAAACAGGTTTATCAGAAACCAAGTTCTATTTGGTATTTTGGTATCTATTTTGATACCACACAGGAAAAAAAAAGATTACATAAGATGAAGCATGCTAAAAATAGCCATCTCCTGCATTCCTACATTCCCTCATTAACTCTTCCATTAACTTTACAGGTGATCCCCTTGTCCCTGCAGACAAAAAGATCAAGAACACAACTCTGTGGGAAAAAAAAAAAAAAGGGAGAGATATAAAACGATGTTTAAAAAAAAATCCAGGGCAAAAAAAAAAAAAAAGAGAGAGAAGTTACAAATGAAGGTGAGGAAAAGCAGGCAGGGACAAAACTGAACTCCTAAAATAGATGAGGAAATAGTAGTAGCTTCCAGGCTTTACAGCAGGATAAGCTTTACAGACAGTAGATTGGTGCAGCCCACAGGAAAGGAAAAGAACATTGCAAGCAGAAATGCACTGGAAAGGGCAGGGAAAAGTGGAAATGCACCAACGGCAAGAGAGGGCAGATTTACAGCAGAGCCACAGGAGGCATTTTAGTGCAGCACTGATGGCTCTGGTGTCTCCACAAGAACTAGTTCATGTATAGAAGTGCTACAGCCTGGGGAAATGCAGAGGCCAGCGTGGACTTCACTGCTGAGGCAGATGAGAAAAAGAAAGTTAGAGCTGTAAAAGGCAAAATATTTTAGACTGGATTTTCATTAAAAACATGCCTCAACTTTAATAATTTGCAACTTATTGTTAATTTAAGCTGGTCTGGACAGAGTTTAAGGAAGTCTGTGGAAAATATTCAAGGATAAATCTGCATAAAAAGTCAAGCTGAGAGCACAAAGAAACAGCCTGTTGTGAAATTCTCATGCAATAATTTGCCTAAATAAAAGCCCAACAACAACAGTTTATCCTGGAGCGTCATTTTGCCATACTGGTTTGGATTGTTTCTGAACTAAGTTTCTGAACTTCTTATTATGCCCTGCCCCAATTATTTTCATAGGTTTAGGGAAATAAAAGTGGAAAGAATATAGGTTTGAACAGCCTAAAGATGAAGTTTAAAAAAATTTCGTGGTCTGATCCTGAGCAAGGCTGAGCCCCTGGGTTTCTGGCAGCTGGTAGGGTCTGCATTGCCCTTGGAAAAAAGGACAGAGGAAAGGAAAGTACAGTGAGGAAAACAAATCAGTATCTTTCTGGAAGAGAGTAGTTTTAACTAGATATATTGTCTCCTTATCCTGGAGAATTTGGCTGGCTTTCCTGAGGGGAAGTCTGTGCTCTGCTCTGGCTCCTTGCCTTCTGCTGCTGTGGGGCTTCAGCTCCCTCTTGGGCACAAGGCTCAGATCCTTCACAGTTTTGTGTTGCACTGGCAGAGATGTGCTGGGGAGGTCCTACATGGTGTCCCCACCATCTGTGGCCTTGGCAGATCCACATTCCAGCCAACTGGGCTAAATGTTCAGTCCAGTCTCTCCATATTTCTGTGATGGTTCCCATGAGCTCTCTAGGCAGGCCAGCCGTGACAGCCACTGGCTGGGATTGAATCCATGACCTCGGCATTCTTAGCACTGTGCTCCAAGCAACTGAGCTAAACGCTCAGCCCCATTCCCTGTGGTCTCCCTACATCTATGTGATGGTTCCCAGTGATGGCTCCCAGTGTCCCACAGGCTCACTGCTCAGGGCACCACAGAGGGACAAGGCCTGGCTCTGCCTGTCCTGTCTGTGGTTCACCTGCATCTGCCCGAGGTCCACCTGTGGGAAGAGGTGGAATGGGATGGAAGAATGGGATGAGGTGCCCAGGCAGCCCTATGAGGACCCATGGAGAATGGAGCCCACGCTGGAGCAGGTTTCCTGTAGGATCTGTGACCCTGGGGGGGACCCACGCTGTGCCTGAAGGACTGCACCCCATGGGAAGGGACCCACGTAGCAGCAGTTTGGGGAGAACTGTTGCCCATGGGATGGAGTCACACTGCAGAAGTTCATGGAGAACCATCTCCCGTGGGAGGGACCCCACCCTGAGCAGGGGAAGGGCTCCTCTCCCTGAGCAGTGGTAGGAACAGTGTGTGATGAACTGACCATGATCCCCATCCCCATCTCCCTGCGCTGCTGGGGGGGAGGAGATAGAGCTGGAAAGGAGGGAGGTGTGGGGGGAAGATGTTTTTAAGATCTGCTTCTTCTTATCTTTATCATGCTCTGATTTTTTTAGTAACAAATTCAGTTAATATCCCCAAGTTAAGTCTGTTCTGCCCGTGACAGCATTCAGTGAGTGATGTCTCCTTGTCCTCATCTCAGCTCATGAACCTTTGTTATATTTTCTCTGTCACCTGAACTGCTTGTTACATCCATGATGGGAGGCTGTCTTGCATTCCACCTCCATATTCTCTATTTCTATTTAGTAATACATATTCATAAGGTTACCTGGCATGTTCTGTTATGAAATTCTGCTTTCAAATAGTTGTCGTCCTGTTCAGCTTCAGCCACTGGATCTGAAATTTTCTATCTTGGGTTTCTTGGGGAAAGAATCTTCAGACAGGATAAAATCATATTGGAGGCCAAAATAGAAGGAGAGTCAGATTTTTTTTCCCCATGCTTTATAACCATCATTTGAGAAACTGTCTATGGCATAATTTGTGATGTGACGTTGTGGCTCTTGCCAAACCTAAGACAGTTTGGCCAAATTACAGACTTCTTAGGGGAAAAAAACCAGTGTGGGGTAGAGTATAACTTCACATACTTTTAACAAAGTCTTGTAATGGTTAAAAGAGACTGTCTACCCTGAGTGTGCTTTGATTCTGCCTTTTATAATTTCAAAGTTACCTTCCCTAGAAGATTTGATTTCACTGCTACATCCCTTCCTGTTGTTCCCCTTTCCTATTTATTGGAAAAACAGTCATAACCCCTCTCAGTTTTGTCACATCTTTTTGCACATGACATTAATACTTCCCTATCCATACTGGAAACATCCACATAATGCTATTTGAGAAGAATGTGATCAGTCAGTTTAAACAGATCTGCCTTCAGATTTATTTAATATTTAAGTACATGATCAGTCATTCCTTTCAGGTTGGGTATACTCTGTATAATGGGTGGGATTTGTCTCTAATTTTAGCTGCATAGAAAATTGGCACCTGAGCTAGTCACAAAGATTCTCTTTCAGTCAGTGGAGAGAAATGGGCATCCCCAAAAGAAAATTCAGGCTTTCCTTTTTAAATATTCCCCTTGATTTGGGATAGATTCTGGGTCCATCTTGGCTTCCCTGGAAGCTGGGGAGGGCTCCAGACACCTGACTTGGAATAGCCATGGCCAGTGTTACAGAGACAGATGCCACCTAAGCTGTGTCCTTACACCACTTTTGTCTCCAACTGACATTTCCAGGAATAACACAAGAGGCTTCATTTACACAAGATTTTACCTGTATTTTTACATCTGGGTGCTGAAATGTCCCTCTCCTGAGATCCAAAGGCAAGAAATTCAAGAGCAAAATACCAACCTATTGCAGTTCATGTCTGTGGCTACTCTCTGTGGTACTCATGGCAATCAGTAGGGTGTACAGCCCTCCCCTGGATGCAGGGGAGTTATTTGTCTGAACATCTTTGCTCAAGCAAACTGAAAAGGGGTAACACTGGAAAGAAGTAATAGTAGGTGCAATGGCTTGGCTTAGCTCTGCCAGAGATGGTGGCTCATTAGTCTGTGTCTAAGTAGCCCTCAGTTGCCAGCTGATCCCAAGACACACTAAGAGAGAGAAAGAAAACGCACTGTCAGACTTCCTGCTCCAACAAATAGAGTTATTTTGTCAGAGATTGAACATAATTTATATGAACTCACTAATTTCAGTTGATGAAAACAGAGCACGCTCGCAGCAAATTTACTTTTCCTGCAGTTATCGTGAAAGGAAAAATAGCAAATTTTTCTGCCATGCATAGATCATGCTGGGAGAAGACAAGGGCTATGGGGAAAGGATCCTCAGCACAGGGGCTATTTCGGACATGTTTCTACATTCCTACAGTGCAGGCCCCCTCAGATCATACTGCCCTTGTTCTAACCAGGCACGGGTGCACATTGCTCAGAGTAATGACTGAGCTGCTGGATTTTAGGCATCATGTCTCCCCAGACTCCACCTTCCCAGGCTGTAGCCTCAAGGTCTGGGCAGAAGGGAGCAAGTGATAACACTATCACTCGTGCAGTGATAGCCAAGGGGAAAACATTCAGCAAACCTGTCACGAGCAGATTAGGTGAAGAAAATAAATATTTTCCCGGTCTGATGAAAAGGCTGCAGTCTCGATTCACAAGGCAATGTGAAAATTAGATATGGCACCAATCTTCTGAAATCCTCTGGCTTATCCTCCCTGTGCAGTGCCAAGGGACAGAGTTAAGCACCTGGAAAAGGGATGCAGAAGGAAATGCCAAGGAAAGATTACCCAGGGGACTTGACTTGGAGTTAGCACCTGTTTCCAAAGGGGATTCTCAGCCATGACACAAACTCATGTTTTTCTCACCGAAAGCTGCAAGCAGCACCTATCCCACAGCACCCAACAGCCCTGCCCTGAGCACTCATCCTGCAGCTGGAAAGTGAATTTCAAATTCAGTCTCTGCTTGGTTTCCAGAAAGGTTTTGGACATGCCTGGTGGGACAGGACAAGGTCTGAGTCACTGCTAGCAAGTGCTCTTTGGGGAAAGTTTTGCCTGTCTCTCCCTTCAGAGTTGTTCTGCTTTGAAAATGCAACTCAACACCAAATGGGGAAGGGATGTGAATGCCAGTTTCCTCTTTGTTTCTGTGTGAAGTGAAACAGCTTTGTGAAGTTCAGGGTTTCACCACAGGATATGCAGCTCTTCTAGAAAGGGCAGGAGACTGAATAACCTCACCAGTTCCAGATTCAGTGGAGCAGTGACTGTGCCTGCCAGATGGGCGCTCTGACCATCCACATCAGAAGGAAAAACAGTCCTTTTCCCACCCTGTTGGCAAGGTACAGGTGGTTTTGTACATGACTGGCAGCAGAACCGCAGAAGATTTGAGATTTTAGACTCTTTCTGAGGCTCAGTAGAGAAAATCTGATTATTCTCCACAACCAAGCCATCTGGCACATCTCAAAGATCATTTTGTAAGTGACATAAGCCTCCCTCAGTGCTCCCTGAAGATGTATACATTTATTTCCTGCAGAACTGAAGTCCCTGGAAGATAATGACCACGATCACCAGGCAACAAAACCAGTCTGCTGGAGTTTCAGTCTTAAGGGCAAGTTGCATATTCTGCTTTAGCTGAGGGGAAGAAAGCTGCAAACCCTCTCAAAACTGTAGTTAGCAACTAGGCTTTGGAAAAGTTGTCCCACTCTCTCCTTCCAGGAGCCCACACGAGACTGACAGGGGAATGAAGCACTAACCAACTTTTATCAACCAGCTCCCAGGACTGTGTGCAGAAAGGAACATAGCAGGAGCTGGTAAGCTTAGTACATGTGTGTTTGCCTGTTACTTGTACTTGGTAGTGCTTTTGTCCAAAATTCCATCTAGGAACAGGAAATGAGTGTGATGCACTCTGCAAAAGGTGCCTGGTCAGCAAGAAGCCTCCCAAGGAAGCAGAGCTGCCATTACCCGTGAGGGAGCCAACCTGCAAACCCCGGGCTCCACTCAAATTTGTCATGGTTATTGCAGTGACAGTCTGTCAGTTTGGAGAGATGAGTTCCTTGGAGTCCCTGGCACAGCTGATAGAGGCTTGAGACTGGCGAGTTTGGAACCCTGCAAATGATTTCTCACTGTCACAAACCTCACAGCCATAGAATTCAGCAGTGTCTGACTTCCTTGGTCTGTCCACAGGCCTGACATGAAAGCCTTTGACGATGAGCTTTTCCTAATTCACACCTATTTGGCCATTGATAGGCTGGTGCATGTCAGACCAAGAGGCCATATCTGCTAATCCAGTCCCTGGAATCTCACCAGTCCCTCATCCATGCAGTTACCCTGTGTGGGAGTCAGCAATGTTCCATTCTCTCCTGGACAGCTATCCTGGCTTTATTTTGAGGTATCAAATCAAAGAAGAGCAAGGTTTCCTTTGATAGTTTTTTTCTCCCCCAGTTTGTCATTTGCTGTAAAATAATCTGTGGAGTATTTACGTATCCACTCAAGTTTCCAACTATTTGTTTATATGTGTATTTAACCACGTTAAAAAGCCCCTTACGGCTTGGTACTTTTCCCTTCCCTGGTTCCAAGTAAGTAAATACTTCACAATAACAATAATAAAGACATAATCAAATTGTGTCCAATCTTCTTTTTTTTTATAAGCTACACGTACTGAACCCTTTAGGGCTCCCTCTAAGGCAGTTTCTCCTGCCATCTAATCATGTGTGGTTCCTTTTTTGTGCATTTCCAGCCCTTCTTTAGAGCAGTTGATGCCAAAACCTGATGTAGCATTTCAGTGTTGATCCCACTAATGCCATGCTCAGAGTGAACATTACCCTGCTTCTGCCCTGCCTGTGCACTGTTAATCCAAGCATCCCATTAACCTTTTTCGGCCACTGTGGGAGCTCGCACTGACCTGCTTATCCTCCCACTGCCAAATCCTTTTCTGAATCCATCCCTGCTGGGATACAGCATCCTGTTCTGTAGACATGGCCTTCATTCCTTGTTCCTAAAAGTGCATTTGTGCAGTCAGCTACTTAAATACTTTTCACTTAAGTGTGTCAAGCTTATCAAGAAGTCAAGATCGTTGCATGCAACCATCGAGCCTCTTTGTTTACCATTCTGCATAAGTCACACACCCTAATCAGTGGAGGAGTTATATTTGCTTCCAAATCACCGATTCAAATATTTAATCACTTCAGGCCTATCACTGCCTACAGTGTGATCTTAATCAAAACATGCCCATTTAGAAGTTTCCCCAGTGATAACTGCCTTGAGGTATTTAGTTTACCCGTTGCTAAACTGTTTATGTTATTTTATGATATTGCACAGTATTGGACAGATTGTCATAGGATGCTAAGTTAAACCTCACCAGAATGTAGCTATATCATATGTAAACATGCATATATTTTCATAATTTGGTTTTGTACCTGCTCATAGAAAAGGTCTGTCCTGGCTTAGGGAGACTCAGGAAAGGACAATCTTCTCAACACATGGCATTACTCAATTGTTTGATAGTGTAGTTCACTATAAAAACCATTCTGGTTTTTTGCCTTGATCTGATGACCCCAATCTAATACTGCCATTGCTCCAGCCTTTTCTGAATTCTGATGCAACATTTTTAGGAATGGTATTTCCTCAGGAATCCATATTTTATTCAACGTGTTCAAGGTTTTCTGTAGACGTATTTTTAGCAATCACAACTGTAAACTATCCAGGCCATTGACTTACAAGCTTACAAGTGCTATGTAACATCATCTTCATCCTAAGGGTCTGAAAAGCACTTCTTTGTCTTCATTGATTTACTCACACCATGCAGCTCCTTTCCAAGTTTTATTAAATTACTGTGCTATTTTCTGCATTGCTATGAGTCATGTCAGGTTCAGAGCGGGTCTGTCCCATATACAGAGCACTGCTGGGACTTGATTCCTGTTGCCTTACTTGTAATCCAGGCTGGGGGATGAACAGACCAAGAGCAGCCCTGGTGGAACGACTTGGCGGTGCTGGGGGGTGAGAGGCTGGACATACCCCAACCATGAGCTCTGGGAGCCCAGACCCCCACGTGTCCTGGGATGCATCCAAAGCAGCATGGGCAGAAGGTGTGGAGGGGATTCTGCCCCTCTGCCCCCTCAGGTGAGACCCCAGCTGCAGAGCTGCCTCCAGCTCTGGGGGCCCAGCACAGGAAGGACATGGAGCTGTTGGAGCGAGTCCAGAGGAGGCACCAAGGTGATCAGAGGGATGGAGCAGCTCTGCTGGGAGGAAAGGCTGGGAGAGCTGGGATTGTTCATCCTGGAGAAGAGAAGACTTCATAGTGACCTAATTGTGGCCTTCCAGTACCTTGAAGGGAGCCACAAGATAGATGGAAAAGGACTATTTACAAGAGCGTGAAGTGACAGGATAAGAGGGGATGGCTTCAAACTGAAAGAGAGGAGGTTTAGATTAGGTATTAGGAAGAAATTCTTCCCTGTGATGGTGGTGAGGCCCTGGCACAGGTTGCCCAGAGAAGCTGTGGCTTCCCCATCCCTGGAAGTGTTCAAGGCCAGGTTGGATGGGGCCCTGAGCAGACTGGCGGAGTGGAAGCTGTCCCTGCCCATGGCAGGGTGGTTGGAACCGGATGATCTTTAAGGTTCTTCTCAACCCAAACCATCCTCTCTCTCCTCTCCTTTCCTCTCCATGCATGTGCATGTCCATGGTGTATCACACACTCCATGCCAACAGGCTGTGTTGTTAAGGGCAAGAACACACACGTGGGGATCCCAGACTAACACAGAAATTCCTCAAACTTGGCTCAGACAACTATTCTGTGTAGAGGAGGACAGGCCCGATAGCCATGACCCATAACCCCACAATGGATCATTTTGTTCAAGGTATTTTTATTATTATTTTACTCCACAGCATCCTTTTATTCAAGACATACTTCCACTTTTGTAAAGCCTGCTAGCTTCTTGCTGGGAAAGGAAGAAGGTGAGGAGGAGAAGATGGTTAGGGAAAGAAGGAGCCTTCAGGCAAGTCATGGCTGGAAGTTTTCACTGCTGAGCTCCCCACCCAGCCTTGCTGGCACAGTGGGTTGAAGGCCAGAACCTGCAGCCTCCCTGGCCAGTTTGAGCTGACAGGAAAACCAGCAGGATCCTACAGAGCCTTTTGACTTTGGCAGTTTTCCAGAGTAATGTTTTTGGCCTGAAAAAAATGACAACTAGTTTTGGACTCTGAGCCTGTGCCAGAGGTAATTCCAAAACTGAGTAGCCATTTCACTCTCTTTTAAGCCCCTCAACTTCCCCAGCTCTTTTAAGAGCTGAGTAGTCCCCCCCACAAAAAAAAAAAAATCACTATATGTGATGATTGGAACATTAATGAAAGAAAGACTAATTAAAGTCATAATGAAACAATTACAGACTGCATTGTACAATGTAGAGAATGAAGAGGGAGACTGTTCCCAGCTGCCCATGGAGAGATCATTTAATAAAAGAGAATGAGACAGAGACAACTGCAGTATAAGCTGTAGGACAAAGCAGGAAAATCCATTTCCTCATATTTAAGATATCAGTCTCTTCTGACCGTTGCACAAGCTGAACAGAATCAGATTCCCCTTTACAGTGACCCAAGAGCTTCCTTTGGCAGTGACAGCCTAGACCATATTTTCCTGTGAGTGAACTGTAAATACCTTGCACGCATTTGCACCATCATATTGCAAAAGGCATTAAGGACAACCCAAACACAGAGTTGCTACAGCAAAGCAGGAACCAGTTACTGGCATGAGAGTGAACAACTCGAAGAAAAATGAGTTTTCAAGCATGGCATAAAAATGAAAATTCCTTCTCTCTTCTGACTAAGTTTTTCAGCATTTTTTTGCCAGAATTGAGGAAATTTTTCAGAGAGCATTCAGTGGGAGCATTCTTATTATTAATAACAGGCCAACCACAGGCCTTTGTGCCTACATAAAGAATAAAAGAAAACCAAGAGGAGGAGGGGTTTATCTGGTTTCCATCACAGTATCAGATGAGACACTGGCTGCTGCCGGCTGCCTGTCTGAGGCAGGCAGGATGCTGGCAGTGAGAATCAGAACAGGTGTCTCCTGTCAGACCTGCACAGTCATAACATGTCCCTGCTTTCTCCCTGCTCCAAGGGCTCCATGCAGGAGGCACAACACATTCATGAGGCTGGGCAGTGATCTGCCATGAAGGATTGAGGCAGTCACCACTCCCCTTAGCTAGTTTTCCTACCTCTACCCATCTGCACTAAGTTAGCATTAAAGGAATTTTCAGCTTATCCTTGCTTTAATCCTTTCTTTCTGTCTTCCTCACTCCTCCTACATAATCTGCACACACACATTCCTTTGTTAGCTCCTGGGCTGCCCAGTCTTTGCTGAAACACAAGACCTGGCTGCTGCTCTATGTGCAGTGGGGACAAGGGCACGGGCAACAGTGCCTCTTCTGTAACATGTGTGTGTTGGGGTCAAGATGCATTCTGGCAGGCATGGTGAGAGAGATATGGGATGGAAAGACAAAAGGGATGTATGTGCCATCCCACATGTCTTCCCCTATGGCCAAAGTCCTGTTAGTGACACCCATCCCTATCATACAGTTATTCAGGACTAGAAGATGTAGCCTCAAGCTGTACCAGGAGAGGTTCAGGTTGGACATCAGGAGGAATTTCTTCATGAGAAAGGTTGTCAAGCATTGGAACAGACTGCCCAGGGAGGAGGTGGTGAACACTCCTGGGGTGTTCAGGAAATGACTGGATGTGGCACTCAGTGCTCTGGTCTAGTTGACAGGGTGGTGTTTGGTCATAGCTTGGTCTCCATGATCTTGGAGGCCTTTTCCAAACTAAATGATTCTGTGATTCCATGATACTCCAAACAAAGAGGGGAGGAAAAACACCAGTCATGAAAGGTGCTGTGGTAAGTAGACCCATTATTGGCAACATCCTTAAAAAGAGAGAAAAATTCTTGTGCCAGCTGCGTTCCTGCAGAGCCACAATCTCCCAGGTATGTGCTGCTGCTGCTGCTGAACTCCCCAAGCTTGCAAAGATTGCTGCTCTCTCTCCATGACCCAGTATAATGCCTTTCCCAAGTCTATAATGCCACAGATCTCCTAACCCACCCCACCAAGTGTTGGCACGATGAACAAAGCTGGTGCCTCCTTCCAAGTCATGAAAGCTGGGGAGGGGGCTTTTTCTGAGGCCCTACAGCTGTCCTGTAATGGGGATGTCTATGACTTAGTGTTGCTCTGGATTCCCTTCAGAGTCAGTGGAGGGAAACAGCCATTTCGGGGTGATTTCATCTCATCTGAAGCAGACACCTGAAGCAGGGCAGATGAATTATGTCCTGAAGGTGCTCATTTTCCTCTGCTGACAGCAGAGGCCAGCCTGAAGCATGACAGATGGGCTCACCCCTGCCACAACATCACACAGCAAATACAGCTGCACCTCTGGGAAGGGACAAAGCTGTGATTCCTGCTCCTTCCTCCTAGACAATCCTGCTGGGTGGCAGCACCCATCCCCACCCCTGGCCAAGGATGAGAGTCCTTCCTGAGTCCACTTATGGAATGACAGAAAGCAGAGCCAAGAGATTATTCCACCCATCCCTTTGGCCCTGTAGGGCTATTCACTGGTGAGTAGCTATAGGGTTATGGCAAATTACCTGCCCTATAAACTGAGCAATCCAGCAGTGACACACCCATTTATTACCATCTATTACCATTCATACATTCTTATTTCCTTGTTCCAGGGGTGAATTCAGCGAGTACCAGTCATGGATTTAGACCCCATTCAGCAGAATTGAACAAAAAGGATCTTCTCCTTAAATACTAATTAGTATTTGATAACTACTGGCACCATATTCAGGCTCTTGTATGTGATGCTCAAGCTCACTGATAGCTGGCACTCTGCAGCTATCCCTTTCCTCAGACAAGAGGAATGATTAGACATGTGAAATGACCTTAGTGATAGACAGGGAAAATGACAGTTGGACTATCACATTTTTTAATTAGCTGAAAGCTAATATTTAATTACATTTGTGATTCATTGGGTGGTTCTTTACACAGATAATTTGGCCATGCTTGTGAAATTTTATCTTTTCCTTTTAATAATAATTTACTTAAGTTGCTGATTCGGTGAATTCAGTGTGAAAAATTTCCACAAGAAACAACTGAAAAAAATAAAGAGTCTTTGCTCTGCTTAAACTTTCTGATTATGAGAAGGCAAATCAAATTAGGATTTTTAATTTGCTTGATAGACAATTCGCCTTTTAATCAGTTGAATGGTGTGTTTATTGTTGCGACGAGATGAATAGAAGTTTAGGAGCTGCTGTCAACACCAGACCACGGCGATAACAAAGTGGTTTTGGCAAAGTCCAACAAACACGTTAATCCCTTGCCTGAGGGGAGAGTCAGGTGACTGCTCCCGGTTCCCTGCGTTGTGATGTTCTCGCTTCACCTTGCGCCAACCCGGGACATACAAAACCAAGTGGAAGAGGAATTTTGTGGAGGAAAAACAAAAACATTTTCTTCCAGTGTTTCCTCGGGGTTCAGGGCTGTGCTTTAAGCTGGTGTTTAGGCGCTTGAGAGACAGGTAGGGTCACACTCAGATCCCACAGACACCTTTATCCCTTCCTTTTTTGGCTGTAATTCCCGCATGAGCTTAACTGCGTGTGTAACCAGGGAGCTGCGTGGCTCTTCATGCCTGTGACAGCACGGCCACAGAGGCTGCTGCCAGGACACAGCCAGGGTGATCCGAGGGCAGCAGAAGCTCCCGTTGTCTGTCCAGGCTCTCTTTGTTCCATGTCCCCCCTCCAGAGTCATGAAACTTGGTCATCTCCCAGCTCACGTGCTGGAGAAGAAGACACGGCTTTAAGAGAGAACCGAAGCGCACTTAACCACTTCAGGGAACGGGAAGCGAGTTTCCAGGCTGCCCTGTGCTACAGACTGAGCCAAAAATTCAGGAATTATTGAAGGTTTTGGTGCAAACAGGTCTTGGAGCAGCTGATACAGGTGCAGGGAGCGCTATCTGGTGGTTCCTGCTGAGCAGCGCAGCACTTTCTTGATCCTAATCCTTCGTGAATGTCTGATCAAGGTTTTTGGAAGCTTTTTGGAAGATTTTTGGAAGCTCAGATGTAGTGTTTTATTCATTCAGCCTCCCCGTTTCACATATATTCCACCATGCAAAGATCAAGTGTCCCTCGCAGCAACTGAAGAGAGATGTGACCTGCAGCACAAAACAGCTTCACTTCCCCAGGGCAAACTTTTAACTGGGGCCATGGGACAGCAGAGTGGACGTGAACTGGACAAATGCCAGCTTTTCACTGCAAGCTTTCTCATCAAAAATTAAGCACAGCCCTAAATTTCTTGGATATTTGGAAACCGAGTCCTTAAAAGAACCCATTGACACTGGAAACAATTGGCAGTGTTTATACAGCAAAAATGTTTAAGGTAACTCTTTTCAGCAGCAGCACTGTCTGGATCTGCACAGAAAGGGAAAACTGTGTTTCCAGCAGATGGATACACCAGCTCGATCCATTTAATGGTAGCTAAACAGGTTATTGATTTGGATTCCCAGAATGCAATGCCCTGGGACAGCCCAGCTCTCATAACAGTGACTAAAATGACACAGGTCTGCTTGGATTACTAACAGTAATGTTTCTGTTCCTAGATTATTTCCACACTATTACACTTGAAAGCAGATGTCAGCAGCTTTTTTATTACAGAGTTAGTCATAAGGACTAACCATGGTCCCTAGTAAAGCCAGGCAATAATCCTGTGCAGGTAATGTGGCCCTGAGGAGCTGCTGGCTGATGTTTCAGCAGCTCATGCACGTTTCCAGGCACCAGCTGCCAAGGTCCTGTGCAGACCCAAATCCCACAGTTCATTTTTCCAGGCCGTGCTGAGTGCACACATGCACTCCTTGCTCTATAGACCAACAAATATTTAGCATGTGCTGAAGTCCTACAGCATTTTCTTGCTGTTTTAGAAGAGGAAAGCAAGCAGCTAAGCTTGGGTAAGGCACAATATGCTATTGGCTTAGATAGTCTGTGGCTCTGACCCCTCTTGTTCCTAATTTGTCTGACTTGAGTGTCTTTAGAACCTTTAGTTTCTCATTCCAGTGTCAGCACAGGGTAGAGCCAGCTCTCTGCAGAGGGAACTTCTGGCACTGTGGCTTCCCTGTGTTCACCAACCAGTTCCTTCTGTTCCTCTGGCACTTGGCTCACAGGCTGGGGACAGCAGGGGAGACAAGACATTCCCAGTGTTTCCCAGGCCTGTCTTATTAAGTCTGAGAGCATGTCCTGTTGCTTTCTCCTCCCTTTCAAGGCGTTGTTCCTGCTCTCCATCACAAGTCCACAATGACAAGGGCACTAAGAGAAATTCCTAGCATAGCCTACATAATCCCAATTGGATAGAAGATGGCAACTGCACAACCTGCTCTTCCACAGCATGGCTACATCCAGTCCCATACTGCCTGTGCCCATGGGACTGTAGTTCAGTGACTGAGCATGGTCCTGGTTTCAGAGCACCATCATTTTCACCACAAGGTCTAAAACATACCCATGAGGCTGGAGCAAAGCTTTTGGTTATTGACAGCAATGGGAATAATAAATTGTGGCAAAGGGAAATTATTGAAAAATAAGCAGAAGACTTGAGTCTCGTCTCATCAGTTCTGTGGCCACCACATGACATGACAGAGGACAGAGGCTGGCTGGGGCCTCAATCCCACCAGGAAGTCATGTGGGACATTGCTATGGGTTCCAAAAAGAACAGAACACAATGTTCCCTAAGACCTTGGTGATCCCAGCATGCATGAAGGGATTGGCAGGTTCAGTGACTAGCACTTAGAAGTTAGCTAAAAGCTTGAGCAGCAGGGACTGATACCACTCACTGGAGGATGAGATCCACAAATGAGATTTTTTACTACAAAGTAAATCATAAGGAGCTGTTGGAACATCCAAATACTGGAATTGTTCCAAAACAAGGTAGAAGCTTAAAATGTGTGGTGAACATTACCTGATAGTCCCCATTGAATGCCAGCTCAAAGACTCCAGAGGCCACATCTTGCAGAGGTTCACATAAGCAAAATGTGTTATCATTAACTGGCTACATTTCTCCTGTCTCTACAAAAAATGGGGGATATATTAAGCTCTGGTTGGTGTGTGCTGGTCAGTGTCCTGCTTTCAGGCACATATTTCATGCTGTCCTACCATACATGCTTTCTAACATTCTTAAATCTCCACTGACTGCTCATTTTATTATCTTCCAAATTTATGAACCTAAGCAATTTACCTCTAATTTTTACTGTTTGGTATAGAATTCCCTTGGGCTGAAAATCCCAGCAGTCCCAGAGGTGAATTGCCCCAGAACCTTCCTCCCCTCTGCACGTGTATCTGCAGAATTTCTTCTGTTTGAAAACATTTTCCTCTCCTCCCACGTGACTGACCCTGTAAGTGGTGAGAGACCCCAATCACCTACATCAAAGTGGAATGCTGAGGGGTTTACATCAGGGTTCAATGAAACAGGAGGCAGGAGAGCTCCCAGGTTGCTTCTCAGATGGGAAACAACAGTAGCACCCCAGGGGTAAGTATGGTGCTACATCCCAGAAGGTGTTGGCCCCAGAAGTCCTTGTTGAAAAAAACTATTTCTAAGGTGACAAGACCTGTGTGACTGAGCTGACAATGGTTCTACCAGCCCATCTGGTTATCCAGCTGCTGACCTTCCAAAAAACTTCTGCAATTCTTGTCCAAGCAGTTAAACTTGAAACAACACGGATGTCTCTGGAGAGAGGCCCAGAGGTCTCAAGGTCACTGCAGTATGGTGGAAATCAGAGACTTCTCATGCTGCTTGTATTAAGAGAAAGCTCAGCTCTTACTTAGACTATGCCATTTCTTACAAAAGCAGATTTAGAGGATGAGATGGAGAAGGCAAGAATGGAGGCACTGTGGGAGAAAAGCTGGCACCATGGAATGACCATGGACTGGGGGCAGGGGAGGCCACGGCAATGGGAAGGTGTGTTACAGCAGTGATGGGGCACAGAGCATGCAGGAATCCAACCCCTAGGAAACCAGACTTGTGTAGCTCTGCTGTTCAGGCAGCAGGTCTTCCTCTCTCTTGAAGCCAGAGCAGCTCAAGTTTTTCTGGGTCATAGTGTCAGTCAGTTCCAGGGCAAAAAAAGTGAGTCTGAAACAGGTAAAGTGCCTCTCCTCGGTCATAGAGACCCTGATCTGGGAACTGCTTAAAACCCACTGATATCAACAGGAGTCAGCTACCTAGAGACTTCTGAGAATCTTACCCTCAGCCATTTATTTCTCTGTCCCACTTGCTGGACTTGTGTCTCTCTGAGTAGGGAATATGCATGAGGAGCCCATCTGAATGCTGCTTGGAAGTGAGGAAATGATCCCCTGTGGAAAGGGGAGATCTGGCTCCTCCTGCTCTTCTTTTCAGAGAGTTCTCAGAGTCTAGACACCACAGTATGGTGGTAGGGGGATTTTTATTGGGAAAAAGGGAAAAAGGGGCTATATTCATTATATATAGATTCTCTTGTTTAATCTTGTTTAAAGACATCATCTCTCTATGTAATCATACTGGACCAAGTGTTGACAGCACTCACCACCCTCTCCTCCTGCAGGTAGAAGAGGCTCCAAATTACATGCAAAAATAAGAACAACAGATTCCTTCAGAAGGCACAATTGTAAAAAAAAGAGATTTTATTTGTAAAGCATTTTTGAGAAAATATTAAATATATTTTTCATGAACAATCCCAGGATTTCTGCTGTACATGGTTCTTATTTAACATTATTTACAAGGACACCAGAAAGGTTAATGACAATAAGAATTTGCTATTCAAAGTAGATCCCTCAAAACAGAAAGGAAACAGTATTTACATAAGCAAGAGCACTCTTTTGTATTTTCAACACAGCTCACTGGAGACCTTGAATTTACTGACAGACTATACATTGTGGAGTGACTGCTCAGAGCTAGCTATATTTGGAACCCACATACAATAAATTTAACAAATGCTAATCACACTGACTTTCCACCAGTGAGGTGGGCTGTGGCCCCATATCCCAGACCTGATCAGAAGGACAGCCAAGCTGGCACTACACGGAAGCAAAAGGAGAGCAAAGCATGCAAAACCCTGTTTCACAGGTCCCTGCAAATAAAAATAACGTTCCAGACAGGAACATAAACCACCAGCACAACTTTGTGTGTGAAGACACCTTAAAGTGCTCACACAATCTTGCCTTCTCTGCCAGCACAGCCCATTGGCCTCACACAGCAGCGCTGCTGCCAAGCCAAGGACAGAGGAGCAAGGCTGGAGGGCACTTCCCTCAGCAGGGTCATGATACAGCCTGAACTAATCAGCCTTTCTGCAGTGAGGCAGCACATGAGAGGGCTTCACCCATCTGCTTACCAGGGTCCTCTTCAGGGTTCTCTGAGGAGCTGAACTGTTGCCCAGAAAAAGGAGGTATAAAAAAAAAGGAACATTGGCTGTGCCTAGAGGAGAGCAGAACTGCTCAGGCACCACCACCTTTGTCTGCTGAGGTCCTTTGCCTGCTGAGGTCCCAAAATGTGCTACATTTGTAGGCACCTCCTTTCTCTAACCTGTGCCAGCTAACCAGAGCATAATCCCCAAAAACGAAGGCCCTGAACTGTTCAGGAGGTGTGAGCCAGGACCTTGACATCACAGGACATTCAGTGCCTCAACAGGAGTGCCCAGCACAGGCATATTGACAAAATACACAGACACAGGGAGAACTGGCTTGAAATGAAACACATAAACCCTACTGAAAATATGTACAGCAATACATTGCCCTTTGTCATTTGTTCAGCACATTCCAAGTAGGAAAAACTACACCACGGGATAAACAGACTGTGACTTCACCAAGACTGCAGCTAACAGTGGTGAAAACAGGTAAAGGCCATTTCTTTTAATTGCTCTAAAGCACAAGGTCTGCTCCAGTGTCACAGGAGCCTTCAGGTTGCTCCTACTGGGCTCTACCTTGGGATTATCAAGACTGAGGTAAAATTGCACTACATGACACACCCTTGACCAACCAACCATATTTGCCAGGCAAAAATAGATTAATACAATCTTTTGGCTCAGATTAACCTATCTAGTAACATGTTTTGGCTATGCTGTTAAACCACACCTGTATTTAGCATGATTTACATTTGTCACAGAAAGGCAACTGCTTCTTCATAGCCCGACAGTTAAAGAAACCTTGAATTCAGAAGCCTGCAGATCAATCTGCTGCTCCATCAGAGACTTTTACAGCAGGTCCATATAAGCCAGATGCATCCCATTTTTCTTCAAACTCCTAACAAACTCCAGTGGCTTGTTCTGCAGCCACTGGAGAGAAAGAGGCATCTTCATATGGTGATACAAACCTCAGGGGAGGTGAATCGCCCTTGGCCAAGTGCATAAAGCCCAACTCTGGGCTCAGCTGAGGATTCAGGTAACCTGCCACAGGTACCAAGCTTAGTCACTCTGAGATCCAAACTACACAATACAAGAAAGTATTGTGTAGTTTGGATCCTCTCTCTCTAGAAAATCGATGTTGGGAGTCATTGTGATACCTCTGGGGGACAGGTTGAACAGAGGTTTCTCTGCTCCTCACTCTACCACTATGGGGAAAATTCCCCACTCCATATCTGCTAAAAGGATGATTCACTGGAGGTTGTTAGGAGATCAGGAATTTGGTGATGGACATTGGGAAGGAGCAAGTAGAATTAAATTAAGTTAATATAAAAAATTGACATAGAATTTTAAGACAAACATATTCGTTTTCTGCCTTATTCCAAAAATGAAACATTGTGCATCTTATAAGCGCTTTTAGAGAAAAGTTCCCATGAGTCCTGTGGTTCAACCAAGTATTTACCCCACCTTTTCCTCATATAGATGTAAAATACTATTGCCAGAAGAATCAGCACTAATGCAACTCCAAGTAAAACTCCAAGGACAATCACTGCTACTCTCCAGCCAGAACTGTCGTCAGTTGGTGACTGAATGGACAGGGCTGAAATTTAAAACACATTTTAGAAATGTTAGCTAGAAACAGTAAAAAGTGGGTGTAAGAAAGCTTGGAGCCCTATGTGACAGCTGTGTTTTACTGTTTGGCAGCTTTGAAACTTCTGAATAATATTAATAATGGGGTTTGTATGTAGTAAAGATTTGCTAACTAGAAAGTTTTATGGACCCTTCTCTCTCTGAGGGTTCTTGTAATCTCTTGGTGACATCCATAAACAGCAGCTCTGAGGATTTCTGGGAGAACTCCAGTCTGTACCTCAACAAGGAGTCACTCCAAGGTGTGAAAAAGGGCCATGAAATGGAGCTGTACATAATTTAACCCTCACAGTCCTCCTTATACTTTCCTTATACACTCCTTCTACAAGCAACTTTGTGAAATGAATGGGGAGCTGGTCTGCCAGCTGTACTAACACCTACCCTTGTCTTGCTCCACAAGACAGTCCACTGAAATCAAAGTCTTTGAACTGAAAGGCCAAAACCAGAAAGATTCCTGATGGCCAGATAAAGGCAATGGAAGGCCTGTAGCACATAAGCACGTGTGGTAAAGATGTGTGTAGTAATGGTGGAAAGGCACACAGACTGTGTTATAGTGCTGGCCAGCACTTAAAAAGAGAAGGTTTTTGACTGTGGCAGGAGGAGCCTCTGTGTTGCATGAAAAGCCCCTGAGCCATAGAAGCTCAAGGCAATAAGCACATTACCACACCCATGAGCACAGCAGACACTGTTTTGCACGTGTGTCCTTCTGCACAATTTGTCCTTTCCCTCTCGGCCTCCCTGCATCTCTGCAGTACTTCTGTGTTGCTAAATCCACAACTGCCCCGGGCAGGGAAGCAGGGTCTAAAGGTTTTTGAGGGTTGCCCAAGAAAAGGGGTGAACCCTTCCATCACATCTCTATCCAGGGAGGAGTATTGCAGGTGCCACTACACCTGCTGAAATTTAAAACACATTTTAAAGTCTCCTCATCCCCATCTCCATTAAAAGCCAATCTTTCAGGACCAGCATGGAGGGTACGAAAAGCTCACATAACCCTCCTTCTATGTGAAGAGAACTCATCCTTCAAGTCCGGAACTGGGTATGTGTAGTGACACTTTAAAACAGATCCATAATCCATGATAGCTGGACTATGTGTTCTGTGAATGTTTAAAAAGATTATCTGAGGTACTTCAATCTCTTAAAAAAAAGAAGCTAATTTATCAGCTTTTGTGAAGAGAAGGAGATCTGACCCTTTAATCCCCACACCATCGCAGAGAAGCTGTTTCAACATCACTTACATTGTACATTTACTTCAGTTTCGTTCCCAAACTTGCGCTTTAATACTTGACTTAGGTGGGTCTGTATAAGATTCACATCTACGGGCTCTTCTTTTGGCAGCAGAGAAATAAAATCAGCAATCACACTGCCGGGTCTGAACCCAAGCACAGCGATGTCGAAGCGTTCATCCTTCAGTTCGAGGCGCATTTCTCTAACAACCTGTGCAAATTGAAGGGGGTATTTATTCCACGTGTCACTCAACTGTGGCAGAGCAGGAGTGCACACATCCTACACATATCAGGATATTCATTTTGTTTCAGGATAATGGCCTTGGAATAACAAATAAAAAACTTACTGAAGGAGGATTCTGGAACAATGCGTGGCCTGTGATTGAAAGTATAAAGTCTAAGTCTGACTTCCCAAGCACCAATCTGTTAAGGTTGTTATCAATGAATAATGCATTGAAACCGGTTGTCCTCCTCCACAAACCCATGTGAGACCCTGACTGCACAAAATTTGGAACCTACAAAGTGCACCTAATAAGTGCACCTAATTTCTAAAGTTATCTTCAGTGTCCCCCAACATTTTTAACACGTTCAACTAAACTCCAAGCATGGTCCTGCACACGGTACCAGCACAGAACTTGATGTGAGAGGTATAAAACATATTTTTTTATCAAAATCGTGATGTTACAGAATAACTATGCAAAGAGAGACAAGGATGTGATTTGCCTCTCAGTCATTTTGACATAAACCAAGTGTAATCCCATTACACCAAGCAAAATCAAATCAACTGCACCGATGTCTCTGAAAGTACAGCCTTGCCCAGTGCTTTATTTTGGATATAGAACAAGAACAAGCAGTCTCCTCTGTTAAGTAAGACTGGTTGAAATGTTTCTGTCAGGACTGATCTTTACAGAAAATCAGTTGTTTGGTTCAACCCAGTAAGAGAAGTTATCTTCTCGCTGTGGATAAATATGGTATTTTACCAGAAAAGTCTGAAAGATTACTATTTTTCATGGATGGTAACAAGCCTTTTTCTGAGTCACTGCTCAGTTGTCTACCTCCATCTTTCTCTGTGGGATAAACCCCCACCCCAAACTACATGTTACATTAAGTTCTTTGGCCAGAAACTCCAAAAATACTTTTCTTTCCCTCGCCACGGTGAGCAGACAAGATAGGAAACTTGACCTATGCAGGTGAAAGTGTAAAATTTCAAAACTATAACTCCGGAGCACCGTGGAATTTAAAATAAATAGTTCAACACCCAAACTGAAAAAAAAAAAAAAAATCAACACAGAAATTGACTGTGTTTCCAGTCATGTTAGAACAACCTCCCTTTGATTTTGCCTTTTTCAAAGAAAAGCTGACACGTGGCACAAGGGAAAAGCTTATTAAAAGCCTGTAAAGGGATTCCTGTTGCATTCAGTCATGTTGGAGGAAGCCTTTTAAATCCACTTTTAAATCTTCTATCCATGAAAGGGAGATGCTAGCAGTCATAAGACAAGGTTACCCTTGAGTTGGCGTGGTGAGAACAAATTAATTACCACTTATGAAATCTGTGGAGATTCTTAGCTAAAGGGTATGATCATCACACTAAAAATAATCTTCTGTATTAGTTATTTAAAGAAGTCTACCCCAATCTTACAGTGGTTTTACCTTCCCAGCAGGCTTACGTACATCAGGATTCCTGAGAGGTGTTTAAGTTGTTAGTCTTTTTCTTTAACATGCTGCTAAAGGTAGACTGCTGCTTCTACCTGTCAGCTTTACCAGCTCTAAGGTGCCACTTTTTCTCCTCATTTCTCCCCTGATATGGACCCTTTGATACCTTCTCCAGTCCTGCAGCCACTACCATGAAGCAAATTGCCAGTGATCTGGACTCGCAGTAGATGCTTGTAAAGGTCCCATATTTCCAAGTGTGTGTTGAAATGTTATTTTTGAGTACTATTCTTTTTTTCCATCCCACAGGCATAGATTTAGTAAGGTGGGAGAAAATAAAAAGAACAGGATGTTCCTTGTCCTTATAAAAATAGAATTTTTAAGCGCCTTTCTCTAAATATTTTTAATTTGAGGATGACTTAGGGAACATACCCCTCCTCACTGGACAACAAGCTGTCTATCCTTGACAAACCTTGAGCTTCCTGCACAGTTTTATCAGGGAGGGATTACCTTTTTCACCTGTCACAGTCTTGATTTAACAATGAATTAAGGAGGCTGAGGTTGCTCATAGCAAACCTTTTCTTAGTTCGTTCATGTTGACAGAGAAGATTGATCAACTTACATCTGTTTTGATACTCTGAGCCATTGCTTTGTATTCTTCACTATCAGAGTTATAAAGTGCATTGTTAAATGTCTGGTTTTTTAACACAACCCTGCAGGCAAATGCTTGGTTACCTGGGGGGAAAAAAAAAAAAAAAGAAACAATCAGGTGAATCCCAGGATGTCCCTCCACAATTGCTTTTTGGACTTTATTACCTCGTATGTTTATAATACTAATTGATAAACACAGAAACAAATCAAATAATAAGAAGGTGTATCGTGTGTGTCTAATGCACTGGCTTTGGAACCTTCAGAGCTGAATCTCTTCAGGTGTGTCAGCCATCACACTCCTCACAACTTGTTCATCACTCCTGTATTATTCAGGGTGCATCCCACTCCCTAATTCAACAGCCACTCTCCCATTGATTTCAGCAGAAGTAACATCAGTCTGCTGGATTCTGCAAGGAAGGCACAGAGTGTGTTTAAATCCTCCTGAGTAGGTGGATGAGCCCCAAGCCAAAAGAAGAAAGCTTTACATAGAAAAGACCAGGATAAAAATAGGGCTGAAAGCTGACACTGAAGTTTGATGAAAGCAGCTTCTTTACCAAAGAAGTGTGAACTTCAGATTCTGTGTGACTTAACATAATAAAGCAGATGGCAAAATACTCAGGAAAGATACTATATTGTGAAATAATATCCTGTAGTTACAAATAAACAAATGTTAAAGTTCTATAAACTTACCAGAGCATACAACGTCTTTTAAGTCAGAACAGCCAGTATTTTCTGGTAAACAGAACTCAGCTTGGTTGAAGCAGGAAACAGGATCTGGGAAATAAGTTTAAAAATCAAGATAATCACTTCTGTGCGTGTGTGGTTGTTGCCAATAAGAAAATTGTGGAATAGGTGAAAGTGTTTAATCATGGCCAAGGAATCACCTAAGCAGCAGTTCCTTTGGCCCAGTGAGAACTTAGAACTGCAAATTATAAAAATAGAGCATATCAAAAGAGAGACAGGTGGTGGGTGGGCAGGTGGTATTTGAGAGCTTTACTGAAATAGCTTTGAGAACCCTGATTTCTTATGAGAGCTAAAGATACAGGTTGTACTGTTACGTGCTTGTACAACTCAGGTAAACTAGATGGAGTTTTCAGCAGTAAAAGTCATCTGGAATTTAATTTGGAAACAATATGGATCATAGAGTCTCAAAACCTCAGAATGCCTGTCCAGACTGGCTAATCTGAATTATTTATAGTGGGTCAAAACAGCAGTTAAGGGTGGCACAACAGGTTTTATGTGGTTAACTCGTTGGGTATAGCTCCAGCTCTCCTCACAGAATTGAGCATAATCTTTAGCTTCACATGCAATACAAATGACTTGGTCTTTACTGAACTTTTCTGGTAGGGCAGATGGATCCAGGAAACTAATTTTAATTTTTTTTTTTCTTTTAGTAGGGAAACTAATAAATGAAAGCCAGTGGACTGAAGTATTGAAAGATTCCAATGGAAATTATGATGACAGTTCCTTGGCTCTGTGGTCCTAAAGACTAAGATAGAGGGTAAGTCCATTAGAAGGAACCCCCCAGTTAACTGTCAGAATAATTGCCCTAGAAGGGTTTTGAGAATAATCAGACAATCCACTAGAGAACTGAAAAAGGGGTTGCAACAAGGACAGTTAGAGGTCAAGAAATGCTGGAAGAAAGTAACGATTGCCAAAAGTCAAGTTAGATCTTTCAAGGGATATTAAAAGAAATTGTGAACATTTTCTCAGCCACTGGGAAAATATGATAAAGTGCAGTACAGTTTTATCAAATATGGATCATGCCAAAATAACCTGGTAGCTTCCTTTGACGGGCTGACTTTTAGATCTCTTCCAGTGATAGAAAGGCAATATTATACAGTGCCAAGTGGTAATTTGGAAAAAGATTTGTCTAAAGGAGTTGGCTGAAGAGGAGATGGCAATGGGGAGCTTTAAAAGGAGAAACCTTGATTTAGAGGGATATGATGTGTTGTGTTCCTTGAGAACCAGTTTTAGTACAGAGACACAATTAGACAGTCTGTCTTAATGTCTGTATCCAAGGGAGAAATTAAAAAGACAACTGTGACGATTAAGGACTGTCTGCATTCACAAAGGCACGTACAACCTGAACTTCACATTACCAAAATACTTTCTGTTAAATTTGCAGCCAAAATATCCCGACTTTTGTACAGAATTTTCTGGCTCAACAACACAGCATGGTCAGAAATTTTACAGAGCCAGCACTTGCTCTCGCAAACGGCTGTTGAATTGAAGTAGTCCTGTGAGTCAAATAAATAAAAAAAAGACTTACAGGAACAAGAGTCTATGAGATCAAATCCAGATGATACTGTAACATGATACTGTGTGTGTATTTTAATTAAAAAGAGATTATGGGCTGATTGAGGAAGTACCTGTTTGGACAGTAACTGAAGTCCGGTTATTCTCAGCACAGGATGACACTCCCACATATATGGTGTATGCATGGGCAGGAAGTAGATATTTAAATACAGCTTTTGTCTCTTTTGTGGTAGTTTTATTTATCTCCTGCTTTCCATCCATGAGGGAGATGCTGTAGAGGCTGCCTGTGCTGCCACCAGTCCAGCTGAGTTGTATTTCTTCTCCAGTCACATTCTGAATTTCGATGGACACTGGCACTGCAAAGTGAAAAAGTTCCATACAGCTGAGGGTGGTTCATCTCCCTTCTACACTTCTACACATTTAATATTAAAGAAAAAAATAAACAATTACACCAATATAAATTTTTGTGAGTTTTCTTGGAGCTGATTTAACTTTTTCGCCTTGCTCTCCCACAAGAGCAGAAATAAACTCTTTGCTCTATAAATGTAAATCATACGTTAATATACTTTGTTTGGTGGCTCCAAAACACAAATGGGTAACATTCCACTTGCTTCTAGTCTTTCTAACTGCAGGTAAGGTGTGGTAAGTGGTCAGAATCATACAGTGTTGGTTTAAGATTGTGAAGAAGTGATGAGGCTGGATGGGAAAAATATGAGTGTTCTGATGTGGACTGCTATTTGACTCATACTGATATCAGCAGGTGATGGAATACTAAAATGCCACCAGAAAATCCTAAATTCAGAGCAGTAGGGAGGCATTTAATAAAGGTGCTTCAGGATAAGATTGAGAAAAACCACCTTTGACAGTGGTTTATTCCTGTAGGCAGGCACCCAGGGGCTCAGGAGAGCTTTACCAAGGAGTAGAAACTTGACTGATATATATATAATTATGTATTTTCAGTGGTTCTATGAGGCTTCCCTTTCTGAAGTCATATCCTGGGATTTTACCTCGCAGCTGATATAACTGATGAACAAGAACATTATATCTGATTGGATAATTTTTATTCTACAATTCAATATCAAATATTTACTTACTGCAAGGTGGTGATGGAAATGTGGTAGTAAAAATGGAATTAGATGTTGATCCTGTAAAAGCAACTGTTTCGTTTTCTGGAGGGACTGTAGTTTTCAGTGCTGTAACTCCAGTTGTTTCATTTTGTGGAGGGACTGGAGTTGTGAGTTCTGTTAATCCAGTTGTATCATTTGCTGGAGGGATTGTAGATGTGATTTCTGTTAATCCAGTTGTATCATTTTGTGGAAAGATTGTAGGTGTCAGTGCTGTAACTGCAGTTGTTTCATTTTGTGGAGGGATTGTAGTTGTGAGTTCTGTTAATCCAGTTGTATCATTTGCTAGAGAGATTGTAGTTGTCAGTGCTGTAACTCCAGTTGTTTCATTTTGTGGAGGGACTGGAGTTGTGAGTTCTGTTAATCCAGTTGTATCATTTGCTGGAGAGATTGTAGTTGTCAGTGCTGTAACTCCAGTTGTTTCATTTTGTGAAGGGTCTGGAGTTGTCTGTTCTGTCGATCCAGTTGTATCATTTTGTGGAAAGATTGTAGTTGTCACTGCTGTAACTCCAGTTGTTTCATTTTGTGAAGGGTCTGGAGT